>NC_090265.1:568069440-568377774 GCF_040414725.1 Anabrus simplex | reverse complement strand
CGTGACATTCAGATATATGTACAAATGTGTGCATATCATCTTTTCTAAACTTTGATCAAATACGTAATGAATGTTAGTACCTGCCGAAACACGTGGATGGTGATTAATGAGTACCGAGTGAATCGCATCATATATGTGGAGTATTTAAAGGCTGTATGAATAAAGATTTTCAGAGAGAAGAATGAAAAATCAAGGAAATGGAACGAGTAAGAACGTTCTCAACAGCATTGGTAAGATACTGCGAAACAAATAATCGTGTCAGACGGTGAGAACAAACAGCCTGACGGTTAAGAAAGACACATAAGAAATTGAGAGCCGGCCCCGTAGTGTAAGGGTAGCGTGCCTGCCTCTTAACCGGAGGCCCCGGGTTGGATTCCCGGCCAGATCAGGGATTCTATCTGGAACTGAGGGCTGTTTCGAGGTCCATTCAGCCTACGCGATTAGAATTGAGGAGCTATCTGACGGTGAGATGGCGGCCCCGATCTAGAAAGCCAGGAATAACGGCCGAGAGGATTCGTCGTGCTGACCACACGGCACCTTGTAACCTGCAGGCCTTCGGGCTGAGCAGCGGTCGCTTGGTAGGCCAAGGCCCTTCAAGGGCTGTAGTGCCATGGTGCTTTTTAAGAAATTTAGAGATATGGTGTGTTCTGCGAAAGAGACACACTTGTTAAGTGTCTACGGAGACAGAATTACTTGGACACAAAAGTTGGGATAGTTTGTTTCTTGTTTTTACAATTGGCTTCACCGAAGCAGATAGGTTCTACGGGAACAATGAGATAGGGAAGGGTTGGGAGTGGAAAGGAAATGGCCATGACGGTGATAACAAACAGCGTGGCGGTTAAGAAAGACACATAAGAAATTTAGAGCCGGCCCCGTGGTGTAGGAGTAGCGTGCCTGCCTCTTAACCGGAGGCCCCGGGTTCTATTCCCGGCCAGGTCAGGGATTTTTATCTGGACGTGAGGGCTGGTCCTGATGTGAAAATGGGAAAGGACGGAAAACCATCTTCAAGGGTGCCGACAGTTTGAAATGGTGAATCTCAGGGTAAAAGAGACAGAGAACGAATTTCACTTCATTGTCAAATTATTAAACAAGGATTGAATCGCACCGAAAGGACATTAAAATTAATTAGTACAAAAGAATGTGGCAAAGGAAAATCAAAGCAAAATAAACACTAACATGAATAATGAGCAGCAAGATGCATATTTATTCCAGAACACTTCACTGCGTTTAACATCTGCGACTTAAAAGTTCGGATAACATGTAAAATGGAAATATTATTTCTACGTAGATCTACTGAAATTATAATGTAACAGGCGCAAACGCCGGTAATAAGAACTATCAGAAAATTAATGTATCAGAGCAGTTTCTGGTGATGGAAAATTATGGGACGGTAGTATTTTGTTTATAGGTATCATAATTTTGTATTTACCAGTAACGTGTCATGCATACTAGTATATACAATGCTGAAGACCATGGAGTACCCCTAGAGCCCACCTTGACAACTGAAGAAAGAAGAAAGCGAGTTTAGAGAACGAGGATATCGGCAAAAAATGTGAAAGGCGTGTAGACGGGAAACAAGATGACTTCTTTGCGCAAATAAGTTGAAACTAAGCCAGACTCGACTGAGGTTTCGTGAAGACCAGTTATTGCATCTCCACAAAATGAGTAAACCTAAAGACCACTGCACTGCTGTCTATTCATGTGGCCTGCAGATACTGGGGTGCAGTATGATGACTTCTTGAACTTCGTGATCCGTTACTGTCGCATCAGACAGCATCTCAGTTCGTCCTACGAGGCTGAGTGAACCCCGTTCAAATCCTGTTTAACGTAGAATATGTTTTATCGGAAGATCTACTTGGTCAGAAACGACACGTGGAGAGCGTCATCAACAGCCGCACCGCGCCTGCGTGTACTCTGTCATGGTCGTAGTTTCCATATACTGTTGTTTTCAGGGGATGCACACTAATCAGAAAGAAAATTGGAAGAGGTCCAAGGTATCACCAGAAGAAGGGAAGGCAACGAAGGGCGTGAAAATGAAAGAAGCCCAAGGCCTCGCAAGCCTAGTACCATCGGGGTCGGAAAAGAGAGGAGCTGAGCACGGGTGGTTGGATAGGAAAGATGAAAGTGAAGGCCAGTCGCAAGTGGAAACAATACCAGACTAAAAGTTAGGGCCCCGTGATTTCCAACCACACTCCCAAGTTTACAGCCCCTAGGTTCCCCTTTTAGTCACTTCTTACCACTGGCAGGGGACTCCGAGGTTTTATTCTACCGCCCCCACACACATGGGGTTTAAATATAGATTCGGAATGTGATAAATTAGCCCATTTATACATTGCATGTTTAATTTGTGCATGTTAAAACACTGTTAGAGCCAATAACAATAGTCACTTAGAACAAAATATTAATAATGGTCAAAAATCAATTTTGGTCACGTCTTTCGATGTTCCTAACTATCTACATTGCACGAATGCATAGTTGGGTAGGGACTGGACTATTACGACAATAACACGTCATGCTTATAATAGCAGAGGGCTCCTGTGTGATTCGCATGATTAGAAGGTGTCAGTGTCATTTGAAAGATACAAGTGCCGCATTCAAAGGTCGCGCGAAGGTTGGACTTTGGTGTAGTGCTTACAAATCACGACTGATCTTGTGGACTGAGGTAACTGGGGAAACATTTGTCGAATGAATCCACTTGTGCACTTACACGGTTTCAAAAAAGACTACTTGCTAGAATATTAGGGGTTCTTCAGAATACGATCTGTAGAAACATTTCGAGGATACTTGAAGTGTTGCCAAGCGCCGTGGCACAGGCCGCCAAAAGAGAGCAACCCCGGGGCAGGATCGTATTGTGCTTGTACAAGATCTACGAAACCGACAAGTTACAGCACGAGCATATACAGATAGACCTACAGCAGGATTCTGGAATACGAGTTAGTGACCAGTCAGAAACAGGCTTCAAGAGACCAAATTAAGATCCCGACGACCTCCTCAGGTAACTGTACTGGACAGACGACATTGTGGCAGGAGACTGCAGTTTGCTCAAGACTGGCAGCTAAGACATTGGCGTCCTGTGCTGTTCTAGGTCGAATCCCATTTTGCATTATTCAGATGGTCGTCTGCGAATCTGAACCAGACGTGGAGAGCGACCTCATCCGACAGCATAAACCTGCCGTTAGTTATGGTGTGGACAGGCATAAGTATTGATACGAAAAACCGGATTTCATTATCATTCACAATGGACCGTTAACTGCTAGACCGTTCATACGATATCTTAGTGCCACATGTGATTCGTCAGGAGGCAACTTGGAGAAAACACAGGAATACGCAATGATAATGTTAGACCTCATGATGCGAACATCGTTCGGAGATAGCTGCAAGAGCACCACGTACATAGAATTGAATGACCATCCGGAAATCCCACTTCACACCGACCGGAAAAGTTAGGAATCTACTGAAGCAACTCATCCGAACGAGAAGTCCTTGAAGATGCCATGTAGCTAGAGTAGGGACTTCTACTTCAACTGAGCGTACGGTGCCTTTCGAGAAGCACGAGCAGCCGTTGAGAAGCCGTTACCCGTTGCGAGGGGAACAATACTCCTTACAATGACGCTTAGTGTTTGCAATTTTTATTTACGTCGCACCGACACACATAGGTCTTACGACGACGATAGGATACGGGAGAGCTAGCAGTGGGAAGGAAGCGACCGTGGCCCAGCCTGGTATGAAAATAGGAAGCCACCTTTAGAGCTGCCGACAGTGGGGTTAGAACCCACTATTTACCGAATGCAAGCTCACAGCTGCGCGTCCCTAACCGCAAGGCCAACTTGCCCGGTAAGACGCTTAATTATCACGCAGTCATTTTGGCATATGACCACGGATGAGTTAATGACACTTTGTGCAATGACGTCGGATATTGCATGTACAAAGAAGACTTCTCATTTCACTTCTTAATAGTTACAAATAAATGAGTCACTGCCAGCCTGTTTTCATTGGCCGGCCCCTCGGTTTACGGGTAGCAAGCTTGTCTCTTACCCGGAGGCCCCGAATTCGATTCCCGACCAGATCAGACTTTTACCTGGTTCTAAAGGCAGTTTCGAGGTCCACGCGGCCTACATGATTACAATTGAGGATCTATCTGACAGTGAGATAGCAGCCCTGGCGTAGAAAGCTAGGATTAACGGCCGAGAGGATTCGTCGTACTGACCACACGACACCTCATAATCTGAGCAGCGGTCGCTTGGTAGGCCAAGGCCCTTCTGGGCTGTTACGCCATGGGATTTTTTTGTTTTGTCTGTTTTCATTTCAACGTGTATCGGTATGTGTATCATGGAGTCATGAACATGTAATAAAAGTGACCATATTTATTTTTTGGGAAGTATAGTAATATAATAAACATATTGTTAATGGCTGTATAATATCAATAAGATTCCGAGCTTTATCCTTTACTTGGGATAAATGAAAGTTTCTCTAAAACGGAGTGAGTAAATTCGGATGCCTGTCTGTTAGGTCATCAGCCCAGAGGCTGGTTGGATCCTCAAATAGCACCACCAAAGGTTATGCGATTATATAAGGAAACCGCAAAAACCAAGGCAGCACCAAAATCAGGCGTACTAGGCAAGACGAGGAGTGAGGTAGTTTGCCATTGCTTTCCTCACTGGGTCAGAAAGTGCTATTGCAGCACGACTGACCCTATGAGTAACACCTTTCATAACACTCAGATGCACTAGTCGTGCTCTGAATGTCATTACTCAGCACCACCCATACCCCAGCAGCTTCCATATTGTCACAGCCATGGATGAGACTGGGACTTCGGTGAAAGCTACATTTTACTCTGGCAGCAGGCAATAAATTCGGATAAATGATTGTAAATAACATTTTTCATTTAAATGATTGTGTCGTTTCATGTCCTCATAACCTTTTTATTTATTTATTTATTTTTGTCAGTAGTCAAACGACATATCAATTCAGTAGAGGGTTTTGGTGACTCTGGGATATGATTGGGAAGGAAGCGGCCATGGCTGCCGATGAAGAGAGGTTCGAACTCACTATATCCCGAATATAAGCTAACAACTCCATGGCGCTAACCACGCTGCCACATAACCCCTACACCAAAGGACTGACATTGGATTCCTGTTATCAGGAATAAAGACTTTTACTAGTGGTTTTACGTCACACCGTCTCAAACAGGTCTTCTGGTTACGATGGCGAAGCAAAGGGCTAGTAAGCCAATGTGGGCTTATTAAGATGCCGTCCCAGCATTGGATGGTATGGGAATGAGAAATAATAGGAAATAATAGTATACTGTCCGGCTCCATGGCTAAATGCTTAGCCTGCGGGCCTTTGGTCACAGGGGTCCCGGATTCGATTCCCGGCAGGGTCGGGAATGTTAACAATCATTGGTTACGCCTACGGGCGTCAAATCAAAGACCTGCACCTGGCGAGCCGAACACGTCCTGGGATCTCCCGGCACTAAAAGACATACGCCATTTCATTTCATAGTAATAATAGATGAATAGGAAATAAAATAATAGGAATAATAGAAGGCCATCTTCAGGGCTGCCTACAGAGGATTCCGAATGCACCGTCTCCCGAATACAACCTAGCAGATAAACAGTATGAACCACGCACCTAACTTGCACAGCTAATATAGACTTCTTTTTAATAATGTTATTGGTTTTACGTCCTACCAACCTGGCGTACATTTCCACGTTTTTCAGACGCCGAGGTATCTCACTCAGTGTGACAGGAAGATCGGCATAATGATCACCAAGTGGAGAGGTCTTGCTAAGGACGTGGTTATAGTTCATGTATTGCATTCTAAGGATATCTTTACACAAACTTTCCCTTGATTAAAGATCGACCTTTCCCCATAGGAATAGCACGTTGTACGAGTCTTTGCCGTTTACGCGTGAGCGCCCTGGTGTGTGTTTACCCAAATGTAGCCAGAAGACTACCAGCAGAGAGGTACACTCCGTAACACAGCGTTTTTGACATGAGACAGCTGTTCATCAATATACAAATCAGTATAACAAAAATCCGTTTATTTTGAAGTGAATTAAACTAATTGAAATAACATTGAATGGCTTGAACATACATTTTACAATAATTCGTAGGTAACTGTGTGGCATCTGAAGTTGAACTTGTAATTTCATCAGCCGTATGTTCGACTCGATGGCTGAATGGTTAGCGCACTGGCCTTCGGTTCAGAGGGTCCCGGGTACGATTCCCGGCCGGATCGGGGATTTTACCCTTAATTGGTTA
This sequence comes from Anabrus simplex, assembly GCF_040414725.1. NCBI lineage: Eukaryota > Metazoa > Arthropoda > Insecta > Orthoptera > Tettigoniidae > Anabrus > Anabrus simplex. The sequence continues at coordinate 568,371,510 of NC_090265.1, read as the reverse complement.
ATTCCATTGGCCTGAAGGCTGGGTGTTTGTGCTGTCCCCAACATCCCTGCAACTCACACACCACACATAACACTTCCTCCACTACAATAACACGCAGTTACCTCCACATGGCAGATGCCGCCCACCCTCATCACTACAAGGGCTGCATTCGGCTAGAAATAGCCTCAGGAAATTATTATCAGCTGTATCAGTTGTCTCCTGCTGTGGTATTGGTTTCCTATCTTCTTCAATACTTCCCAAACCAATATTGACCAATATTTTCTCAATCTCCCGTTCCATTAGTGCGTCGCGGTGCCAATAATCTTCCTTGATAACGTTTTGCACATTCTTTCATCCAAACTACTTTGATCACTTTTCGCATGCAGCGGCGTATTAGTTGTTTCTAGGCCGACACTGACGGATTGGAGACATTCTTTGCGGCTATTCCTTATTTCACTGAGCTTCCAAATGACTCCGACTGGATTTAGGTCACAGTGTTAGGGAGGTGATCTCACAACAATAAACCCACTGTATTTGGAAATCCCCTCTATCACGTACACAGGTTCCGGTTTATTTGCTTTTACAAGTTCCAACAACTCATTGTCCGGCTCCGTGGCTAAATGGTTAGCGTGCTGGCCTTTGGTCACAGGGGTCCCGGGTTCGATTCCTGGCAGGGTCAGGAATTTTAACCTTAATTGGTTAATTTCGCTGGCACGGGGGCTGGGTGTATGTGTCGTCCTCATCGTTTCATCCTCACCACGACGTGCAGGTCGCCTACGGGAGTCAAGTCAAAAGACCTGCACCTGGCGAGCGGAACTTGTCCTCGGACCTTCCCGGGACTAAAAGCCATACGCCATTTCATTACCAACTCATTCTTGGTAATGTCGTCAGTTGCAGCAATTTTCTTGTTCTTCGACCTTTGAATCACAAATCAACTCTTCACCTTCAATCAAACCATTTCACGACCCGCAAGAGACACAATTGCTCTTTGACCTGCACTCTGTTCTTTGTTTCACCATAACCCCTAAAACGTCGTCGTGCTGCCAGCACCACTTTTACCATGTAGTGGATATGAAACCCGTCTCATCTGTTTTAGGTCAATTTTCACTCTGTCTCAATGAACGAAGAAATGCTGTGCATCGTAGAACAATATCACTACGATCCTTCAATATATGTTTCACATTTTAAAGCTTTCAAATGTAATCCCCATACATATATTAGTCTCCAGAATGTGAGTTTCCCTCCTATAAACGGTAGTTTTCTATTGACAGCATTAAATAGTTGTCGTAAAGTGGAATTTCTTTGCAATCTTCAGAAAATTTCAGAAAATTCCTGAAATGTTCGGCCCACAACGGTATTGTCAGATTCGTTAAGCTCTGTCTTCTTCTGACGGAGACGACGTTTACCTGAGGTACGAATCACATTTCCATCTTCTAAGGCATTTCCACACTGCCTAGTAATATTACGCGTAGTCCCTTCAGTTCTACCGATAGCTTTAGTAATCCTTTCTACAGCTTTCTGGAGAAGGGTTACGAGGCCTCTCCCCTTTCCCTTTTTCAGAACTGTAGATTACCAATATATTAAAAGACGTTACTGAAAATAAAAAAAATTCAACCTTAGTAATGTCATTGCGTACAGCCATGTTTGATTACTACGTGTCAAGCCAGAGAGTATACACTTCCTCTGATCATAGAAGAATACTGTTCTCTGCTATACACTCTTTGATTCTCTGACTTTCCTATCTTCTATATATACTCAACAGATGGCAGAACTTTCCTAATAACTTACAGACAAGACGTTATCAAGTCGACTAGGCTTGTGTATTACCATTAATAAAGCGCAAGGACACTCTTTTGAAAAAACGGTTGCCTAGTTTCCCGAACCAGTATCCATTCACGGCCAATTGTATGTTTCACTATCTCGGAATGATCGTTTGAAAATGTTCATCATCATCATCATCTGTTTACCCTCCAGGTTCGGTTTTCCCTCGGACTTAGCGAGGGATCCCACCTCTACCGCCTCAAGGGCAGTGTCCTGGAGCTTCAGACTCTTGGTCGGGGGATACAACTGGGGAGTATGACCAGTACCTCGCCCAGGCGGCCTCACCTGCTATGCTGAACAGGGGCCATGTGGAGGGATGGGAAGATTGGGAGGGATAGGCAAGGGAGAGGGAAGGAAGCGGCCGTGGCCTTAAGTTAGGTACCATACCGGCATTCGCCTGGAGGAGAAGTGGGAAACCACGGAAAACCACTTCCAGGATGGCTGAGGTGGGAATCGAACCCACCTCTACTCAGTTGACCTCCCGAGGCTGAGTGGACCACGTTCCAGCCCTCGTACCACTTTTCAAATTTCGTGGCAGAGCCGGGAATCGAACCCGGACCTCCAGGGGTGGCAGCTAATCACGCTAATCACTACACCACAGAGGCGGACTTGAAAATGTTAAGATCCAGATACGCCGGAATGGTCGAAGCACTACAATAATTATAATTTCGTATGGCTATTTCTAGCCGAGTGCAGCCCTTGTAAGGCAGACCTTCCGATGAGGGTGGGTGGCATCTGCCATGTGTAGGTAGCTGCGTGTTATTGTGGTGGAGGATAGTGTTAGGTGTGGTGTGTGTGAGTTGCAGGAATGTTGGGGACAGCACAAACATCCAGCCCCCGGGTCAATGGAATTAACCAATGAAGGTTAAAATCCCCGACCCGGCCGGGAATTGAACCCGGGACCTTCTGGACCGAAGGCCAGTACGCTGACCGTTCAGCCAACGAGTCGGACGTCGAAGCACTGTGAATGCTGTATAAAGAAGTAAATAAACTACATTATGAATGAATCGGTTATTATGTACCGGTATTAAATATTCACAAGTAGCCTCCGTGGCTCAGACGGCAGCGCGTCGGCCTCTCACCGCTGGATACCGTGGTTCAAATCCCGGTCACTCCATGTGAGATTTGTGCTGGACAAAGCGGAGGCGGGACAGGTTTTTCTCCGGGTACTCCGGTTTTCCCTGTCATCTTTCATTCCAGCAACACTCTCCATTCTCATTTCATAGCATCTATCAATCATTAATACAAATCACTTTGGGAATGGCGACCCCATCGTACTAACAGCCTGTATCTGATTCATTCATTACATCCCTGACCCGGTCAAAGACTGGAAAACAGGTTGTAGGTTTTCTTTAAATATTCATAAAACTATTGGAAATGGTATGCAAAACAATATAACTAGGACAGGGATATAAAGACAAGTTATCTGGCCTATTTATGCGGAATGCTGCGGATCAGAACGGGTCCACTAGTCGTATATTAACTTCCTGCTCTGAGATCGGAGGATTTTGCGCGATTTCTTCGGATTTTAATTTTCTCAAATGTTTTACAAGCTCTGTAATACAGAATGGCAGCACTTGATCCAGCTTAGTGTTAGTGGTAGAATGATACACGTGTGTAGACTATACTGACCGTTCTGATTTAACACAACTATAAGTTCGCTCGAATCCCGGCGGCAAAGTGTCATACAATGCGAAACACTGGAGAGGCAAGCAAAGAAAGACTGCTCCTACGGAACTGTTGATATTGAGATCATAGCCACAGAATTTCTAATTTCTCGTGGAATCCGAATTACAAAGACGTAATTTTGATATTCCCACATGCACGTGGTGGCTCATGAATTGCCATCACCTTGATGAGAATTCATTGACACATCACCGTAAGGGAGACGTGTAAATGATTATATTATCCTCGTTCCGATGCAGTGCAGCTGCATGAACTTTTTTTATCCACATACCAGCTCTTTTGCCAATTTTAAATTTCTGGCAGTTTCACTGCCAAACCCGGACTTTCGAGGACGCCAGCTAATAGTACTTACTGTTACACTACGGAGGAGGCCGTTTCATGTCCTCGTAATTCTCGGGGGTGGGGGGAGTTCAGCTCTTATCAGGTTAACCTCCTTCTAATGGAGGCGAGCTGCACGAGCCTTTTTAGACATACATCAGCTCCCTTGCCTTTTCTTTCTTTTCCCTTTGTTTTCAATTTGCTTTACGTCGCACCGACACAGATAGGTATTGTGGTGACGATGGGATAGGAAAGAACTTGGAGTGCGAAGTAAGTGGCCGTGGTCTTAATTATGATACAGCCCCAGCATTTGCCTGGTGTGAAAGTGACAATCCACGGAAAAACATCTTCAGAGCTGCCGACAGTGGGGTTGGAACCCCGAATGCAAGCTGATAGCAAGGTAACCCTAATCGTGCAGCCACCTGCTCGGTTCCCTTGACATTCCTAAATCTCGCGCAGTAATGGGAATGGAACCCGGAACTCTGTTACACTGTGTATTTGGACACGGAAGAGGAGTGTCTATCTATCTACGTTATTCGTGTCTCTGTCTACTATTTAACATCAGCTCTCTCTCTCTCTCTCTCCTTTGATTTCCAAGCTAGACATTTAGATTTGGTAATTTTCAGAAGGTACACGTGCCACATGTTGCGTGCACAGTGCTAACAGGGACGAGTCAAGGCAATGAAAAAGATGGGCGAGGGGAATGAGAGGAGGTGTTGTAGGAAGAGGAGAGAAGGGAAGAAGTGGATAAGCGTCGCAACGGCTCGGAGATTGCCAATTCGGATGCAAAGTGCGTATACAGAGAGATAGGTCAAATAAAACACACTACACATTGGGGATTGCTGTGTCGAGGTCCTGGCCCAGAGGACTAGGGAGAGAAGAAGGAGTAATAGACCTCTACTGTACTTCTAGGAAGCTAACAGCCCAATGTCGACACTGTTAGGAAGTATCACTGTTATTTGCTTGCTACAAACTACGTTAGCCGTTCGGCTGATTTACTTTCATGGCTATGAATGGTTCTCTGACATTCGTTTTCGTTTTCGAATTTGTTTTCCAGAAGTACGGACAAAGAAACGTGAGTCTGACCAGTCAACCTGCTGCCTACAACTTCCCAACCATCAACAATCACAAAGTCCATTGAAACCGCGGTCAACTTTAATAATGATGACCCAAAATATGCAGCGAACTGGCGACACTGTGAGAGATATGTTCTTAACTAGAGATGGATAAATGGTATAAAAGTCTCTCTATGACTAATTTTTAATAATTCTTTCTCAGTTTAATTAAAGTACAACATGTTAACAGTAATTTGAACACTTTCTTTAACAATATTTGTACATTAATTCGCATCGAATTTAAACTATACTGTCTCTCATTCAGAAACACAATCACAATAATTAGAGAATCGCCATGATTTATACAGACTCTCTGTCACTTAAAATGTTCAAAAACTGCCTCGGATGTAACAACATAGAAATTTAGCGGTGATTCTTCTTAGTGTCCCTTGATTACCTACCACCTGAATACCATGCAGAAATAGGTCACTTAAACATACACACCGCGTTTAATTTGATGTAGCGTGATTCGTTAATACAGTAAAACCTGTCCTCAGCGGAAACCTAAGGGACTGGAAATTTTCCCGCTGTATACAAGATACAAGTTCATAAAGGTGGTTAAAGAATATTTTTTTAAATAAGTGCTTACCTCCGTTAGATAATCCAATTGTACTGTATACATATAGCCGGGCTGAGTGTCTCAGACTGTTGAGGGGCTGGACTTCTGACCCCAACTTGGTAGGTTTGATCCTGGCTCAGTCCGGTGGTATTTGAAGGTGCTCAAATACGTCAGTCTCGTGTCGATAGTCTCGACGTCTCCGAAAATCGAAAAAGTAGTTAGTGGGACGTAAAGCAAATAATATGGCACGTCTGGACGAAACTCTGCATTATGCACACGGCCTAACCACCCAAAAGCTGGTTCTATTGCTGTGATTATAAGATCTGCGGCCGTGAAAGCCTTTTTTGATGTTAATATTATTATTAGTTTATTTACATGATTCTGTGCAGTGGTAGATATAATAATGGCACTAATCACGTATTTATATACACTAGTTTATCAGCAAAAACACAAATACCTTCTTGCATAGAACCTCTTCACAGTGCACAGTAATAGGGACATTAAATCAGAAAATTGTGAATACAGTGAAATTTCCAAGTTCTTGTATTCGATGATTGCTGCTTGTGGTGTTCTTAATGGTAGGTCTGGCTGCTACTTTCTTTTTGATACCTTGACCTTTTTTGTTAGCCCAGTAATCCTTTATTCTCTGGATGAACTCTATTTTGCGTTTCTGGTCTCGTTGTCCTTAGATTCTGTAAGGAATGTTAGGAAGGGTCTGGTTTTGATAGCTGAACGGTGGTTGCTCCTACCTGTTGGATCCACATCGATCCAGTGGCTTTACCTTTGCTGACTACTTTGAAGATCTTATAGCACAGCCTGTGAGAATTCATTCTATACAGCTGTCCGTAGAAAGCAAGCCGTTTTCTTCTGATGGCATCTGTGAGGGTTTCTTGGGTTTGTTAGAGTTCACGGTTTGGTTTGTATCAACGCCTTCCATCTGATAGGAACCTTGCTCCTCCTGTCCTTCTCAGGAACTTCCTTTCTTGTACTTCGAGGGCTCTTAGAGCGCTCTTCTTAGTTACAGATAGGCATTCTGCTGCGTAGAGGACTGATGGTCTGACTGTTACATTATAGCTTCTTAGTTTGACGTTCATTGATAGGTGCTTTTGGGCGTACAGTTTACTGCAGACACGGTATGCCTTGTCTAGTTTCATTCTCCTCTGCTCGAGACAACCATTTCACTAAGGTCTTGTGTAATTCACTCTCCATGGTACTTTACAGTTCTTGCTCTCTCGATATGCTTCGTGTCACTGACAATCATTGTTCTAGGGGCGTCTTTTATATTGGTAATGAACTCGGTCTTACCGATGTTGATCAGAAGACCTGCTTTAGCCGCTATTTAGTGTAGTGTTTGGAGTTACATAGTAGCCTCTTGCACGTCGTTTACTACTAAGGTCATCAGCAAAGGCCAAGCATCGGATCTCTAGGTTGTCTGCTTTGACCCCCATTCTTAATCAATTTTCTTCTACCACATTCGTTCCTGATTCGCCTGATTTGCTCTCTGATGCTTCTCAAGCACACACGGTGTGATAGAATATCTTAATTGGAGCAAGGCCGACTTGATGCGTCGCTCTAGCTAGCTCAGCGAGGGATCCAGTCGGCCGTGATGGGAGCTTAATGTTGTCGTCAGCTCCCGCTTGGAGCGCTGTGCCAGCATACAGCGAACTACCTGGTGACGAACGAGCGTACCACTACAGCCCCAGCGTTAAAGCCTTCTTCAATTCGAACCCTCATTATTGGAGAAGTCTTCCTCGTGAACAGTCGAGATTTTCTTCTGAAGACGTGGAACAAAGTTCTCTGGAAAACGTAGAGAGTTTCACCTTGTTTTCTTGACACATCATAAGCCCAAAAGCCTACATCATATCTACAAGTACGGGCCATGAAAGCATCAATGTTAACAAGAGGAATGTTAAAATAGATTACGATGTTGTTTTGTATTTCACATAAATTATTACTTCTAATAAATTTGCATTGTGTGTCAGTAAACACAACGTAAATTTAAGGTACAGTCATGATATTGGCCTAAGTTAATAATGTATCAAATTACATGAAAGTACTATATTATCGCCTGCCAATTTCCCATTGCACTATTATAATATTGTTCATTCCCTGCGAGTGAACAACAACATAATATATACGTGCACTTCTAAGTTTCAGGCAGACTAACTTTGTAAATGTCAGATCCATGAGTTCAGTTCCCAGTGAGATACATTATTCAGAAGAGAGCTGAGGATATTTAATATATGAGTTGAAGCGTTAACTATAACGCTGCGAGCTATCTAGAACTCCCATGAACAAACTGGATGTTCCCGACCAACCTTGGTTAGAATTCTGACTATGTTGTAAATTCGCCGAGGAAGGCATTTTATAAGCATAATCGATAACAAGCGATATTCCATTAAATGTTACATATGCTAACTAGAGCGGAATTGAAATCAACCCATGAATTCGTTTCAAATCCATTCCTTAATCGTTTATTATGACATCAGCCCGCACACTGACTATTCTTCATCCAGTATCACTGTAGGCTTAAAGTAGTAAAGAAACCCCCAACGCTATAATGAAGTATAGTAACGAGTGACCCGACCAGCATTAGGAATAAACTTACCAAAATTATAACCATCAGTTCTGAAAAGAAACTCTCCGTTTGCCTCAGTGCAAAATTATAGCTGCTGTGTGCATGATAAAAAATACGTTACGTGACTCGAGAGAATGTTGTGATATCAAACATACATTATTCATACCTAGAAATTTTAGAAACGACTATTTCGAGCTTCTCTAGAAGATTGATCGATTATGAATACTGTCCTGAGTCTGGAGCAGTTCTTTATTCCCAGATTTTTCAAATGTTCCTGCTCGCTTCATTGCTTGATCAAATTTCATGCTAATAGAGTTCCAATACACCCAAGGTACCATCTGCCTATTGTAAGGGGCGACTAAAAGCGAGACTCCCAAGGTGTTCTCAGCTTCAGAACGTTTATTGCTGAACTTCGAGCTCCCAGCTGAGTCCTGCATTCATTCCATGTACTTGTGTCAAGTTTCTCACTTTCTTATTTCCTGTCTTCCGACCCAGATTGTAATTCGTTGGCGAAGTGCATGAAGTCTTTCAATGTCACGCCTTACGTGACCACTTCATTTCCTTTCCCGAAACCTTCGTACACCCCCTATTTTTATTTATTTATTTATTTATTTATTTATTTATTTATTTATTGTTACTGGAGTTACGACGTGACGATAGAATAGTTGTATTTTCCCTTAAAATAATTATAACAATTACTATGGCTCTCTCTATCGTGTGCTCAGTTTTTGCATACTTTATACGAGGGCAGATCAAAAAATAAGTTGCACTTCCCAGTTATGGCCATTTATTACACCACCTATACAACACCAACACGACTATAACGACATACACTGTAACGTCACTCCAAACATTTCTGCGAATGCACAACAAACTTGTCGTTGCCGGATGCATAGAAATTTCCTCCAGCGTTCTGCAACCACTCGGAGACAGCGGCCCTCACTTCCTCATCGGTCTGGAAACGTCAACCAGCGAGCTCCGTTTTGAGCTTACCGAACAGATGAAAGTCACATGGCGCTAGGTCGGGACTGTAGGGTGGATGTTGCCAGACCCCCCACTTGAAATGCTGCGGCAGTTCTCTCTTTTGGCGGGCCTTGCGAGGTGTTGCGTTATCGTGCAACAAAATCACACTGGCGCTCAATTTCCCCCCGCGCTTCTCTTTAATCGCTTTACGCAACCGGTGCGACGTTTGACAATACGACACCGCGTTGATCGTCGTTCCTTTCGGCATGAATTCCACGTGCAGCAAACCCTCCATTTCAAAGAACACTGTCGCCATAATCTTACCGGCTGAAGGTTGAACCTTGGCCTTCTTTCGTTGTGGTGATGAGGGGTGAACCCATTCCATTGATGTTATCTTCTTTTCGGGGGTGAAGTGGTGGACCCACGTTTCGTCGCCTGTGACGATTTGCCGCAGGAACCCGTTGCCGTCTGCGGCATAGCGTTGCAAAAATGCCAGGGAGGATTGGAAACGTTGTCCCTTGTGCTCATCGGTGAGAAGACGTGGGATCCATCTATGACACAGCTTACGATATCCAAGGTCCTCATGAACAATGGCGAACAGACTGCCATACGACATGTTCAGCTGCGTCGCGATTTCTCTCAGTTTATTGCGCCGGTTCTGTCTGATGATCGCATTCACACTGTTGACCTTTGCACGGGTCCTGTACGTTGCGGGCCTGCCTTCGCGATGGTTGTCCGTGATATCCGTGCGTCCGGCTTCGAAATGCTGACACCACTTTACGATACCTTGCCGGGAAATGGCCCACTCCCCATACACAGCACTAATTTCACGATGAATATCCTTGCAATTCTTCCTTTTGGCCCATAGGAATCGGATTGTCGCACGCACCTCATATTTGGAGTAAACGTCCATTGCATTTGGCTGCTATTCACACAATACTAGACGAGACACTACAGCGACCTGCCTAACAGACGTGTGGGCAGTGTCTGTCCCTTTCTCCGCTGTGCCCACGTTTGCGTCACACTGCGCGCCGCTGCGGCGCGTTAGTGCAACTAACCTTTTGATCCACCTACGTATATGAGGCATTGTTTTATACCCTCCATGACATGTGACGAGTCATACTAGGCAACATGTCATTTGGTTCCCTAGTAAGAAGCTAGCAGCACCCGTGCGCCTCACTGCCCATATAATCACTATGTGTTTAAAAAAAATAGTTCATCAATAATTAATGCATATCACCAACTAAATGTGTACAAGGAAATCAAATTCACCTCTTAGCGTACATCTTCAATATGATCTATTATTCAGGAGACATCATAGAAGAGTGGTTAAAGTAGACTTGCATTCCTATTCACAAGAAATCCAGTGCAAAAAGGTGTGTACATCACGGTACGAGGAATGGGCCGGAAGTTAAAACTATTCCTAAAGATAATTCATAGAGGAACAAAGGGAAAGTTGGAAGAGCTTGTGGGAGACACACAACTTGGATTCAGAGGGTGATTAGGCACAAGGGAAACCTTGGTCAGTTTACAGGTTCTGGTGCAGTGATGTAGAGATGTGGAATTTGATGTACTAGAATTCTCTGCAGACTTTGAAGAACCTTTCTATAGAGTTAAACATAGAAAGCTCATGGAGATCATAAAATCTAGTGACATTGATGACCGGGATATTCATCAGAAAAGAGTACGGTAAGGATGTGTATTGCTATTTAATATACTGAGTGAATCAGCTGCGCCTATTTCGTTCTTGAACGTATGCAAACTGCTAGGAATTAAATGTCTCTTACAAGTTAGTCGTATATTATGTAACATCCTACAGAAATGTTATGTACGCAAAGCCAGATACATATTTCCCAGTATAATAAAAACCGTACAAGAGGCAGTAAATGAGGTCCATCTTAAACACGACGTGCCCTTTTATATAGTGCTGATTCCTTTTCTCGATATTTTTTCTCTAAGCCATTTGTTATCATTGATCGAATTGTATGATGACGCGTATTACATAGAAGTTCACGATGTGAATAGATCCCTAACATTACCTCACACGTTCGCTATCATCTTAATTGTCACTCTCCACTCTCTGCGGGCAAGACCTTTGTGTTGTCGAACACTTATTGGCTGCTGTATACTCTTTAAATAAGACAACACCTTTTCGTTGTCATGTATTCGTCCTCTTAATACTTGTCTAACATCCCGTGGGTCTAAAATATTGTGTTTGTTGAACATTACAGTCGATTCGGTAATGTGTACTGTATTTCGACTCGACAACTTGAGATAACTTTCTCGAAGCTCGAATGAACCAATTATTGGATTCAATTAATATCTTACAAGCATCCATGCGTTATGATTACACTTCTCATTCAGAACAAATCAAACATAATCCCTTAATTTTTTTCTGCACACACCTTACAGCAGGGAGGTCATTAGGAAGCTGTTATATTTCTCTCGAAGCCCTCGAAAAATGTTATGAAATTTGAAGAATATTGTTAGGAGGCACTGTCTAAACTGGGTATTCTAAGCTGGGACAGATTGAGGTTTTTATGACAGTATATTTTTGAACAGCATTTAAGAGCGGTGAAAATATAATAGATATAGAAAAATATAAGAAGCTCTAAATTCGTTTTTAATTTATTGAGAGAGAATCGATATTGATCTCAGCACGAAAGTTGACTCCTAAGTAGTAAACCACGTATTACATTTCTTGACGAAATATGAACATTTTCTTCCAATAACTTCCTTTTTTAAAAAATACAAATTCCCTTCCATTTGCAGATATTTGTATCTAGTCTTAGTTCATAGACATTCGTAAACTAAGCGAGTTTGCTGTGCGGTTAGGGGTGCGCAGCTATGAATTTTCATTCGGGAGAAACTGGGTTTGAACCCAACTGTCGGCAGTCCTGAAGATGGTTTTCCGTGGTTTTCTTATTTTCACACCGGGCAAATGCTGGGGCTGTATCTTAATTAAGGCCACGGACACTTCCGTCCAACTCCTAGACCTACTCCTAGTCCCATTGTCGCCATAAAACCTTTGCATCGATGCAACGTAAAGCCAATTTTAAAAAAGGGAAAAGTTTGTAATATCATGATTAAATAGAATTGACCGGGGCGAGTAGGGCGTGCGGTTTGGGACGTGCGGCTGTTAGCTTGCAACCGGGAGATAGTGAGTTCGAATCCCACTGCCGGCAGCCCTGAAGGTGTTTTTCTGTGGTTTCCCATTTTTACACCAGGAAAATCCTGGGGCTGTCCCTTAATTAAGGCCTCAGATTGCAGAAGTGCAATTGATCTAATATGTCAGATAGTTCTAGCTAAGGAGGCATTTTTCAAGAAGGGGAAACCAACTACAGTAATGTTCAAAACTGTTTCTCTTAGAATGAAAAATGAGTTTGTAAAATATTTCATCTGGTGCACAAACATCTATGTTTCAGAGAAGTGGACCGCAAGAAGCAATAGATAGAAAAATGCTTTTAAGATATGGTGTTGGAAGAGAATTCTTTTCTTTCGAAATGCTAACTAAATAATCTGCAAAATCCATTACAGTTATTCCATTATTAGTTAAATGTTATTGAAATCCTTGTTGAGCAACCAGACTACGTTCATTCAGTCAATGTAGAATGTTGTCAATGGATAGACTGAAGAGCGTAGTTGATAAAGGACAGCCTTGTAACACTCCTCTGGGCCGCATAAATGGGTGTCCATTTACTACTTCTCAATTGAATTATTTTTAGATTGCCTGTCTGTAGGCTGAAAATTAGGTTGGCCAGTTTAGGTAGAACACGTAAATTGTTAAACGTGTTTCTTATGTGGTTCCACCTGTGTTGTCGAAAGTTCTTCGTCTTATTATTATTATTTTTCTTCGGTCGGATGCCCTTCCTGACTCCAAACCTAACGGGAGGAATATAATCACTATTGCGTGTTTCTGTCGTGTTTACCCTCGTTCCGTATGGCCTGAAATTGAGAGGATTTTTCTCACAACCAACATGTTCATGAAATTCGGCGGTCATAAAAAAAAGATCAATTCAGTGAGGTACTTCTGAAAAATGAGAAATGGGACATCACGCAGCTCTGGTGATAATATTAGCATTCTTGCGTAATTGTCTACCATCGTCCGGTCTCAGGAAGCCGTAACTGACAGTGTTTTCCAGGGACATTCACAATACTGAAGCTGTTCGAAATACGTGGTTTTGTGAACGAGCTATTTCAGTTCCAAAGGATTAATGCGTCGCGAAAATCACTGGCAAAATTATGCTGCGAAATTCAGACGAAGAAAAAATGCATATCATTCAACTTGTTTGTGGACACTGATTATCTGGTTCCACATGTAGTTGAATTCCTCAATTCTATTACTTATTTTGTTGCTAGCGGCTTTATGTCGCAGCGACAGAGATAGGTTTTATAGCGCCGATGGGATAGGAAAGGCCTAGGAGTTGGAAGGAAGCGGCCGTGGCCTTAATTAAGGGACAGCCCCAGGATTTTCCTGGTGTAAAAATGGGAAACCAGGGCTGCCGGCAGTAGGATTGGAACTCACTATCTGCCGGATGCAAGCTCACAGCCACACGCCCCTATCCGCACGGCCATTTCGCCCCGGTCAATTCTGTTTTTGGCGTAACCTGGTGGCATATGAAATTGCGTTAAAAACAGAAGTGACTAATTCTTTTAAAGCAACTAAACGCACCGAAATTGTGCAACGGTACTCGCCTAAGAGTAAGGACGTTCCACAGGAATATCACTAAGGCCGATATTTTCAGGTACTGGAAAGGATGAAACTGCATTTTTAGAACGTATTCCCCAATTCCTAGCATTTACTTCTTCCAATGTAACCGAATTCATATCCAAACAAGAATTTGCCTTCCCATGTCTATAAATAAGTCGCTATATGTTTTCGGTGCTCTGTTACGGAGTAGGAACATGGACGCTTACTGAAGAGACAATATTGGGAAGAGATTATTTTGAGCTATTCTGTTATCACCGTAGGCTGCATATTACATTGATATACCATGTCTCAAATGAAACAATGATAATTCGTATGAATAAGGGAAATAATTCTACAAAATCTGTCAAGAGAATCAACAAATACATGCTTTGGCTACATATTGTGTAATGAAAACTCTCACCTCCTCAAATTTATTATTGAAGGGAGAATAGGAGACAGAGGAGGACCTTGAAGACGACGAAATTCAAGACTGAATAGCATACGCCAATGGTTTGATGTGTCATCAGTCAATTTAAACAGAATCAGCACCGACAAAAGTGTTATGGGACAAGATGGCCACAAACTTCCATTGCAGACAAAATTTTCGGAAAAATAATGAAGAATGGATCGTGTTGCACAAAAATATCAATGAATATGTCTACAGTGTTTTCCAAATGTAACACCTTCAGTAAGATATGTGTGACCTGTGAATGAAAAGAAGACAAATGTAATGAAGTCCTCCAGAGATGTGAAAGCGAAGACTGAGGCGTGGCTCGAATATTGAAAACTATCACATCACACGTCACTACTTCAAGTATCTGGTGACCTGAATCACCTCTGTCAGCAGAAGTGCAATGGATATAATATGTCAGATGGTTCTAGCTAAGGAGGCATTTTTCAAGAAGAGAAAGCCTACTAATATTCAAAACTGTTTCTCTTAGTATGAAAAATAAGTTTGTAAAATGTTCCATCTGGAGCACAAAAACCTATGTTTCAGAGAAATGGACCCCAAGAAGCAATAGATAGAAAAGAATGTTTTTGGGATATGGTGTTGGAAGAGAATGATGAAGATATGCTGGACAGAGAGAGCGACAAATAAAGAACAACTCGAACTAGTAGGTTAAAGGAGGATATTGCTGAAATTAGTTGCAAATAGAACAAATTACATAGCTTATCATATACATTGACATAAAAGTTGGTTCACCAAGTTACTTGATGGAAGGATCGAAGGTGTAATGTGAGCGGAAGATCAATATATATTGTTTTGTTTATAATCACATAGATTCAATGTACAGTGCCTTAAACCAGGTAACTAGACGGTATTTATCCTTCCCTCTGGCTTTTGTCCCAGTCGATTAGGGTGGTTGGTCAGTTTTACGGACGGATACTCTTCCTAGCACCAACCCTATGTGGAGCGATGTTTTCTCTATCGTGTATTTCCGTTGTGGTGGGTGGTACAGTGTGTTGTGTTGTATGTAGATGAAGAGAAGTATTTTAAGTCAATCACAAACATCCAATCCCCGAGCCAGAGAAATAACTCTACGTGGTTAGAGGCTCTGACTTGGCCAGGAATCCAACCCGAGGCCCTCTGAACTGAAGGCCAATACGCTGATCATTCACACAAGGACTCGGATATGATTTACCTGGATTAAAAAAAAAATCTGGCATTTATTGATCCAAACAGCAAAGACCCTCAATTAAGTGGCCAAGTGTGTTATTTTTTATTGTCTTGTTCAATTGCACACATTTTTATGCATCAATCTACTCTCTTAATGAAAATTGGAAGGTTCGTTCTTAATATAAAATATTTTCTCCCATTGTGCGTGACGGGCGGAGGATGGAGAGGCTAAAATGCATGTAACTCCACAGCAGTGGAAAGAAGCCTCCTCATAAGGATAATACACTGACTGACAGAGCAAATGCAACACCAAGAAGGAGTGGTCAGAACTTTATGCCAATTGCAGGGTAGACTGACGTCACTGAGGTATGCTCATGATGTGAAATGCGCCGCTGTGCTGCGCACGTAGCGAACGATAAATGGGACACGGCGTTGGCGAATGGCCCACTTCGTACCGTGATTTCTCAGCCGACAGTCATTGTAGAACGTGTTGTCGTGTGCCACAGGACACGTGTATAGCTAAGAATGCCAGGCCGCCGTCAACGGAGGCATTTCCAGCAGGCAGACGACTTTACGAGGGGTATGGTGATCGGGCTGAGAAGGGCAGGTTGGTCGCTTCGTCAAATCGCAGCCGATACCCATAGGGATGCGTCCACGGTGCAGCGCCTGTGGAGAAGATGGTTGACGCAGGGACATGTGGCCCTTGCGAGGGCTCCAGGCGCAGCCCGAGTGACGTCAGCAAGCGAGGATCGGCGCATCCGCCGCCAAGCGGTAGCAGCCCCGCACGCCACGTCAACCGCCATTCTTCAGCATGTGCAAGACACCCTGGCTGTTCCAATATCGACCAGAACAATTTCCCGTCGATTGGTTGAAGGAGGCCTGCACTCCCGGCGTCCGCTCAGAAGACTACCATTGACTCCACAGCATAGACGTGCACGCCTGGCATGGTGCCGGGCTAGAGCGACTTGGATGAGGGAATGGCGGAACGTCGTGTTCTCCGATGAGTCACGCTTCTGTTCTGTCAATGATAGTCACCGCAGACGAGTGTGGCGTCTGCGTGGAGAAAGGTCAAATCCGGCAGTAACTGTGGAGCGCCGTACCGCTAGACAACGCGGCATCATGGTTTGGGGCGCTATTGCGTATGATTCCACGTCACCTCTAGTGCGTATTCAAGGCACGTTAAATGCCCACCGCTACGTGCAGCATGTGCTGCGGCCGGTGGCACTCCCGTACCTTCAGGGGCTGCCCAATGCTCTGTTTCAGCAGGATAATGCCCGCCCACACACTGCTCGCATCTCCCAACAGGCTCTACGAGGTGTACAGATGCTTCCGTGGCCAGCGTACTCTCCGGATCTCTCACCAATCGAACACGTGTGGGATCTCATTGGACGCCGTTTGCAAACTCTGCCCCAGCCTCGTACGGACGACCAACTGTGGCAAATGGTTGACAGAGAATGGAGAACCATCCCTCAGGGCATCATCCGCACTCTTATTGACCCTGTACCTCGACGTGTTTCTGCGTGCATCGCCGCTCGCGGTGGTCCTACATCCTACTGAGTCGATGCCGTGCGCATTGTGTAACCTGCATATCGGTTTGAAATAAACATCAATTATTCGTCCGTGCCGTCTCTGTTTTTACCCCAACTTTCATCCCTTTCGAACCACTCCTTCTTGGTGTTGCATTTGCTCTGTCAGTCAGTGTATTTCACCAATTTCTCTACCGTGTCACAACAGTGGACAGAGAATTCCTGTCTCTCTGATACTAAGTTTTAATCTTCTGGGATGCCTGAAAGTATCTCACTAATTTTAACGTTGATGCTTTCGCGGCGTAAGGTTTTCTGCGAAACGTAAATAGTTTCGTCTTGTTTTGTTGACGCTCATCTATTAGTACTCTATATGTGTTTGGCGTAACATAATTCTTCACAGATTTTCTTTTTTACAATTGGCTTTACATCGCACCGACACATATAGGTCTTACGGCGACGATGGGATAGGAAAGGGCTAGGAGCGGGACGGAAGCGGCCGTGGCATTAATTAAGGTACAGACCCCGCATTTGCCTGATGTGAAAATGGGAAATCACAGCAAACTATCTTCAGGGCTGCCGACAGTAGGGTTCGAACCTACTATCTCAAAAGCTCACAGCTGTGCGCCCCTAACCGCACGGCCAACTCGCCCGGTACAGATTTTCTCTGACCATAGACGCAGCTCCTCTGAATATAATTAGTTCTGGTCATACCTCGGTAACGTGCATGTGATGTCATGTACACCTCTCAACTTCAGAATGCGTCCGTCCATTGACGAAGATTTAAAAAGTAAGCTCAACCTATAGAATTGTAAGCCATAGTGTTGAAATGAAATGCCGTATGGCTTTTAGTGTCGGGAGTGTCCGAGGACATGTTCTGCTCGCCAGGTGCAGGTCTTTTGATTCGACTTCCGTAGGCGACCTGCGCGTCGTGATGAGGATGACATGATGATGAAGACGACATATACACCCAGCCCCCGAGTCAGTGAAATTAACCAATTATGGTTAAAATTCTCGACCATGCCGGGAAGTGAACCCGGGACCCTTGTGACCAAAGACCAACACGCTAACCTTTTAGCCATGGAGCCGGACATCGACCCTATAACGATGATTAAGAATAGGATTGTTATTTTTAGGAATAAATAAAGAATATATTCTCATACTTTATTACATTTATTTACCTAAAATTCGTAGCTCATATCCCTACGACATGTTTAACATTGTGTTGCTTGCCGGAAGGGACAGAACTGTGGATCTTTTATAAATAAAAGATTTCTGTCAATTTACTATTTTTAATATGTCTATTAAAAGGGTATAGGGGTTCATGACAGACAGTTAAATAAAAGGGGGTGTAAGGATCTTACGTAATAGGGAACCACGGTATTAGTACAAGTAAAAGTTGCAACACCACCAAGAAAGTGGGCATTCTTATTGATATTAGAAATACGAAATGTTGCCAGCTAGGTATGTAAGCGATCCCAGTTTCAGACCAATCAGATTGCTCATGCAGCCCTCCTCCGCTCTTGTCTGTTTACGAACGAGGCAACTCCCGTATGCGAAGCGAGTGGAACTTAAATGACGTCATGTGTTCGTTTACGAATCATGCCTTGGCGGCGGGTACGGGAAGGATAGCAACAATTGTCACCTGTTGAGAAGGCCGAGTTAATTGGTCTGCGTGAGAGTTGCTTATCTGTACGGGCTTTAACTGCACGTGTTGGCCGAAAAACATGGACAGTACAACGAGAATGGCATTTGTGGTCAAATGAAGGGACAAATACTCCGGGACCAGGAACAGGACCAACCCGACGGATAACAGTGCTGAGGGATCGCCGCATCATTCATATGTCCCGGACAGTCTCCCAAGCAACAGCAGTGGAACGACGCGGTACGCGACAAAGGACGAAAGCAGAAAATAACATTTACATCAAGATGACATTGCCTTCGTTCGCAAGACTTAGTGTTTACAGTGCACTGTGTCTTCTAATACGGGCTAAAACAATTTTGTTACTTTCTTTGACAATGTGAGAATGACTGAGGTATGAGCGATGCTAGAAATTCCATTCCTTATACAGCGAGCCCCTGCTATGAATGATGTGAAAATGTCGGATGTAGGATCGATTGATGTGTAGGTTTCAGTGGGCTCGGCTGACTGGTATGTAATAACCTCCAGCTCGCTGAGGAAATCAGCGGGAAACTGTCTCACTCGTCATTTTCCCAGCAAGCTTCTTCAGTAATGACTAGGCCATCTATGACAGCTGATGGTAGAGCTATTGAGGATCCAACCAGCCTTCGGATTGACTACTCAACAACATCAGGAGAGCAACAAGTATTCTGCTCAGTTACACTAAGAATATTTCTAATTAAGGCCAGTTACCCTTAGGAACCTTTCTCAAACATTCTCTTTACTTACGTCTCTCCCTCTAACATTTCATTCGCAAGATCTCCCAGGTATTCCGCAGAGAGAATTCACATCAATGAACAAATAACTAACGTAGAGGAAATTAACAGCAATTGCAGAGGGAAGGGAAGTCATAGTCTCATTTAGAAAACAATTGATACATATTTACCTGCAGAACTACCAGCTTTGAAAGTGGTTCCTGAATGAGGAATTGTTTGTATTCACATATTTTATCATTATCATTTGAATGAAATTGAAACACATAAAGAGAATCATCTCTCATTCGCACCGAGTTTTACACTGCTGAAATTTGGAATAACAATTAAATGTAAATCAACAGACTGTGGTGACGGATGGTTGTAGAGGACATTACCATAACTATGCTACACGTAGCCATACTTTACACACGAGGGAGAATAAACACGTATCATCATAAGAATTCGAAAGTCGCGGCTTACATTAGCTGCGTGTAAGCTGACAAATTGATACTACAGTATATCGAACGAAGTATAAAGCAGAATAAAGGGCCTATGGGATGCCGGATTTTCAAGTACGCTGGACAGTAGAAATCACTCTTACATGCTAGCTAACTACGCCAGAAGTGGTGCCCGCAAGATTAAACATAATGTAGAAGGCGAAAGACTCTATCAAGTAGACTGGGCAGCTCGATGAAATCCACGGGAATTCCATGTCAGTAGATTGATTGAAACTTTAACAAGCCAATAAAATATAAAATGTATTATTATTATTATTATGCATGCATCATCATTATAGACAGTTATGCCTTTCAGAGTACAGTCTGCAAACCTCTGTGAATTTACTAAACGTCGCCGCAATCCTCTATTTGCAACTAGTGCTGTGGCCACATTTAGTTCTATACCTCTTATCTTTAAATCGTTATGAACTGAGTCTAACCATCGTCGTCTTGGTATCCTTCTACTTCTCTTACCCTCCATAACAGAGTCCATTACTGTCCTCCTCCTTTTGCCTCACATATTCCCACCACCGAAGCCGGTTTTACGTACAGCTTCATCCATGAGTTCATTCCTAACTTAGCCCTTATCACCTCATTCCAGTACCCTCCTACCAGTGTTCCCACCTGTTTCTACCAGCAATCGCTATCGCTACTTTCATGTCTGTTACTTCTAACTTATTCATAAGATATCCTGGGTCCACCCAGCTTTCGCTCCCGTGAAGCAAAGTTATTATTATTATTATTATTATTATTATTATTATTATTATTATTATTATTATTATTATTATTATTATTATTATTATTATTATTATTATTATTAAGTTCCGTTTGGGCACGCTATGGACAACGTGGTTCTTATTTCTAGCAGCTTTCTTCTTACACCAGTACTCTTGCATTCTTGCAATGTGAACGTCTTTCCGCTCCTGAGTTCATTTCACACCTCCCGGACGCACTGTTTTTTCTGTTAGTGACTGGAGAGAGCATGATGTTCTGATCAATATTCTGTGCCTATTCCTGTCGCAGATTTCACTGGGAGCAATCTCCAATTGTTGACGGTCGTTTCTGACAAGTCTTACCCACTTGGCATTTTGTCGCTTTCCATCTAGAGATGGTGTGGAAGATTTTGGAGGTGATCCTCTGATTGTCCATTCTCATGACTTGACCATAGAAGTTCAATCTCCTCTTCCTCATAGATGTTGTAATGCTCTCTAATTGTTGGTACAGTTCATCGTTGTTCCTGATTCTCTACTTGCCTTCTTCTTTAATAGGGCCCATGATTCTTCTCAGAATCTTCTTTCCTTCAGCACCTGTTTTCTGAGTTGCCCTTTCCTTACCATATGTAGGCATTCTGTGGCGTATAGTGCTGATGGTCTCACAACTGTTCTGTAATGCCTGATTTTGAGGTTAAGGAGAGGGATTTGTATATTTACATACTCTTACATAGGTGGTAGACGCTTTCCAATTTGATGCATCTGCTGTTCATGTCCTGATCCTCATTCATGTTTGGGGTGATCCATTCTCCCAGGTGATTGAAGGATTTAGTCCTTTGTACTGATTTGTCCCCCAGTGGGATTGATTTGGGTGCATCAATGATGTTGGTGATATACTGTGCTTTGCTGATGGCGATTTTCAACCATACTTTAGGTGCTATGTGGTCGAGAGAGAATAGTTGATGGACTGCTGCCTCCACACTGGATGCCAGGAGTGTTGCTTTTTCCTGCTAGTTTCTTTACATCGCACCGACACAGATAGGTCTTATGGAGACGATGGGGCAGTGTAGATGTTCCTAACTCGTTTAGTGATTTTAAAGACATGCAAATCTGAATTTAAATGAAAAGATATGAAAATTAATATTCATTAAATAAAATATACAATCGTCGGACCTTGTACTCACACTTAGATCTTACCTGCTTACTTTCACATACCGTACGTTATTTGAAGGGCGCCAGCTACAACTCAGTGCAGCAAGAAGAGAATGAGATTCTTGAATATTTCTAGGGTGTGAGGTAATAAGTTCTGGGAAAAGAAGATTGGCGTTCGGTTTCCCCATCAAATTTGAGGTTATCTAATTCTGTCATTGAAATAATACGATTAATTCATTTGATAGAACAAAATACATTCTTTAAATTGTATAGAAAAAATAGAAAGCCTTGCTGCGATAAAACAGATGAGAATATAAAATTATGACATTGCAACTGAAAGAAACTAGGCATGAGTTTGAATTCTTCTGATCGGACATTTAACAATTATACACGAAATTTATCCCTCACTGGTTCACTTGACTGTACCTTCAACACTTTGAGTGTAATTACGACGTATTCCTTTGAATTGGTATTTGCTGTAGATGTATCAAGCCTAATTTGCTGATGTATCCTTTTTGTTTCACTGGCGAAAAAGTATCCATGTGATGACTTCTTGGTAAGTCTGTCCTATATGACTTCATGGAAAGTCTATCCTTCTTTGACTTCGTGGCAAGCCTATTCTATCCAACTGCACTGACCGACTGAGGTCTCGCCTTCCACTTGACTCCATCACTGTTCACCATCCACTTGACTAATAACTAATGACCGACTGAGGCCTCTCCATCTCGTTCACTCAATGACTGTTCATTATCCATTTGACTTCTTCACTGTTCACTTTCCGTTGAACTAATGACTGACGCTACTATATACAGCCACCTGATATAGACATTTGTTGACACACCTACGCAATCTCCAGGATTAACTATGATCTACTCCCACCTCGCGACAAATGTTACACCCTATGGTGAAACCGCCGGCGGCACCCTGGGTATCTTCAAGAAAGTGAACTCACCGCTAAATGCTCACGATGACGTAGCAATGACTCGGCAGATACTCCAGCAGTACTTCGCAATGTTACAATGTCACAAGTTATTGCACACACTACATCCAAATCTGATATACAGCAACTCTTACTGTACACGTTTTTAGTGTTAATCTACACACACATATATACGTAACAATTTGACTACAATCACGCAAGCGACAAGCATTGCAGAATTGAACTGAACAATAATAATAGTTACTATAATAGTAATAATATCACAGATGAAATAATAATAATAATAATAATAATAATAATAATAATAATAATAATAATAATAATATACAGGTATCACCTTGTAACGGGATTTGAACCGTTACAGCAGGAAAGGTCTAGGAGTGGGAAGGAAGTGGTCGTGGCCTTAATTAAGGTACATCCCCAGCATTTGCCTGGTGTGAAAATGGGAAACCACGGAAAACCATATTCAGGACTGCCGACAGTGGGGTTCGAACCCATTATCTCCCGGATGTAAGCTCACAGCTGCGCGACCCTAACAGCACTGCCAACTCGTCCGGTTCGAGGAGTGTAAGGTTGTCTACGAAGGCTAAACGGTTGCCTGTTAACTTTTCTTTCTTGTAGCCTATTCTGATTAGAGTCATCCTTTAGCAGTTTCGTCCACTCACGAATGCTTTTTCGAGTAGGCATTTAAGGAGGATTGGAGATAGACCTGTTCTGATCCCAAAGCTCTGGAATAGTTATCCTCTGAATTTGATTCTGGCTGTAGTATTGGTAAGAGTTGATTTCACAAGATTCAATGTTTTCTTACCTAGTCCCAGTTCAGCAAGTGTCTGGAAGAGTGACTCTCTATCTACCGACGCGTAGGCCTTCTGATAGGCGCTTCGATTTTTGTTAAGTGATTTTGAGGTTCAGAATCTCTCCGATGCAGGAGTCTAGTTAAGCCTCTACTCTTGTGAGTAATACTTTGGAGAGTATCTTGTACGTCACTGATACAAGGGAAAACCCTCTGTAGTTGTTGAGATCTGATTTTGTGTGTAATAACAAATAGTTATATCTTACTGTATTCGGTTAATGGCATTATATTTTTAGTGCATTTTATGGTGCAATTTGGTCGTTCATATTTTGTATATTTTTCTGTATCTGGTAGTAATAGTTTGTTCCTCAAGTCCTCTGCGTAAAATGTCTTCTTGGTTAGTATATAAGGCCTCATTTTGTTGTTTTCAACCAATATTAATAATTAGCCCAATAATAATAATAATAATAATAATAATAATAATAATCGTTTAAACACTATCAATTGCTAGTAACCTATGGGTTCCTTAACGTGGCAGTAGATGAGATTAATTATAGCTTATAACCGTCAAAGAGCGACTTATTCGGCATCCAGAAGCATGGGAGACAAGCCCATAACCATCTGATTACTTAACTGGTCGCACAGCTACCACATACTTCCTGATCGACTACCTCTGTAATGTGTAAATATATCACAATTCGAAGTACCTTGGAATTACCCTGAAAACTACTGAAATGTAATTTAGATAGCATATTCAAGAAAGAACTGCAGCAGCCACAAGAGCAATCCGAGCCATAAAGAATTTTTCACCTCCGTCCCTAGATAAAGCAATGAGACTTTTCAACACCAGTATATCTCAAATACCAACTTATGGATTAGAACTGATCTGGGATCGTCTAAACTTCGGAGATTTTAGAAAAATAGAAAGGGTCAAAGCCCGCTTTATCAAAATGCACTGAGAATTGGAAAATCAGCATCAATAAGAGTGGTTTATATACTAGCCAAGGAGACATTTTACGCAGAGGACCTGAAGAACAAACTGTTACTACCAGCTACAGATCAATATAACATCTGGAGAGAAGAGAGAATGAAAGTAAAGAAATAGACCTAGACTTCTACCCTAAAAGCGCAGTGATGGAGAGAAACAGGATGAAAGAAAAATCAGGAACCACGATACGTCGTGACTAGATACGCCATTCACGGCTTTCATCAAAAAATATGAGTGACCAAATCGCACCACAATCCCAGCGAAAATTGTGTGTTTAAGCTGTGCAACGGAGAGTGTGACAAATACCACGTAACATAGTGCATTAAAAACGATGTCATTAACTGAATACAGTAAGATGTAACTATTTTGTTGGCCTTTCGGCTGCAGTAAATTCTTATTAAGTACATAACATTTCCAGTATTTTCATGAAGGAGATCTCTGGATTTCACCAAACAATTTGGCTTCCAAGTTATGTGGCAGAACGTATCTTTGGATATTCAGATACTAGGGTAGGAAAATAGGTACATAAAAGCGTACAGTTTGTCCATCTTATGAATGTTAGAAACAAGAGCGTAATTGCGATTATGATCCTCGTGGATGCTTGTTTGAATAGCGCGAGAGTACAAAATGCATAACTTGAGCTCTGTTGAGTTTACCTGCTCCGAGAAGAAAGGAGAGGAGAGGAAGCAGTAATGGGTGGAAGATAAATCTTTGAAGGCGAGCCTTGTCACCACTGATCGCTTGGACCATCCATCACCTTTCACTGTCTGCTTGCTATAATGGTTCTGTGACAGTTCGCTCGAGACTGGCACAAAACTGGCCGTCTCTTCTCTGTTCGATATTTATAATAAATGATTATTGTAATTTTGTTTTTGTAGACTGTTTCTCCTGTCATGCACTTCAGGATAAGGGTGAAAACTGAAAGATATCTAACTATATCAGGTCATTCAATCGTACGGCAATAATGAATACATTTTAAAGGTAGAATAATTATCATTATATTTGTAACAGTAATGGAATTGAACGTACGAAAAATTTTATATTTTTCTTTAATAAGTAGTGCTTTCTAAGCAAGGAATTTTCATTTGAGTACCGTTTCTATTACCTACAATTGGTGCAAAGTCATCAAAAGTTGCTGGATAGAAAATTGATGATGCTGATGATGTTAATGATGTTGATAGCCGGACTGACCTGGCTTTCTTTGCCAAACTTCACGGGTTAGACCCCTGCCCAGTTCGAATATGGCTTATACACGCTAGCCTCGTGTCGGTAGATTTACTGGCACGTAAAGAACTCCAGAAGGACAGAATTCCGACACCTCGGCGTCTTCAGAAACCCTAAAAGTTGTTAGTCGGACCTAAAACTTCTGTAAAATCTGGGGACTATATGTGAAACGTCCCTTCTTTATAAACATTTTTATGTACATAATTTTGCTTAATTACATAATTACATGTACTCTTCAAATGACGGAGAAAATTCCTATTTTCTGTGGGTCTCGTGCTCTCCACTGAGTGACCGACAGACCGATAACAAACCTACAGGTTACCATGGCAACGTCTCTGACTGCTTGCCAGCAGGGAAGTAACGTATTGCCATTTTCGTCATCATTCCTGTAAACTCGTGGTTGTTCCTTGGGTAGAAAGAAGAGATGCCAATCGGCCATTCTGCGGGATATTGGCGGAATACCGTTGGAGTTTACAATCGTTCTCGAATAGCATTAAAGGGCGTTGTTAATATTTGAACAGTACCGTGGAGCGTAGCCCATTATTTCACACCGTAAGGTGTTTTCTGGCATTTGCTACCATTTTTACTGTATTTCTATTTGACTTTTGTTTTCCGCTCTAATTTCTTGCCTCTGCCTTCCCTCTTTACGC
This sequence comes from Anabrus simplex, assembly GCF_040414725.1. Taxonomy (NCBI): domain Eukaryota; kingdom Metazoa; phylum Arthropoda; class Insecta; order Orthoptera; family Tettigoniidae; genus Anabrus; species Anabrus simplex. The sequence continues at coordinate 568,345,330 of NC_090265.1, read as the reverse complement.
ATTATTTATAATACCTGTTTACATAAGAATGCCTGCACCTAAATTTCTCCTCTGTTACTGCCTTCTTATATCGATAACTCATACCATCACAATTTATTGAGGGGCATTTTATTTTCAAACACAACCACGGCTGTCCTAAGTTAGAATTCTATTTCCTATTAATTTCTACTTCATTAACTATATTACTTTCTTTCTTAATTACTCCGTATGCATGCGAGTGCTAATCTCAAGGAAAAAATCCAAACTGTTCAATTCTGTAACTTTTGGCCCCTGAAAATATCAAAATACGAATGTATTTTAATGACGGTGCAGACCTTCGTTTCGGGGTAGTTGGTGTCGTATCACAAAACAGATATCACAATCGCTGATCAATTTGGAGAGATCTTCAACTTTGGTCCTATGCCTTATCGTCTTACTTTAGATAACGTAGCATTTCTCGATTAAAATCAAATCCAGCTCGACTGTGACTGGCATTAGGAAAAGGGGCCAGTCTTTATAATGAAAACTCCCCATCTCTACTGTGAATGCAGTTGGCAAGTGACCCTGCCGCTATAGTAGAAACTCCGGAACTCAATTGTGATGTGCAGTAGAAAATGTGGCCTGCCATTATCAACAAAACATCCCCAATGCCTACCTTACATCGGAAACAACCTATAGTGTCCTCCCGGTTTTGTTTCTCGGATAGCGCTAAGAGACGTGCAATTTAATATATTACTCACTGCTTTAACAGCAATTTAGGGAGAAATCCGTATACAATGTAGAATACCGCACCGAAGCACGGATACATTTGCTAGTATAAGAATATTAATGAAAGTGTTAGTCGCTTAGCAACCTGCTAAGTGCAGAATGTATTGCGGGTTAGGGTAAGCCTTCCCCTGCAGTTTTTGGATTTATCATTTAATGATCTGATTTTATGATTATTCAAACTTGGCTGAACTTAGAGACCTATCAATGTCTTGTAATTCACCGGCAGATAATTTCGGAGAGAATAAATCAAAAATGAAGTAAATCGGTCGAGGAGAACGGACAGACGGATTTGCCAAAGTTTTTGGTAAAATCTTTTAATATATAGATGATAATAATAATAATAATAATAATAATAATAATAATAATAATAATAATAATAATACGCCTTCTTAGCCGCATGATCATCATCCTGGTCTTCTGTTCAGCGGGTTCCCGGTTCGATTCCCAAACGAGGCGAGGATGTTAACCACCTATGCTTAATTTCTCTGACTTGGGGACTGGGTCTCTCCGTTCGTCTTATTACACTTCACTCCATTTACACACACCATAACATAACTCTCACCTTTACAGTAACACGTAGTAGTAAATACATCCCTCCACGTACGGTTGGCATTAGGAATGGCATCCGACCTTAAAACTGGGCAAAATCCACACCAAGTTCTTATCCTGATAAGATGGGGCAAAGACGTAAGAAGAAAGGAAGAATAATAGCCAGCTCAGTGGCCTTTCGTTCAGAGAGTTCCGGGTTCGATTCCTGGGCAGGTGAGGATTTTAACCTTGTCTGGTTTAATTCATCTAGCTCACAGGATGGTTGGTTGTGTTCGTCTTCGTACACATCTTCATTTGCATACAAAACATCACACTACTAACCAACACAGAAACACTCAATAATGAATACATCCCTCGACAAGGTGTTGGGAGACAGGGAAAACAATCCGACCATAAAACAGTGATTAACCCAAATATAGCGTTGACCCAAGTAATTGGGTAGTTAGGTGAAGGCCAGGCAGAGTGGCTTAGAGGGTTGAGGCGCTGGCCTTCTGACACCAACTTGGTAAGTTCGATCTTGGCTCAGCCCGGTGGTATTTGAAGGTGCTGAAATACGTTAGCCTCGTGTCGGTAAAAGAACTCCTGCGGGACTAAATTCCGGCACCTCGGCGCATCCGAAAACCGTACAAAAGTAGTTAGTAGGATGTAAAGCCAATAATATTATTATTATTTGAGTGAAGGCCGGGAATAGTAATAATCTCATGGCCTCAGCTATGATGTACTGTACAGGCATTTTGACCGACCAGAACCATTTAGGTTACCTGTGTGGCAATGTTGACCTTCAGTTTTACTCTGGCAGATGGAATGGGAACCGGAATTCTCTTGGGCGATGTATTACGAAATTAAACCTCGAATATGTCATCTTTTCTCTGTCCTTCAAATATAACACTGCTTCTCCTGGGTTTGATCTGGTGATCTAGGAATCCGAAGGCTTTTAATTTACTAATGATCAACATTGGGAGCACCTAAATTCTGTTACGTAAGGCTCGTACACCCTGTTTCAATGGCCACATATCAGCCTGATATTCTTGAGAGTGTTGGAATGCAAACCCAGGCCAATATGGTTAAACTACAACAATAAGCCCTAAATCACGGCACTGAGCCGCACTACTGGTTCAGTTGAAATTAGGACAGCCAGTTATTATGCAATTTCGACCAATCATGCCAACCTCTATCAAATGTAAGTATTCATGAATATTGCGGTTTGTTACGAATGTTGATTCAATGGCACACTGTAAGCTACTGTAACAGGAAGCCAATTAGCAAGGGTAGAACTGGTGATTGTTGGGAGAGGCAAATCCCTCCCGCGCCGGATCTGTTACTAAAGTGAGTGAAAGGGCCGAATCATGGCCTGGTGACACACAACATCTGTTCCGATATGAATTTCAAATTAGACTCACAAGCCTGCTATAAAAATACCATACTGGACTATTAATGTCATTAGTTAGTTACATGGATAGCTGCATGCTCAATGCAGTGGGTGCACGCTAGGAGGTGCTGTTAGCGTTGCCATGAAGACAAGAGCGACATATGTTTCTGGAATAAAAAAGCTGACAACATTCCCGTTATATTGCTGATGGCTCAGTTTCGTGTTTTTATTTTAATGCTGGGAGTTCGAAATCTTTCTTGATCATCAGAACCGTATACAGATGCGTGTAGTGTCTATTAACCAGCGGGGCTGATAGCTGGTTCATATTTCCTCTTTTTTCAGCGAAATGACTGCTGTTGGAATTCCAATCCATACATATAGGATTTCCGAAATGATAAATTACGTCAATCAATTGTCAATGATCCACTCTTTCCGCCGGTCATCATCGGACATAAGCTGACAGTTTCCTTCTTCGTGCGGAGAGGGTAGGTACTCAAGGCCATCCGCGCGTGGCTGTCGACACAATTTATATCGCCTCCGACATGTTGTTACTTCTAAAAAGAGAAAGAGACAGAAGAGGGGTTTAAGTGTAACATGGAAGATTTTAAGGCTGTCAAACACACAACTTCAATATAGATATTATAGTATAACTAAAGACATGATTTTTCGCATTAACGATAAACGCGACAAAATATATTTTGAAGCTATTCTGAAATATCTTAACGAATCATATGATTATGATTAATAAATAAGTGATTTTCTTCGCGAATTAAAGCGACAAGGCCAGTTAAAGGCGACTTTACTTATTTTGGGATAAGCGCAATTATTAAGCACTATATTATAGTTCGAGTCAAGATTACATAAGGAATAATTAATTATTATCAATATTGCTTCCCTTTATTTACCTTTCACATAAATAATTCACAAATCTAACGAATTAAACATTTTATGAATAAATTTAGCAAAGGCTTAAAGTGATGGGGTAAGTCCTATTTGGCGAAGTAACGCGAAAAATTGTTTCCTTTTCGCGAAATCGAACAGAAATTAATGCGAAAAGTCATGCCTCTAACTGTGGCATACCTGTAAAGAAACACAATTCTCCTTTTTTCTTACTTTCTTAATCCATTCACCCTCCAGGGTTGGTTTTTCCCTCGGACTCAGCGAGGGATCCCACCTCTACCGCCTCAAGGGCAGTGTCCTGGAGCGTGAGACTTTAGGTCGGGGGACAAAACTGGGAAGGAGGACCAGTACCTCACTCAGGTGGCCTCAGCTGCTATGTTGAACAGGGGCATTGTTTCCCGGTATTTGCCTGGAGAAGAAGTGGGAAAATACGGAGAACCACTTCGATGATGGCTGAGGTGGGAATCGAATCTCCCTCTACTCAGTTGACCTCAGGAGGCTGAGTGGACCCCGTCCCAGCCCTTGTATCCCTTTTCAAATTTCGCGGCAGAGCCGGGAATCGAATCCGGGGGTGACAGCTAATCACACTAACCACTACATCACAGAGACGGACAGAAAAAAGACACGCTATTAAACAAGGAATAAAAATACACACTATTTAAATATTTCTGCTACTTCTGAGAAGTAGCTTTTTACAGGTATGTTTTAGTGCAATATGTATGTTTAAATTGTTTGTTCGACGGACTGAAAAGCTTTTTTTAAGTTACATTTAAATGAGTTGACACTGGAAAGTACGCTTCCTTCTGAACAAAGCAGGGGCCGATGACCTAGCTGTTAGGCCCCTTTAAGCAACACTCATCATCATCATCATCATCATCTTAACAAAGCAGAGGGGTTTGAAGGCAAACATCGTGCCTATCACCATGCTAAGCATGCTACCAGACGAGATAGTATTAGATACGCGGCGCAGTGAAACAGGTATTAAGGGCATTCATTCACCCACTGCCCGTATTCACACTTTTGGAAAATTTAATTTAATAAAATGGTTTGTAGTGTGGGTTACTTAAGTCACGTGCTAATTCGTGAATCACGGGCAATAGCTGAGGAGCCTAGTAAGTAATCTTGAGAGTAGGGTTACCTTTTGCTATGGAATAGGAATGGACAGCTCAGACACATTCTGAGTCGTGGCTCTCCTTGTACTCAGGCGGCTAGGACTATATAATACACCAAAGTCTCTAACCCGTTAAAAGAGAAATTCTCACTGGGACTATGTGCAAGTAGGGTAGAATCTTACTTCATAGAAAACTTACCGACCACACTCAGAGAGTTTTAAACTAGCCTCAGACCTATGAGAGTAATGGAGACCCATCCATTTGATGTGAAACAAATCGAGGCCACTGAAATAGACGCAGTTAGTTCACAGAGGCTCGCAGACTGAACGCTGAAATGCATAACAATCTATAAGGACAATGTATATATATGTACATAAATGGAATAAATTGTCCACTATGTCTTTCCACACATTCCCGCGCTTGCCCTGACACAGGGTTTGTCCTGGGCCAAAAGTTCCTGCTTGAAAGTTTTTGTATTTCGACGTCTCTATGGGCTACTTGCGTTATTGAACAACCTTATGAATCACCCGATGCAAACAAAATATACAACCATGTAAAATGTCATAAAAATCTTCAATATTTCGGAATTATGATCAAAACTACGAGTAACAAAACAGTTACAATTAATGAACAACAAACATATGACAGGTGACATACCAAGTAACGCACAAATTTACAAATATATCATTTGAAATAATGGAGATAATTATCTCTTTTCAGCATATTAAAAACGGAGTATATCCTATAACGAAAAATAAATTGAAAATACAGTTATTGAGCCATAAATGTGCACCTCCGCCCTTACGATACCTATCGTAGTTATTGAAGAAACAATACATCTTAGATCAAATACAAGGCTGAGTCCAACATTGGAATTTCTAATTTTACATTACAGTGCTGATATATGAAACTAGAGATCGTGATAAAGAGCAAAAATATACTTACTTGAAATGTAGCATTGAAAGAGAATGCCTCACATTCCACTGAGAGCGTCGAATACAAAGGTCATTCTGAAACAAATGAATATCAAAATCAGACTCAGTCCAATATAGAAACAAAGAATGATACAGTTGAGTGAACGTACCAAGCAACGTGCTGAGTTGAATATAGAAATGGTGCTTGTCACGGAAGAGAGAACGTAGATAGGACACATACCGTGAACAAGTGGAACTAGGCAAGTGACAGGATCATAATACAAACATCGCTGTGTAATATGAAGACAGTATACCGTAGGTGAAATAAGTTACGATAAAACATAGACGATCATCGTACACAGAAATGAGGAAAAGACATTATGATGTCTTAAGAAATGCAGAATCCTACATATAATACCAGTCGTACTAACATCAGACGATTTTGGTCATTAAGTCATGATTGTTTTAAGTGGGGAGGTACCCCTTTCGCTAACTTAAATCTAGTAAATATCAAATGTTTATAATTAGTAACTACAAATTCGACTAATGATGTGTATCCTCTACTTACTACTACACAAAATAACTCTCCGGTATTACCGGGCGAATCAGTCACCCACTTTTCTTTGGAGTGATGCAACCCGCAAGGCATAAGCTACCGCGAAAGCTTCTCCCCTGACGTCCGGTAATCAATTCTTATGTAGATATCAGGCTTGAAATATCAGTATTCGTTGCTGAAAAGTCAGCAATAAGGAAATAGAGCCGTGCTTCACGTATAAGAGGTACGCTCCGTGTTAATCAGAACAAGGCTGACACTGGAATGGTAGAGGTTATCATAGGATGCATATCATTAGTAGCATTTATAGCATGGATTCAGCCAAGTTTTATGATCGAACCTGACGCAGACCCTATATAAAGGAATATATTCGCTATTAAGTGTTTCTGTGTTTCTGTAATGGTTTATAGTGTGTAGTTGAAGATGTGTACTGAAATATACACTAACACCTACTGCCCGAGGAACTAACTATACGCAGTTAGAATGCTTGACCCGGTCAGTATGCTGATCATTCAATCAAGAAGCCCAACATAACACAACTACCGTAGTTTGTATTTGTAAATGAATGAAAATCTACAGCCTGTTTCCAGTCATTCGACCGGGTCAGGGATGGAATGAATGAAGCCCCCACCTAGCGGCGAGGATAGGAATTGTGCCGGCTGCCGAAGCCTGTCGCACTCTTCTGGGGCAATGATTTATGAACGACAGATAAAATGAAATTATATTGGTGAGTGTTGCTGGAATGGAATATGACACTGAAAACCGGAGTACCCGGAGAAAAACCTATCCCGCCTCCACTTTGTCCAGCAAAAATCTCACATCGAGTGACCTGGATTTGAACCACAGAGCCTATCGGTGAGAGGCCAGCGCACTGCCGCCTGAGCCACGGAGGCGCTTGTATTTATAATTATAGCTATAGAAATACTAATTTCGAAATTATGAGACTATGTTTATTGTGGTTAACTGCAAGGAAAACCTACAGCCCTAATTTTGCGACTTAAGTCATAAAATAAATAAATAAATAAATAAATAAATAAATAAATAAATAAATAAATAAATAAATAAATAAATAAATAAATAAATAAATAAATAAATAAATAAATAAATAAATAAATCATTTAATTAATTAAATAAATAAAATAAATAAATAAATATCTCCCCCTTAAAAGGAAGTATGACTAGGCAACCAACCCCTCTTAAGAACCAAAGGAAAAATGAAAGGGATTCCACTTTCGAAAAAATGTTTTCGCCAAACGGAAGGAAAGAGCTAGGAAGGGCATGAAAATGAAGGATTCTCAACACTCTCAAAGCCGGATGAGAATAAGAGTTGACCAAGGGAGGTCAGATAATATGATGAAAGTGAGAAGCCCGGTACAAGTAAGTTGAAGCAATGCAAGACTCAGCTTGGAGTCACATCCTTATCAATCCACGCTTCCAGGTTCAAAGCCCTGGAGGTACTCCTGCTTGTCACCTCTTGCGACAGGCAACACCCCTACCCACAACGGGTAAGCAAACTATTTTAGGGTAATCTTAATAAGATTACGGCTATTGGAGGTAATATTCCAAAATTACCATGTCGGTGAACTACACTTTCAGGGATGAATTCAATAACCAGTCATCATTCACTTCTCTTCCTCTAGTACCATTAACATTGCAAACGTCCATATAACCTTTTGGTAAGTATTCAGTTTGACTTAATCTTAATTCATCCATCGAAGCTCACAACGACGTACCCCATTAGAAAGGAAATTGAAATATTGTAGTAATCGATATTACCAGTAATAGTTATTAAACTGAAATAAATGAGAATTCAGTCAGAACACATTTGTACGGCTGTGACTTCCTTAAAGAACGAATCTTAGTTCCACCGCATCACATCTCGCCGTACCTCAGTGTAAGGCAAATAGAATTCGACATAGGTAACTTAATAATGCATGGAAGAGATTCCCCAAGGGCAACACAACTCTAAGATCGCCCGAACGTCTTTTCTCAACTCACGGATCAGGCGATAACTCATTCAGCGGCTTGGGGTTGCAGATTTAAAAAAGTTTTGAGAAGAAAGAAACCACCGTATGCTAAGTAGAAATAAGAATGATATACAGGATGGTAAAGAGAAGTATCACAGTATGGCTTTTAGTGCCGGGAGTGTCCGAGGACAAGTTCGGCTCGCCAAGTGCAGGTCTTTTGATTTGACACCCGTAGGTGACCTGTCCGTCGGGATGAAGATGAAATGATGATGAAGACGATACATACACCCAGCCCCCGTGCCAGCGAAATTAACCAATTAAGGTTAAAATTCCCGACCCTGCCGGGAATCGAACCCGGAACCCCTGTGACCAAAGGCCAGCACGCTAACCACTTAGCCATGGAGCCGGACAAGTATCACAGTGAGAATATTTTATTGTAGGTATGTGTCGGTTTACGTAATGCCCTTTAATCCAGAGAGTTCCTGGTTCGATTTCTTGATTTTTCGGGCCGGGAATGTTAACCGCATCTGATTAATTCCCCTGCCCCAGGTATTAGGTTATTGTGTTCGTATTAAAACACACCACGTCATATGAACAGCCGCCTGGTAGCCATGTTCGTTAGGGCGTCAATTTTTTACAGTCTGACACCATGGTCAGCTGGTTCAAGAGTAGGAAAGGTGACGGTGTACAATTTCTAACCACTAAATTGTATGTCAAAAGCTGCGTTCACTTCCAAACCTCTCCGCAGTGTTCATATCGAGTGAGGGTATATGACGCTGTTGATAGTGATTCGCCCAAGGTTAGGGAGCAGACCACTTGGTGTAATTCGACGGGAGTAGACTACGTGCCAACACCGGGTTTCACTCCCCTCTCTGTCTCACACACGCAGACACGACAGAGACACTTAATAGTGAATACATTCCTTGACATAGAAGTGATGTCAGGAAGGGCGTCCTACCGTAAAACTGAGCAAAATCCACATGTAATGCCAACGCCAGATAGTTGCAGAAAGAAGAGGATGTGCCAGCTTGTATCTCGAATCTCGCATATCTGCTTAATTGCGGCCAGTATCCAGTATCGGGAGATAGTGGCTTCGAACCCTATTGTCGACAGCCCTGAAGATGGTTTTCCATGGTTTCCCATTTTAACACAGGCAAATGCTGGGGCTGTACCTTAATTAAGGCCATGGCTGCTTCCTTCCCACTCCTAGCTCTTTCCTGTCCCAACGTCGCCATAAAACCTGGCTGTGTCGGTGCGACGTAAAGCAATTTGCATATCTGCTTAAATAAATTTTACATGATAAAAAACCATCAAAAATACTTTGGTTGGCTCAGAATGTCGGTGTCTTTGTCGTTACAAACATACTTCATTTATTCCATAATAAGAATAACACTTAGAATAATTTTTTGATTTTAAGGGATTTACGATTTTTCAAATTTTATGACCCAGGGTGGGATTTATGTTGTTTGGTACGGTGTGTTTATTGAGGTGGTCATTGTTTAAAGGAGAAGTATAACTACGCAATATCATTCACCTCTTACATCGAATGACAAGAGGAAAGGGAATAGTTACAAGCATCTGCAAATGTAAGTACGATATATTGAAGGGCGCGAAAATTAAATAATTTCTAGCTCACATAAACGTAACTTCGTCGGGTTCAGAAGATAACAATATTTGACAAAGAAAGGTCGAGTAGGAAATATTGATGTGTGGCTCCTGTCGGAAGTAAGTCGAAACATTGTCAGACACTACTAGGAGTCTCATGGAGTGGTCACCACTCCAAGAACCTCTTTTAGTCACCTTTTATGGACAGGTAAGTGTTACCGTGGGTGTATAGTATCCGAGATCCAATGCGTGGAGGACTGACGCATGTACTAACGCTAACGGAGGCGATTTTAACATTTCATGTACGAGAGAGTTTCAAGTGCTATACTAGTACGTTCTGTTCCTATGTGTTTCCCATGATTGGTGAAGTAATAGAGTTGTAGGAAATGAGTGCAAACATGGAAATAACACGTTTTCGAACCCTCATGCATATGACATATTTTTTTCTTCTACGTGTGAGGAATGTGCCCTGAAAGTTTGGCCCTACAATATAGTTACACCCTGTATATTACTATTTAAAACTAAATGGACTAAAGTCTGCGCGAAATGAATGTAATTAATGACCACATTAAGTGATATAAGAAGAAAAGGAATGAACCGACCTCTCTGCTCCAGAGTCCTTTGACAATGAGGACAAAGAGCCAACAAGTAAGATTAAACAAACGTAATACAACCATGAAATATTGCGGTAGAACGTTTTATAATTGTGTGAAGGGGGGAACAAACAGAAGCAAGAGATCCTTATTAACTAAAGATAATTGAGAAATTAAACTGTTTTCATGAAAACACCATGTGTGGATTACGTTTTTGTAATAACGATACGATACAAACACATAATTAATTATAAATTTTATTTATCAAATTTACCTATCCCACTTCACTTACTCCTGTTTAGAGGAACTTTCCACCTATCACAAAGTTCAAACCTACAGGAGGATTAAGGTTAAGTATTAATATTTTATTAATATTGCATAAATGTTTACAATTTTATTATTATCATTATCACTATCTAGATATAAGTAAAACACTAGGCTGATAGTTGTTGCCGCGTGTTTGTGAGAACGCCTGAACCGATTGACATCGTAAAGCATTCTGACGAAAGCTCTTGGCCTGTAGATTTGCAGAGTGTCTAATAGCATATATTTTTAATTATACAAAAGATTGTAGCATATTTATTGGCCAAAGCGCTTGCCGGTACTTCAAGGCCACCTGCTGGCCCACTGCCGGCCATGTGCGTGACGGGAATTATAAAAGGTATGCGCCGTCTGGTGTGACGTCTTCTCGCTGTTGTCTACATAACTGAGTGGTCGGTCGTGACTCGTCATTTGTCGATGTTGACTACAAGAAATAAATAATGTTATTGGCTTTACGTCCCACTAACTACTTTTACGGTTTTCGGAGATGCCGAGGTGCCGGAATTTAGTCCCGCAGGAGTTTTTTAACGTCCCAAGAAATCTATCGACACGAGGCTGGCGTATTTGAGCACCTTCAAATACCACCGGACTGTGCCAGAATCGAACCTGTTGTCTTAGCAGATTTGCACCAAGATTTGGACCAAGTGTGTTTACTTCGTGTTACTGGTCATATGGCTGTAAAACTTAGATTTGAAGGATGGTGGATTCGAAACCCAGCGTCGGGAAACCTGAACATGGTTATCTGTGCTTTCACATGAGGTAAATCTCGGGGTCATATCTGAATTAAGACCATGGCACGTTCCTAGGCTTAGAGATACTTAGTTCACTACAGATAAGATAGTAGTCTTTACCATCGAGATTCCTCGGTACACCCAAACATTCCTAATAGATTTCCTGAATTCAAAGTCGGTTATGATATAATCAGTTGTGGATCTGGTGCCCCTACCCTCCAATGTGTAGCGGTGAACAGCGTTTTGCTTGAAGAATATATTCGTAACTACTAATTCCATACTAGCATATTAGTTCAGTAAACGCTTCCAATTCCTTTTACCCTACATTTACCCACCACCTTCTCATATCTTTCAGTTCTATTTCCAACTCTCGCCTTATAATCACCCATTAGCATTATATTATCCTCGCTTTTGACCTTGACTGCAAATCCTCATCTGCACCCTCACATGGTAACTGACTGAGACAATTCTCATCCTAATTCTTACAGCTGCCAAATATACTCACACCACTTGCTCATTTACATGCTAACATAAACTATACGTACTGTGTACAATTGTATTCCTGATGGACAGTCGTACCAACAAAATCTGCCCTTCCATTGTTAACACTAGCTAAGTATAATTTATAATTTGCGATCTTTCTTAATATCTTCCTAACACATCCAGACGTAGGGCCTATCCCCAGTTCTACTTTCTTTCTTCTAATATCCATAATTATATTCATATAGCAATATCGCATGTAACTTCATACGGATATGTATATCAATTTCTGTCAATAACAGAACGTATGTTTTGAGGGTATTATTAATATTCGTGTTTGTAGGCAGAGATCATTTTCTCGAAGTTACAAAATAACCTAATAACATATTAAACAGAAAACTACAGAGTATATACAAAACACAACAACAGAATTTGTGCTGCTGGATGAATGGAAAAACCAGCGGGATACTATGAAGGCAACAATCTATTGGTGAGTTGACGAAGAAACAATTATCAATAGTGCACTTGTTATTGACGACTGAACACATTTCTTGCGAAAATAGCACCAGAACGTCCCAATTTATACGATTCGGTAATAAATACACTAACTGAGAACTTGATACTATTAAAAACAGGATTAAAGCGGCGTCTTCAAATTAGGACACTGGGTTTGAAAGGGTTCTTCTTCTTGTTCTTATTATTTATTTATTTATTTATTTATTTATTTATTATTCAGGATATTTTTACAATACAGTAGTTTCCCTACAGCCAATAGGTCTTTCTATCTTCAACCTACTTTAACCGCGCTTCTTCGCACGCCGTCCTGTATGCTAGGTTTTCTCCATTTCCTGTTACCCTCAACTTTCCAATCGTTATTTCATTAGGAGTTATCTCATCTTCCATCCTTTACACATGACCGAACCATTCAAATTGTCTTTCTTCAATCACGACTAAGACATCCTTTACTACCTCCACGATTTCTCTGATTTTAGTGTCCCTTATCTTTCGGTGACCTTACAGTCACTTTCCTCCAAAAATGCATATACGTGGTTAACAGCGTGTCTGTTATATCCGTATTTCTGCTCCATACAGAAAAATACTCTGCACTCTGTACCAATTTCCTCTAAATTACTGCGTCATGTAATAAATGAGATTATTAACAGCATGAAATTACTAACTTCTATCCTTCAACTTAAATGAAGTGCTTCGTGAAAGAAATTATGTTCAGATACTTTACGCGTGATATTGTCGCAGACGTCTATATAAAATTGCAGCTAGACTTGCTTTCAATTTTCTATGGCTAAGCTGAGATAAAGGTGAGGAATGAGATAAAATGTTTAAAATGAGATGAATACATGACTTTGTGCATAGAACATATACAGCTGAATAATAACAGACCACAATAATCGGGACAATTTAATGAGGAAAGGATCCAGGCCTCTAACTCACAATTCATCGAGATATAAATTAGGCAAGTAACTTAATTTCGGGTTATACGTGACCTGCAGACACAATGCCACGAATGAATGAAGAACGAATAACGTCTTAAATTAAACTTATGTTGTGATAACCGCCTTGTCCATGTTTACTGGCCATGAAACGTTCACAATACTCCCTTCGCTCACACTGTCGTTCAAAAGATAAAAATCGAACGGGGAGCTAGCAAAATGGCCTTAGAGACTCCCACCTGATAAAATAAGATTGCAGAACTACTATACTTGTCTTTGGACTACTATTGCGAATTAGAGGTTGGTTCCTACAGTCACAGTCTGTCCCGATCCTCCTTATCTGCTCACCGCCAGTGATTGCTACAGCTTTGCGCGGAGATACAAAATATTATCCGCATCCGCGAATGGCTATCCGCAGACATTGTAAATATTTAACTATATTATACCAAAGTGAAACCAATGTGAAAAGATAGATCTGTTAACATCATACAACAGGCCTGATACCTGCTACCAGACCCCCTATACTCTTGAAACCACTGCCGACATATTGAGCGGCTCCCTTTCGGAATCTTTGTTCTTTCCCTCCATTAATTACAGACAGGAGCCAGTTAATCTTAAGTCAGATTTACGGATTTATGGTCTCAAGGCTCTTTTTACATCACCATTCTCCCATACCATTGTCAAAAGTCGCCTAACAACAAGCAAAAATAAGATTATACCTGCCATACAGTTAGCATCCGCCAAGACACTAACCTCGCGGATATCCACATCCACGCAGCGCTAGAGTGATCACCAGACGACACTGTTCTTACACCCCGTATAGACCATCAAGTAACAGCACATAATTCTAACTCTCGCACGAATCGACATATCAGTATTGTTCTTGAATCTTCGACGTTAACTCCAGTACTTCTCTAGAAATAAATTCGCATCAAAAGCTTGCATCGTATCCAACATTAGCAATGCCTGGAAAAGACTGTATCATCATTCTTTTCAAGCGAGTCCCGAGGTCATGTCCGTGGCAAGTAATACTGACATACGATAAGTATTTTACAGGTTTAGGCCCATTAACGCAGACGGGCTTGTTATCTCTCCTGCAATATACACTCCGACACAAATTGCCTGCCTAGGCTATTTAAAACCAAATAAATTTCCTCTACTGCGGTTCTATGTGTCGTTCGGGGAGGCAGTTTTGAGGAGATAGCGAGTTGGTGGGAGGCGCGCGATAAAAGTTTGAAGAATTACGCTATGGATATAGGGAGTAATGAAATAGAGAAGCCAACTTCTGCCTCCGATATTGTTGTGATAAAAACTAAAATGGTGGTTGAATAAATATTCAGGGGTCAATAGCGACATTATTCTTATACTCTGAACCAGTATACGCTAGTTATCTCTTAAACATGAAAACAAGGGATAATTACACTTGTTAAAATAGAGTATACTGTGGTAATTTTTCTCAGTAATAACCATACCTTAGAATTAAACTCGCAAGGAAAGCTGAACCATACAGTCCATTACGAGCCCTGAGACCAAGTACCACAGTACGGTTTATGTAAGTCTAAGTCTGCATTCTAGGAATGAAGGCTTCAAACATCGCCGTGTGCACCTCTGAAGATTCTTATCTTTGGTTTCCCACTTTCAAACCAGATTAATGCCACGATACCACCCCGCGGTCTAGATTAAACGACTCTGCCTCTTACCCGGAAGACGTGGGTTAGATTCTTGGACAGGTTAGGGAATTTTACCTAGATTTGAGGGTGGATTCGGAGTTCACTCAGCTTACGTGAGGACAATTGAGGAGCTTTCCGACGTTGATATTGCGGGCCCGATTGAGAAAACCAAGAATAACGGCCGAGGGATTCACTGTGCTGTCCTGCATCACCCACGGGGAAGGAGAGAGATGAAATGCGGGGATGGTCGACGTACATAGTAATATTTGGAACTCCACAAGATATGCCCATGAAATACAGTTTTTATCCTTGTAATTATCAGCTGCCCACGTATATTCATACGTTTCAGGATGCCTTCATTATTAACCGTCGCTGTCCACGGTATTTTAAGCATCCTGCGTTAAGTCCACATTTTAAAGGCTTTGATCTTCTTCGTTATAACCATCAAGGCCTCGATCTTGTTCGCTGTATACATCTTTAGTGCCCTCCCCTCGACACTCTACAGAAGTATAGGCTGGGTGTAACATTTTAGAAATCTTATCCTAAGATTGATGTCCAAATATGCACATGTAAGAACTTTCTAGAATTTCATTAAAGCACAAGGGGCATTCCCATTTATTTATTTATTTATTTATTTATTTATTTATTTATTTATTTATTTATTTATTTATTTATTTATTTATTTATTTATTTATTTATTTCGCCAGCACATTAATACATAAGAGGAAAACAATATTAGCTAGTAACAGCAGTGGCACTATACCTCCAAGTGTGATGTCCAGCCACAAAGCCATGTTCCAAGGTATTTAAATTTATTCCCTCTTTATATTGGTGATCATCTGAGTGCTATTGTCTGAGTAATATATGATAATGAAGTATTTCATTAAAGATATGATCCATTCCTTGCTAGGCAAAAGAATCGAGATGTATAAAAAGCCCAAATGTCGTACACATATTACCACGAGACTGAATACGACAATTCATTATCTCCTTCGCAAAGAAATTTCAAACCCCATTTATGGTTTCCAAATTTCAGTGGAATTAAACTGAATTATTCCACCAATTATATTAAATGTTCGTATTAGTTTTTCGAAGAAAACATCAAACGAAATAACAATAAAGTGTTCAAGCGAAGCAAATGGCATACATTCCTTTATTTTTTTCTAGGAAGCAATGTACCTTATTATCGCACTAAAAGATTTTGAAAAGTATTCACATGAACTTCTAAGTACTATTTTACCAAGTGGCCGTACGGTTAGCGTCGCGCAGCTGTGAGCTTGCATTTGGGAGATAGTGGGTTCGGACCCAATTATCGGCAGCTCTGAAGATGGTGTTTCGAATTTTCCCATTTTAACACAAGGCAAATGCTGAAGCTGTACCTTAATTAAAGCCACGACCGCTTCCTTCCCACTCTTAGCCCTTTCTTATCCCATCGTCGCCATAAGGCCTATCTATGTCAGTGCGACGTAAAACAAATTGAAAAATCTTCTAGTTTTATAATAATAATAATAATAATAATAATAATAATAATAATAATAATAATAATGATAATGATAATAATAATAATAATAATAATCGTAAGACTATCGCTACCTTGTTGTTGACACTACCAATTGCCTGCGAGAAACTTTCGACGTTTCGTTTTATTCTGCCATATGGATGATCTACGACAGAATTAATTAATTTTGTCATAAAAACACCGAAAATGTCACCAGAGACTTTACGTATCGACATCATATAACAAAGGCTCTAAGCAATGGACTTTTTTGCCACCATACAAAAACTGGACTACCTCTGCAGAGTTTCAACATCAATCCTAGGATCCGGAGACCGACACTCTAACACCGATCCAGAAGAGAAGGTTAGTATGATATTTTCACAGCCCAGTCAACTATTTTGTAACCTGCTCAAAATTTTAAAAAAGTACATCGCCAAGACCAGCGTCCTCTGGCCTTAGTGCAAACCGCAAATATCTCAGTTACGTCAAGATGACTCATTGCTTCAACCAAGATAGCTGCCAACAGCCAATTGAGCAAGTGCCCGATGCCTTCGAGGAAAATTTTGTTTTAATCCCATAGTCGATCGTACATGAAATGGTTCCCATATTTAGGAAGACTTCTGGATGGAGCTATTCTCAGGATGAAACCAACAGCTTGATTTCCTACTTGATCGCTTCCTAATCCTACCCTCTACTGATTACTAATATAAGTACCAGAACAGGCACATTATCATGAAAATAGAGTTTGTACAGACACCAATTAAATGGACAAGTTAACCACCGATAGCCCATGACAAGAAAATATGAAATGCCAACAACAAAACGAACAGCAAAGGAGTGTGGATCACGATGTCCGAGATAGCAGCTACCACTCCAGTATGTCAAAATTCGTTTATCCACTCGAACACTTCCATTTGAACATAGCTAAAATTGTGTATTCAATAATTCCACTTACATTTCAGATACATGTCACAGAGCGAGTGGCTGCACGGTTTGGGTCACGTAGCTGTCAGCTTGCATTCGGAGGATAGTGGTTTCGGAAACCCGTGCCGGCAGCCATGAAAACCGTTTTCCATGGTTTCCCATTTTCACGCCAGTTAAATGCCGGCGCTATTAAGGCCACGGCCACTTCCTTCCCACTCATGGCTCTTTCCTATCACATCGTCGTCATAACACCGGTCTGTGTCGGTGGTGGTGGTGGTGATTATTATTTTAAGAGGAAGTACAACTGGGCAACCATCCTCCATATAACACCAATCAAAGAGACAAAATGGAAGGGATCCGACACTTCAAAAAATGAAGGCATCGGCCAAAGGAAGACAAGGGCCACGAAGGGCGTGAAAATGAAGGACTCCCTAGCCCTCCATACGTAATACCGTCGGGGTCGGAAAAGAACAAGAGCTGACCAAGGGAGGTCGATAAGGATAGATGAAAGTGATAAACCTGGCACAAGTAAGTGGAAGCAATGCCAGGACTCAGCTGAGGGCCCCGTGGTCGACAACCCCCGCTCAAAAGTTCAGAGCCCCTGAGGCCCCTTTTAGTCGCCTCTTATGACAGGCAGGGCATACCATGTGTGTTATTCTACCGCCCAAACCCACAGGGGGTTATCTGTGTCGGAGCGACATATTAAAAACTAAACAATAAATAAAGATCAGCATGTCCAACTGAGATCTTGCTCTAATCATTCCATTCATGTTCGGCCCTCCATAAGGCCACTTGCATTAATGTAGCCTTTGCTTAACTAAAAAATAATGAACATTTGTATGGTGAAAATGTGAAAATCAGAAGATATTATCAGGCAGACTTAAAATTGATGTAAATTCATTCAAACCAGACTGAGAAGAATTCATTTTTACCTTTTTACAGACGACAGCATTGAATTTGACACAGACCGATAGCAGAGTAGGTTTGTGGCGTCGACTGGAACTGATCAGCTTTATTTGAAGCAGCGCACTCCACCAGATTACCGTCAGTCACGTCCAGACTTTCAAATCTATGATATCCATGAAGATCCGTCACAGTTTATGACGATTTTTTTCATTTCATCAAGTTTTGACATATTTCTCCCACTTCTCATGCCTCGAGAGAAGATTGTAGCGTCTCATCATAACCAGCCTCGTCATATACCGAAGTTAGTTCAAGAGTTATGTATAAATGATGAACATGTTTCGCATTCCATTACCCCATTGCTGGACACTCAAATGCACTGCCAGATCGGATGTTCAAAATCATATCATTTTAGTATAATCTGTACAGACCTATCTACTTTTACAATCTTTCCTTACTGAATAATAATAATAATAATAATAATAATAATAATAATAATAATAATAATAATAATAAACAAAATTGGCGGTAGGCTGTCACTACTGGAACGCCCGCGTGGTTTGGAGGGTTTCTCGTATACTTACTTGTTAGAAATTAATTGTTACTCTGTACAACTGACTACGATGTATTCACGACAGGTAACCTACAACTGGGAGCGCCAGTCAACACAGCGCCATCTTATAGGAGAGTATGCGGGTGACGTCACATATTTAGAAAAAACTAGCAAATGTACCTGTGCTTCGCTAAGGTATTCTGCGTTGTATACGAATATTGAAGTAAATACTGTACATGCAGTAAATAAGATTGTTTTAAAATAGCATGTCTCTTAGCGTTATCCGAGAAACAGCATGGAGAGGTCCCCATACGTTGTTTCCAATGTAAAGTGCTTGTTACGGATTTGTGATGATAACGGCAGGCTCACTTGCCTACTACCATTCACAATCGAGTTGGGAAGTTTACATTATAATTGCAGGCCCCATTGTCTACTGCGCGGTCACAATCGATTTGGGGAGTTTCCGTTACAATGGCAGCCCGCCTTTCCTACTTCCAGTCATACTACAAATTGAGGAGTTTTTATTATAATGGCAGGAAACTTCCCTACAACCAGTCAAAATTGAGTTGTGCAGTTATCATTATAATGTCAGGCCCCTTTTCCAACTGCCAGCCAGCTTACTGCCAGTCACAAGAAGTTGGTGAGTTTCCATCAAAATAGCAGGCCAGTATGCCTAATGCCAGTCACATTTTAGATGGGTACATCTGTTTATAACTGCGCGAACGCTTTCCTACAGCCAAACACAATCGGGTAAGGGGAGTTTTGAACAAAACTCCATGCTCCCTTGCCTTCTGAAAGTCAATTCGAGAAGTGAATTATTCATTACAATGGTAGGCCTGCCTTATTAATGCCCGTTACACAGGAATTGGAGAAGGACCCCATTCCTGATGCCAGTCAAAGTCGGTGTGGGGAGTACTGATTACAATAGCAGACGCACCCTTTCTCGATCGTTACAAAATCGACATCAGTGAATATATATAGTTCGACATACGAAAGTATGTGCTTGTTCACAATATTGCAAACCTTCATTTACAGTTTAACTGCTGCTAATCGGTACATCAGGATTGTACCATAAGACACCGGATTTAGCAGCCTAAATTGCTGGTCTTATGATATCTCATCTATTCATGGGTCAGATTGAGTTAGAAACGTGAAACAGGGTACAATTTGTGTAAAATTATCTCACATTTCATTGCTTTTCGGATAATAAAGTGACAGCTACATACATAGCATTTGGCTCACATATGGCTGCTGGGTGGACCAATTTTCGTGTAGAGTTTGATGATTCTATCTTTCCTATAAGTGATGGAAGGTATAAATTATGTACGTGAAAAGTCCAAATTTACTTAACATCGAGAAATAGAGAAAAATCAAACGTAAAAGGGATAGAAATACGACAAAAAGTCGTAAGACCAAGGTTGTAGATCACTCCAAATTGAACGGGGATTGTGCCATCCGTTATGTGATAATACTTCCCGAAGGTCTGCACCATCATTAAAATTGCCTCCATATCTCGATATTCTTCGGGATAAAAAGGGAAAAATTTAAAGATCTTGGAAGTTTTCCGTCCGTTACAGGCTAAAACGTATAATTTTGCCAAAATTCAATATCCTTCTTCGACTGGCAGATTATGCCGCAATCTGGGATTTCGGTGAGGAGTGTAAAAATTAGGACTTTAAATAAACTAAACCAAAAAATATGCAGATGGTCATCATTACCCCGTAAACGTGTAGCTGTACGAAAATTTCGCCAAAATAGTCAATGTACAGGCACACAGTCTTTACGATTTTATTTACATAGATAGATAAGGAACCTGCTCCACGTACAACACCTTTTGGGCTATATCCGCTGGACTTAATCTGAAAAACGGACCGTTTATGATATCTCTCTTATTAATCCTCCTGTCGAAAAAATGCACATGAAAAAGTTTTAGAAATGGATTTCCATCAAGTTTGGTTGATTTCCAGTCAGGTTGGTCTTGTACTGTATATATTGTGTAAGAGTAAAATCACCATTTCGGTTCCCTACAAACCGCCAGTCTATTCTGGGAACATGAAATGTTATTGACGATTAACACCTACCGTTGGACAGGTGGATGTTAATGTAAAGTTTGACTCAAATATCTTCAGTAGTTTTCAAGTTGTAAAAAATACGCTTTACACGCACCCGCTCTTGAGTTAAGTCCGGTGGGACTTGTACCGGAAAACGGTCCGTTAATGATATCTTCCTTATTAATCCTCGTATTAAAATGATGCACATGAGGAAAAAGGCTTAGAAATTAATTTTCATTAAGGCAGTTTGTGTATATTGTGTGGGAATGCAAAATCACGGTTTCGGTTTCGTATAATCCCCCAGTCAATTCAGGGATTTAGAAATAATATTTGCCCTAAAACCTACCAAAGGACAGGTGGATTCTAAATATCAAGTTTGGTGGAAATTTATCCAGTAGTTTCCAAGTTATAGAAAAACAGACAAACAAACAAACAGACAGACACCAACACTGAATATATGCAGATGGTCATTATTACACCTGAAACGGATAACTGTACGGAAATTTCACCAAAATTGTCAATGTACAGACACACTCTAGAAGTGCAGACCTTTATTTCGATAGTTACTGCTTTGAAACTGTACGACGTATCTACAAACGGACTTCACCATCAGACGCCCCTTTCAGTGCTCTACATGGTTGGTCCTATGACATCTTCTCGTATCTCCTATATTTGTGGGTTAGACTGAGTTAGAGTCATTGAATGGGGTGAAATTTTGTACAGTTTTCACATACTACTTTATATTTTTGATACTCATGTGGCAGCTAGAATCATAAAAATTGGCCATAACATGGTCAATAGTCATGTCAATGTGTATGCCGAATGTCATGATTCTACCTCTCCTATAAATGTGAAAAATGATAACATATACTTGTAAAAGTACAAAATCAACTTGAAATCGAGAAATACAGCTGTATTTAACGTGTTAGGGATAGAAATACGACGAAAAGTCATAGGACAAAAGTTGTAGATCTCTCCAAAATGAAACGCCATTTGCTTTCTGACTTGTGATACGACTTACTGATTAGCCACCAATGACCCCGAAACGAAGGTCTGCACCGTCGTTAAAATTGCATCCATATTTCGGAATTTTCCTGGGCCGTAAGTTGTACATTTGCATAGCTTAGAATATTTCCTCAAAGAAAAGAGTGTCCAGAATTCGGGATTAGCACTCGCATACATACGTGGTAATTAAGGAAGAATTAAGGAATTAGTAAGTTGATATTAATGGATTATAAGTGAGGACATCCGGATGACAACAAATATGTAAATACCAAGTGAATGTATTGGAAAATCAAATGCTCCTCAATAAATTATGCCGGTGTGAGTTATGGATATAAGAAAGCGGGAATCGGAGAGAAATTTAGGCGCAGGGATTCTTAGGTAATCAGATAAGAAGACGAATATTTGTGTTATTACTTAAGCTATTCGAGGACGGTTATAACCTCCAATGATATTCCGCCAATATCCCGCAGAATGGCCGATCGACGACTCTCTTGCTTTCTACCCAAGGAACAACCACGGATTTAAAGGAATGATGAGGGAAATGGCAATATATTACTTCCCTGCTGGCAAGCAGTCACAGACGTTGCCATGGTAACCCAAATATTCGTTGTCGGTCTGTCGGTCACTCAATGCAGAGCATGGTATCGGCAGAAAATAGTAAATTTCTCCGTCATTTGAAGAGTAAGGTAAATTATGAACATAACGAAAGTTGTTTATAATGAAGAGACGTTTCACATACGGTCCGCAGAGTTAACAGAAAATCAATAGTATGAGAAAATGGAGGAAAACCGTTGTGGTTTTCCTATAAAACCCCCGTCTTTTCAAAGATTTTAAAATAATATGCATATCGAAACCTTCCCTGGGATGAGTATACTCAAAATATGAAGTTAGGTTGAGATCTATCCAGCCGTTTCGATGTGATGGTGGAACAGACAAACAGAAAAACAGACAAACAAACAAAAACACGAAAAGTAAAAATCTAAAGCGGATAAATATTTGAAAATTTGGCAAAACAAAAGGAATTACAGACAGCGGACCCCCTACAACTTTATTTATAAGATGTTGCCTTATTTTGAAGCGCTATTGCATTTATTTATTTATTTATTTATTTATTTATTTATTTATTTATTTATTTATTTATTTATTTATTTATTTATTTATTTATTTATTTATTTATTTATTTATTTATTTATTTATTTATTTATTTATTTATTTATTTATTTATTTATTTATTTATTTATTTATTTATTTATTTATTTATTTATTTATTTATTTATTTATTTATTTATTTATTTATTTATTTATTTATTTATTTATTTATTTATTTATTTATTTATTTATTTATTTATTTATTTATTTATTTATTTATTTATTTATTTACTTTTGTAACAGGTAGCCTCCTATTTTATCTGTCAGTTGAGATATTAATCATAATCGTAACTTAAATACTCTCGGCGAAATACGCGTTCTGCCCAAACACTAAAACCGTCTTACATTTTTTCTTTCCATACACCTGTTGTCGAAGAACGTAAGTCAATGTTAAAAAAAGCAAAGCCATCTCCGTACAGGCCATGAAGGCCCTTGGACGGGAAGAAGCTAAAGGCTTCCACTATTCGTAACCTCGGCACGTGAAGGAGTAGAGTGGTTAGCTCTACGCCCGGCCACCTTTGCCCCCAGGAATTAACCTGGTACTCATTTTTGGTGTAGGCTGAGTGAACCTCACCTCCGAAAGTGGAAATCTCATTCTTAAATTTTACGACTTCCTGACGGGGATTGGAATCCACTTCCTTCCGGGCGAGCCAAGCACGCCTTCACCGCCTTGGCCAGACAGCCACTAGGTCAACGATAATAATAATAATAATAATAATAATAATAATAATAATAATAATAATAATAATAATAATCTACTGTTATTCCCACACCTGCGGATGCGAACAGTGCCGCACATGTTAATTTGGTTTACAGCCGGATGCCCCTTCTGCCGGCAACCCTATGTGGAGGGTTTATGTGATGGTTGGTAGTGAAAAGTGTTTCTGAATATGAAGAGGAGAGTGTAGGGACAAGCAGAAACATTCAGTTCCCGAGCCAGAAGAATTAATTACACGCGATAAAAAGCCTTGATCCGGCCGGGTATCGATTGAACCGAACCCCTCAACGCTGACTATTCAGCCCAAGAGTTGAATAATAATAATAATAATAATAATAATAATAATAATAATAATAATAATAATAATAATAATAATAATAATAATAATAATAATAATCGGCGTCATCGTCATCATCATCATCATTCTTCATCATCATCATCATCATCACAGATCCAACTTTGATGTGATATACGGCTTACAGTGTCTCCTGATATGGGCTGGAATAACTTTGCCATTTTCACAGATCTGTCTTCCTTAGTTTCTACAAATTATAGGTGACATGGCATGATCGATGGTAGGAACACCAATACATAATATATTACATTATATTATATCATGTTATTATATAATATATATTATTGTTATAATTATTATAATTATTGCCGGACAAGCCCTCCCCTCTATGCAAGGAAGATTAAGAAAGACCTCCGTAAAGACATTCCATTCAATCGTTAGTTCGCAGAGAAAATGAAAACATTACTGAAGAGTGGAAATGGAATGCGTTTGTTTTTAATTGCTTTTGTCACCTAGAGAGAAGGCCCTATTAATCATCACGCTGCGAAGCCTACTCAAATGCATAGTAGGGCTATACATGGTGTATCCGTGATGATGTTGGGAAACTTTCAGTGATGATGAAGAACGGCAGATTTGAGATAAGGAACTATATTCCTGAAACGATCGAATCAAAGGTAAAGTAAATTTCTACTCGTTTAAGTCCGTTCGTACCCGTTCAAATTTTCCCCGTGTCGTTTGAACTGTTAAGAACGGACATAAATTAAACAATTTGGATTATTAATAACTTTTGATTCGAACGTTTAAGGACCACGGTTCCTTATCTCAAATTGACCCATTTGCCGTCCTCCATCCTCCCTGACAGTGTGTAACAACTTCACGGGTACACCGTGTATAGTGTATTTGGTATAGCCACTCTTACAAGCGACTGGCTGCACAACAATAATTATTGGTATTAATACTCAGACCTTCACATTATTAAAGATAAGGATCTCACTGAACGATGAAAGAAACAAAATGTGTTAAAGAGCACACCAAAATAAACGTCCATGTTAAACACAAAGGCTCGAAATTATTATTATTATTATTATTATTATTATTATTATTATTATTATTATTATTATTATTATTATTATTAGCAAACGTACCCGTGCTTCGCTACGGTATTCTACATTTTACACGGATATCGAAGTAAATTACTGTAAATGCAGTGAATGAGATTTTTTAATTTGCATGCCACTTAGCGTCATCCAGAAACAGCACGGGGGGGGGCTCTCATACGTTTTTCCAATGTAATGTGGCGAGTTGTGGAGTTGTGATGATAACGGCAGGCTCACTTGCCTACCGCCATTCACAACAGAGTAAGAACGTATTCATTATAATTGGAGGTTCCATTACCTACTGCGCGGTCACAATCTATTATGAGAGTTTTCATTAAAATGACAGGCGTCCTTTCCTACTTCCAGACAGATTACAGTTGAGGAGTTTTTATTATAAAATCAGGCACCTTCCCTACTGCCAGTCAAAAACTGAGTTGTGCTGTTATCATTATAATTACAGGCCCTTTTCATAGTGACAGTCACACCGAGTTGGTGAGTTTCCAATATAATAGCAAGAACCCTATCCGTAATGCCAGTCACAGTTTAGATGGGTAAATTTGTTTATAATGGAGAATAGGAGAATTAGGAGAATATCAAGCAGGGTTCAGAACTGCAAGGTCTTGTGCTGAACAGATACGAAATCTGAAGACCATCCTTCAATATAGCAAGAAAAGATGCCGACAGTGGGTAGCTATCTTTGTCGACTTCCAGAAGGCATACGACTCCGTGGATAGGATCACACTCTTCAATATCTTAAGAGAACTGGGACTAAACGAAAAAATTAATAGGTTGGTGCAAGCCACCCTGCACAACACCACTTCCAAAGTTAAGTTTAGAGGTCAATTATCAGAGAGCTTCACAATCAAAACAGGGGTGAGGCAAGGAGATGGTATCTCATGCATATTATTTAACTGTGTCCTGGAAAAGATCATAAGAGAATGGACCAGGTCATTGCCTGAGAACACCGGATTAAGAATGGGGTTTAAATCAGACAACCTGAGGATTCCATGCCTGGCCTTTGCTGATGACCTTACTTTATTAGCAAACGACATGCATGAGGCCACTATGCAGCTTCAAACACTGCACTCTATTGCAGCTAAAGCGGGCCTCATGATCAACATTGGAAAGACCGAGTTTATGACCAACATCAAAGATGCCCCTACAACAATGGGAGTCAGTGATACAAAACACATCAAGAGAGCTAAAAATGTGAAGTACCTCGGAGAGTGGGTATCGGAGGACCTAAGTGAAACGATGGCTCTTGAACAAAGGAGAATCAAATTAGACAAGGCCTACCATGCCTGCAGAAAACTGTATGCCTCAAAGCATTTATCAAAGAATGTAAAACTGAGACACTATAATGCAGTAGTCAGACCATCGGTCCTCTATGCAGCAGAATGCCTATCCCTAAGTAAAAAAACCCCACTGAGAGCCCTGGAAGTGCAAGAACGGAAATTCCTGAGAAGAATAATAGGGCCAAGGATCCTACCAGATGGAAGGCGATGGTACAAACCCAACAATGAGCTCTACCAGCATCAAGAAAACCTCATAGATGCCATCAGGAGAAAACGTCTGACTTTCTATGGACACCTATACAGAATGGATCCTAATAGATTATCCCATAAGATCTTCAAGGTTGCTAACAAAGGCAAAGCTACTGGATTCCCCTGGACCAAACAAGTGGACAAAGATCTTGCAGAGCTTAATATTAATCAAGCCGCCATTACTGACAGAAATGCATACCGTTTAATGGTCAAAACTAAACCTTTCCTAACATCCCTTACATCAGCTAGCCACAAAGGAGCCGGGAATTGGTCAGAGGAGCGCAGGAAAGAATTCAGCGAGAAAATGAAGGAATACTGGGCCAACAGGAAGGCTCAAGAGGCCACTAAGAACACAATCCAGTATGCTAAAAGGGGCAGACGAAGACAAAAACACAGCTAGAACACAAGCACCGTGGTCCACAGATGGCCTAAACGCAAAGAAAGAGGGAGGGCACACTTGTCTACCCCCAAACACAATCGATTAGGGAAGTTTTGAAAAAAATTGCATGCTCCCTTGACTTCTGGCAGTCAAATCGAGAAGTGAATTAATATTTACAATGGTAGTCCTTCGTTACTAATACTAGATATGAAGGAGTTGGAAAAGGATCCCATTCCTACTGCCAGTCAAAGTTCATGGGGAGAGTAATAACTACAATAGCAGACGCCCTCCTGCTGAGAGTCACTACCGATGTAGAATATTAATTATATTGGCAAACATACCCTTTCTACATCGCTACAAATCGACTTCATTGAATATATACAGATCGGCATACGAAGTATATGCATGTTTAAAATATTGCAAACCTTCATTTACAGATTAACTGCTGCTAAACTGTACATCATATCGGCAAACGTATTGTACTACAAGACGCGTCATTTAGCGGTCTAAATGGCTGGTCTTACGATAGCATTACTTATGGGTACTAATATGGCAGCAACATACATAGAATTTGGCTCACGTATCCATACTGGGTGGGCCATGCTCATGTAGAATTATATGATTCTACCTTTCGTATACGTCGTTCGAACTACGAATTATACGTGTACAGAGAGCAATATGTAGGTATAATCGATAAATAGAGACAAATGCAACATATAAGGAATAGAGATACGACGAAACTTCATGGAAAATATTTGTAGATCACTCCAAATTGACCTGAGATTGTGCCATCCGTTTTATGATACGACTTACGGTTTAGCTGCGAAATACCTCGAAACGAAGGTCTGCACCGTCATTAAAATTGCCTAAATATTTTTCGGGGGTAAGAAATGAAGTATTTAAAGATCTTGGAAGCTTACCGTCGATTACAGGTTAATTTTGTAGTCGTCTGGCAGATTGTGCCTCAATCGTGATTGGGGGACGGGGTTAAAGAGGACTATCGCGATACTATAGCAAATAAATTTGATAATTGTCATTATTACACTTGTTATGAATATTCTGCCATTACCTTGAGTTCCTCGGCCTTTCGAACGCCAACCGCGGCCCCTACCCCAAAAGAATACGCCGCACTCAATAAACTGGAACGATGAAGGTGACAATACAGCCCTAAAGCACCCAGCTTTTATAGTATTTTTGAGGGGAAGATTCCAGAACTTTTCACTAATAGGCTGGGTTCCACTACACACCCCCAATTTTAATTGGTAATAATAATAATAATAATAATAATAATAATAATAATAATAATAATAATAATAATAATAATAATAATCGTATGGCCTCAGCTACCGTGTGCAGACATTTCAATTTGACGCCATCTGGCTGTCCGCTCGTCAATTTCGACGTTCCGTTTTACTCTAGGCTCACTAGATGGGAGACCGAGTAAACCGAAACTCTCTTGGGCGTCTATGGCTGAGATTTAATGAATTTTGTCGGGTAAACACCAAATGTGTCACCAGAGATGTTTTACATGCCTACATCGTACGACATGGAGTGTCGAATGGACATTTTACCGCCCTTTCAAAAATCCGACTACCTCTGCCGGGTTTGAACCCGCTATCTTGGGATCCGGAGGCCGACACTCTACCACTGATCCACAGGGGCAGACATTTCAATTGATTAGAGATAATATTTGTAAATTTTTGACAGGTTGATTGCAATTTAAGAAGGAAGCAGCATAAGCGTAGACAACTTTGATACATTAAAAGAAACGATCCTAAGTACCAGGTTGACAAACCTCAAAATTACAAGTTACTTTATGGAATAATTATAGTTTATCCCGCAAGATGAAGCAATTAAACCTGTGGTAGAAACATATAACAGTTAAAAACCGAACTATTTAGTACTACATCAGTTCAAGTTAGATTACATAGATGACCTTAGGAAAGGCGCACAGTTTGACTGGCCGGTGAAAGTGCATTCCCGGTACATACTTCAACCCCACTAAAGTTTTACCACGGTATGAACAGCTTTGAAATTTTGAATCTTGCCATAGATAAATTTAGAGAAATACATGTATAAGTTGGAGTATAGTTTGATAGTCTATTCTAGTTTGTTTTTTGAAGTAGAGTAGATTTGATGGTGTTTCCGAAGCAGTCGAAGTTCCGGCTGTCGCGCCCTGAGTCGCGATGCCGATGCCTGGACTCCCAAGGTACAGTGAGGTACCATCCTCCTGGAATATTGAGAGGCGAAGCCAAGGTGATGACCACGAAGGACCAAGTAGCATAGTCCAATCCGAGGATACAGTAGGAGGTGTGGAAATAGAAGGTGGAGGGCTTTCCTCCGAATCAACAAAAACAGAATCGCCTGAAAAAATTCGGCTTAATCCACCTGCGACTACACTCTCAGATCCCTGAATGTATCGCACGTCAAACTGAAACTCTGAAATCCGAATCGCCCAACGGGCGATGGACCCGGTACGACGGTCCTAAAGCACCCAACTTTTATAGTATTTTTGAGGCGAAGATTCCAGAATTCTTCACTGATAGGCTGAGATCCAGTACACACCCCCAATTTTAATTGGCTAGAGATAATATTTGTAAGTTTCTGATAGGTTGATTACAATTGCAGAAAGAAGCAGCATAACTGTATACAACTTGATACATAAAAAAAAAAAATCCTAAGAACCAGGTAGACAAACCTCAAAATGAGAAGTTTCTTCATGGAATAATAATTATTCCGCAATATGGAGCAATTAAACATATAGTAGAGACATCTAATAGTTGAAAACCAAACTATTTGGTACTACATCAGTTCAAGTTAGATTACATAGATGGCTTTATATAAGGTGCGCAGTTTGACTGGCCGGAAAAGGTGTACCCCGGTACAATTATTATTATGATTATTATTATTATTATTATTATTATTATTATTATTATTATTATTATTATTATTATTATTATTATTATTATTATTATTATTGCTCAGTTAATGAGCACAGTCTCCTGGTTGAACAGTATTTTACAGATACCTAGTTAAATGGAATTAATTTAGTTAATTTTAAGTTGAGTGAGCTGACAATGATGCCCGCTTGCGGCGCGTTTTCATTAGTTCGTGACGTCCATGATTTGAGAATATTGTGGACAAGCCAGCAAAACATATAAATATATTTGTCTCATGATATATGATGCACTAACATAATCCAGTCATTCAGAATTGCTCAGATGTAGAGCCCTTGCCTTCTGGCTAAGTTCAGTCCCAGCTAAATCTGGTAGAATTTGAAGGT
The DNA here is from genome assembly GCF_040414725.1 of Anabrus simplex. Lineage (NCBI taxonomy): Eukaryota > Metazoa > Arthropoda > Insecta > Orthoptera > Tettigoniidae > Anabrus > Anabrus simplex. The sequence continues at coordinate 568,314,972 of NC_090265.1, read as the reverse complement.
GCTCAAATACTCCAATCTCGTGTCGGTAGATTTACCGGAACGTAAAATAAACTCCTCCGGACCAAATTCTGACACCTCAGTGTCTCCGAAAATCGTAAAAGTATAGTTAGTGAGATTAAAAAAATAACGTACTCTTATAATGTACATCCACGCACAAATTCTGAGCACAGCTTTGGTGGTAACGATGATTACAAGTTCTGCTAATAATTAAAGTATTCAGCTGACTGGCTGCTTTGTTAGTTAGTCATTTATCTAACTCATTAATTGGTTACTCAATCAAGAAGACTATAGATTCATAATAGTATTATTGGTTTTACATCCCACTTACTACTTTTACGGTTATGGAGATACTGAGGTGCCGGAATTTTTGCTCGCCCGTAAATCTACCGAGGCACGGCTGACGTATTTGAGCACTTTCGAATACTACCGGACTGAACCAGGATCGAACCTGCCAGCCTGTTCTCAGAAAGCCATCGCCTTAACCGACTGAGCCACTCGGCCCGGTAAGACTATAGATCAACCGGTCAGAGTCCTGCAGAGGCGCCCAGCCCATGAGCTGCTTCGGCAGTAGACTGCAATGGGCTTTTAAAGGCTCGAACATTCGAAGCCCGTGACGTCATCGCACGGGCTGGTCTGGGCAGCGCTCTGTCATTCGTACGAGGTGAACCAAGGACAGCGCTGTGATATTTCTATGGGTAGACTGCTTCAGTGTATACAGTATACTGCGTGCGTTGCATTACGTTCGAGTGGAGCCGATCAAATTTGCTGTGGTTTTCAGTTTGACTTCTCCGTCTATCCTGTTATCGGAAACGAATGTGGACTGTAGTTCCAAAAGAAAAGTAAACCGTAGCAAAAAGTCGTGAAGTAAAAAAAGAAGCAACAAACGAACTAAAAACCGCACAATACAAGACTTCTGAACCGGATCCTAAACTTAAAAGTCGTATTTGGTTGGTATTCAAGTTTGCAGTTGACGGTGATGGGAAAGACTTTGATTTTGAGTGCTGTACGATCTGCGGTGAACTTTATGTACACACTAACAGTTACCCGCGGCTTCTCGCGTGGATTTCCTGGTTTGATGAAAGTAATCGTTCCTCGGTACTGTACTAAAACATTATCTGAATATCCCTGAAGTATGAAACTTCACTGAAAAACTGAGTTTCATTTACCCCAGAAAATCTTTGTAAACCAAGTTTGTGGTATTGCCTTTTGAGGGTGAGATGACCATGCGACATAGAACTGTACACGTGGGAAAGTCTTCTCTCAAGTAAGAAAAAAAGTTTCTTCATTTTTAAAGGAGGTTACAAATAGATATTTCCACATCTGTAACATCTTCAAGTTCTGAGATATAATTATCCGCATAAAAATAATTCAACCCCTTTATCAGCCCTTCCTCCAACCCCACGTACGTGGATTCTCCGAACACAAAAAAGAGGGACATGTCTTTTTATTTTTAAAGGACATTCCAAATACCAAGGTCCATGTCTGTAACGTGTAATGTTTTTGACATACGCTGTAAATATACCGGTACTCATTTTAAAAATTCACCTGCTTTTTCAATTCTTTTCGGTTCCTTAAGTGGTTTCCGAAAACAAAAATATACGTGTTTATTGATAAAGGAGCTGCCAAATACCAATTACCACGACTGTGAGATATTTGTATCCTCATGAAAAGAATTCAGCACCTATTTCAACCGCCCACCCCCGTCCTAAGTTAATTTTACCCCCCAAAAATGAGTGTTTTTTATTTTTAAAGGTGATTTCAAATACCCATTTTCACGTCTGCAACATCTTTAGGTTTTTTAGATATACGTTTCCTCATACAAATAATTCAACTAATATTTCAGTCCTTTCACCCCCTTAAATGGATTTTCCAAAACCAAAAAATACGTATTTCTTTCTTTTTGAAGGAGACTCTAAATACCGATTTTTACGTCTGTAACAACTTCAGTTTTTGAGATATAAGTACCCTAATAAAACATAAAAACAAAATAATACCTGTTTTTTATTCTTAAAATATTAAAAATATAAATTTTCACGTCTGTAACCTGTTAAGTGTTTGAGATATACTGTAGATATGCTCATCTTAAAAATTCACGCCAACCCACATTTCAGTCCCTTTTACCCCCCCCCTCCCCTTAAGTGTCTTTTCCGAAAACAAAATAATACATGTCTCTTTATTATTATAAATACCACTTCACTTCAGTAAGTTTTTGAGATATATTGTAGATATGCTCAGGGATAATGAGTACAAATTTTGGTTGACAGCTATGCCCAAACGTACACGCATAATCTCGCTGCTGTAGAATCCTAGAGCTGGCGTTGCCATGGTTACGGCAGTTCATTTCCTTATCCCATTCCTAGAGCAGGGGTTGTGTGGTGCCAATATCTCCATAACGGTTGGTTTTAGGGCCTTAAAACATCGTTTTCTGGCCCGTAGGGCTTACCGAGATTTGTTCTCTGGGTCAAGGGGCTTAAAATGAGCTTAGTCTTGCACGACAAATTCGATATTTCGATTATATTAGCTTATTATTTTTATATCTCCCCCGTCGCCACCTACCTCGTTTTGTTTTGAAAATTAAATACAGCCCATGTCCCTCAGGAATAATGTATATTTACATTGGTAAAATCATTTTTAGAATCGGTCCAGTAGTTTCTGAGATTACCCTCCAGATTCACTCAAACTAACAAAATTCGCGCTCTCTCTTTATTACATTAGTATAGATTAAAGGAGTCGGACTGATTTTGTCTTTTTATGATTAGACTAGCAAATGTACCCGTGCTTCGCTACGGTATTCTAGACTGTATACGGATTTCTCTGCAAATTACTGTAAAGGCAGTGAGTAAGATTATATTAAATTGTACCTACAAACGGATTTCACCATCAGACGCCTCATTCAGTGTTCGACATGGTTGCTCCTATGATATTTTCTCGCATCTCCTATATTTATGGATTAAATTCAGTTAGTCATTACACGGGGTGAAATTTGGTACAGTTTTCACATACTACATTATTTTTCTGACACTCATGTGACACTCGAATCATAAAATTTGGAGAACATTTGGCAAATGGTCATGTCAATGTCTGTGCCCTATGTCATGATTGCATATTTCCTATAAGTGTGCCAAACGATACATGTAAAAAGTACAAAATTAACTTGAACTCGAGAAATGCAGTTCTATTTAACGTATAAGAGACAGAGATACGACAAAACGTCATAGGACCAAAGTTGTGGATCACTCCAAATTGAAAGCGTTTGTGCTTTCTCTTTTGTGATACGACTTACCGTTTAGCCACCAATTATTCCGATACTAAGGTCTGCACCGTCGTTAAAATTGCATCGGTATTCCGATATTTTCCGGGGCCAAAAGTTACACAATTGCATAGCTTGGAATATTTCGTCAAAGAAAAGTGTGTCCAGGTTTCGGGATTAACACTCGCATACGTACGGAATAATTTAGGAAGAATGTAATACAGTTGAGAAGAAATTAATAGAAAATAGGATTATAACTGAGGTCAGCCGGATAGGAAAAATATGTAAATACCAAGTGGATGTATTGGAAAATCAAATGTCCCTCAATAAACTATGATGGTATAAGTTACGGATATAAGAAACCGGTAACAGAGGAGAAATTTAGGCGCGGGGATTCTTAGGTAAAGAGATAAGAAGATGAATAATGGTGTTATAACTTAAGCTATTCGAGAAGGGTTATAACCTCCAACGATATTCCGCCAGTATCCCACAGAATGGCCGATTGACGTCTCTCTTGCTTTCTATCCAAGGAACAACCACGAATTTACAGGAATGATGACGAAAATCGCAATATGTTACTTCCCTGCTGGCAAGCAGTCAGAGATGTTGCCATGGTAACCTGTAGTTTCGTTGTCGGTCTGTCGGTCACTCAATACAGAGCATTGTACCCGCACCAAATAGTAATTTTCTCCGTCATTTGAAGAGTAAGTAAGTTATGAACATAACGGAAGTTGTTTATAATGAAGAGCTGTTCACATACAGTCCACGGAGTTTACAGAAAATCAATAGTTTAAGAGAAAATGGGAGAAAACTTTTCTGGTTTTCCTATAAAACCCCCGTCTATTCAAAGATTTAAAAATGATATGCATATCAAAACCTTCCCCAGGATAAGTATACACTAAATATGACGTTTAGTTGAGATCCAGCCAGCCGTTTCACCGTGATGGTGGAACAGACAAACAGACAAACAAACAAACAAACGGACAAACAGACTGACACGAAAAATAAAAACCACCGATTCAGTCTTGAGTTGACCTAAAACGGATAAATATTTGAATGTCAAAACAAACAAAATTACAGACAGCGGACCCCCTACAACTTTATTTATATAGATAAAAACTTACGATGAACGAGGTGTGTTTGAATGACGAGCATTCTAATGTTTCCGTGTCATCCGACTCCACGACTATGCCACAACCTGCCAAAGTAATGAAGTTTTCTTCGTGGACTGACGTTCGTGATGCTCCTATTCCAATAAATGAGCTGGAAAGATATTTAAAGCAAAATTGTGGAATGGAAGAAGATAGATATAGCGTCCTATTCGAGTACAAATGGACAAAACTGTCAAAAATTTCACCAGATCGCTAAGAAAGTAATATGTAGGGAAGCATCAAGCGCAGCTTCAGAGAGAAATATTTCAGTTCAACGGGCTCCATTCTCAACGGAAGACTCTTCTACAACCAGACAATGCTGATGCTCTTCTTTTCATTCATAGTAATTCCATTCCACCACATTAATAATGACCAATAAACTACGCACACTAAGTAAAAGCTATGTTCAGGTTTGTTTTTGTTGTTGGCATATTGCACGTCATTTCTGTTTGTAGCCTATTTTATTCTGAGGTAAACGTGAATGAAGTCCTATGAATATGATTCATGTTATTTAGATTCATTTTCAGATAACTTGGTGTCAATTGCAAACGAATATTAGTTTATAATAAAGTTTCTGTTTGTTTTCAATGATCATTCTTCTTCTTCTTATTATTATTATTATTATTAATATTATTATTATTATTATTACAGTTCAGGAGAAATCTCTACCGTTTAATTTCAAAATGCGATTAGTCTACTTTAAAATATGTTCTTAGTGTACGGGAATTCGTAGAGTGAATGATCCGAATAGTAGGGTGACGTGAACATTTCGTTGTGCACGGCGCACATGTTGTTGTGGAGAAGTACTCAAGGTGATTCTACTGAGCCCGCCCAGTGCGGTGGACTGCGGTGGGCTGTATGAGACCAGTGCTGTGTTCCATTACGCTGCCGCGTCAGAAGAGAACAACACTGCAAGGGCTGGGCTGCCGGAGCCCGTGGGTTTGAAGTGTTGCGCGGTGGGCCTGGCTGCAGAACTCTGCAACCGGTTAGTTAATTACCTAATTTAAATTCTCGTATGTAGTTGATCAGCTCGTGAGATTAGCGATTTGTATATTAGTTATTGCCCTTGTTATCTAGTTTCTTCGCTGGCCGGTCGGTCTATTTGTTGATGCAACATCCACAAGAGTAGCGTGTTGCAAACTTATCCGATAAGATTTGAATTACGCTGACTGTTTAACGCGTGGCTCCAACGACCAATCCAATATAAGAATATCAGGAACTACCACCAATCAACAGCTGGCTATCGCCCCAGTATTATTGTACCTACGTGCAATTTCTTTTAAAATAAATTAATCAAAATATGCGCTGAAACATCTTTTCAGACCGTACAATCAACAGGAAAAACTGAGTGAGTTAACTCAATGAATATGAACATTGATATCATATACAAGTTACTAACGGGCTACACAGGTAGCGCTAATACGAATGGCATTATTTCCTCATAAGCCGGTCGGGGGTTCAGACGATAGAAGCGCTGCCGTTTGAGTGTAATTAACGGGTTCATCCTGATTCAGCCCGGTGGTACCTTGTTCAGCTTCCTGCCTGTTCATTTACAACATAAAATTACTCATTTCTAATACAATTCAGGAACTTGGGCTCCTTCGAAACCCGTATAAATAGTTGTTGTTTGAGTCAGCAGTCCATAGACTGGTATGACGCAGCCCTACACGCTATTCTGTCCTGTGTTAACCTTTTAATTTCTACGTAACTACTGCATTCTACATCTGCTCTAATCTGCTTCTCATATTTATACCTATACATACCACCACTCTTCTTCCTTCAAATACCAACTGAACAATTCCTGGGTGTCTCAATATGTGTCCTATCATTCTATCTCTCCTTCTTGTCAAATTTAGCCAAATCGATCTCCTCTCGCCAATTCCCCTCATTCGTGATTCGATCTATCCATCTCACCTTCAGCAATCTTTTGTAACACCACATTTCACAAACATCTACTCTCTTTCTTTCTGAGCTAGTTATCGTCCATGTTCCACTTCCACACATTGCCACACTCCAGACGAAGGTCTTCAGAAACATCTAATTTCTACAGGCCTATCAGTGTTGGAAGTGAGCAAATTTCTTTTCTTAAGAAAACTCTTTATTGCTTGTGCTAGTCTGCATTTTAGGCCCTCCTTACTTCTGCCATCGTTAGTTATTTTACTACCCAAGTAGCAGTGTTCATGTACTTTCTTTAAGACTTCATTTCCCAATCTAATGTAGGCACATCACTTGCCTTCGTTTGACTGCACTCCATTACTTTTGTGTTGGACTCCTTACCCAAAACTCCGACCAAACTATACAGCAACTTCTCGTGATTTCTGCAGTCTCAAATAAAGTAACAATACCATCGACAGGGTTTTTATTTCCTCTCCTTGGATGGTGATTCTCTTTACAAATTGCTCTTTGATTTCCTTTACTACCTGTTCGATGTAAACATCAAAAAGGAGGGGGAAACTGCTGCCTTGCCTCACCACTTTCCTGGTTGCTGCTTCTTTTTCAAAGCCCTCGATTCTTTTCACTATAGACTGAATTTTCTACAGATTGTAGGCAATTCTTCATTCTCGGTATCTGATCCCAATCACCTTCAGAATCTCCAAGAGCTTGGCTCAGTCAACATTATCGAATGCCTTTTTCTAGATCTACAAACGCCATGTACGTGGGCTTGTCCTACTTAATTCGGCCCTCTATGATCAGACGTGAAATCAGGATTGCTTAACGTGTTCTTACATTTCTCTGAAGCCAAATTGATCTCCTCCCAACTCAGCTTCAGTTTGTCCTTCCATTCTTCTGAAATAGTACGTGTTAAAATTTTTCAGGCATGAGATACTAAACTAATGGTGCGGTAGTTTTCACACTTGTCCGCGCCGTCCTTTTTGGGAATAGGTATTACAACTTTCTGCCGAAAACCGGATGGCACTTCCCCTGTCTCATACATCTTACACACTGAATGGAATTACCTTGCCAAGCTGATTTCCTCTAAGTCAGTCAGTAATTCAGAGGTACAGTAATTTCATCAATTCCAGGTGCCTTGTTTCTCTTTAGGTCTCTCACAGATCCGTCGAACTCTGATATCAAAATTGGGTCTCCCGTTTCATCAGCATCAACAGCCTCTACTTGTTCCAGAACCAAATCATCTACGTCTTTTCCTTGATACAACTGTTGGATATGTTCCTGCAATCATTCTGCTTTGTCTTCTTTCCCTAGAAGTGGTTTTCCATCTGAGCTCTTAATATTCATACACCTAGATTTCCATTCTCCAGAGGTTTTCTTGATATTTCTATATACAGCATCTACATTTCCTAGGACCGTACAACCTTCAACATACTTGCCCGTTTCCTTCAGCCATTCTTCCTTAGCTATCTTGCACTTCCATCCACTTCATTCTTTAATCACCTGTATTATTTTTCCCCTCTTCGTTTCTTGTGTTCTTGTATTTTCGTTGTTCATCAATCAGGTCTAGTATCTCCTGAGTTATCCATTGATTCTTAGTTGACCTTCCCTTTCTTCCTAACATTTCTTCAGCAGCCCTACTGACCTCACTTCACACGACTGTCCAATCTTCCTCTATTGCGTTTCCTTTAGCCTTTTCATTTAGTCCTTGTGCAAAATGTTCCTTGAAACAATTGCTCACACTCTTTTCTATAAACCTGTCTAGATTCCGTATCCTTGCATTCCTTCATTTCTTGACTTTCGTCAACTTCAGATGGCATTTCATGACCAACAGGTTGTGTTCAGAGTCCACGTTTGCTCCTGGGAAAGTTTTACAATCCAACACTTAGTTTCTGAATCTCTACCTAATCATAATGAAGCCTATGTGATATCTTTCAGTATCTCCAGGTCTCATCCACGTATACAGCCGTCGTTTGTGGTGTTTAAAGCAAGTATTGGCAAGGACTAAATTATGATCGATGCAGAATTCAACCAACCGACTTCCCGTTTCACTCCTTTGTCCCAAGCCGAATTCTCCTACTGTATTACCTTCTCTTCCTTCACCTACCACTGCAATCCAGTCTCTCATCACAATTAGATTTTCGTCACCTTTTACGGATTGTAATAAATCTTCTCTCTCTTCATATACTCTGTCGATGTCTTCATCATCTGCTGAACTATTGGGCATACAGACCTGCACTGTTGTGGTGGGTTTTGGTTTGGTGTCTATCTCTCCAACAATAATCCTTTCCCTCTGCTGATCGTAGTAGCTTACCCGCTGCCCTATATTCTTATTCATTATTAAAGCAACTCCTGCATTTCTCCTGTTTGATTTTGTGTTGATAATTCTGTAGCCTCCTGGTCATGAAGCCTGTTCTTCTTGCCAGCGTACTTCACTTACAACAACTACATCTAACTTTAGTCTATCTATCTCACTTTTCAGATTCTCTAACCTACCACAATGATTCAAGCTCCTAACATTCCACGCTCCGACTCGCAGAATGTCACTATCCATCTTCCTGATGATCGTCCCCTCTCGTGTAGTCCCCATCCGGATATCCGAATGGGAGACTACTTTCCTCCGGAATATTTTACCCGGGAGGAAGCCATCACCAGTACATCATTCATACAGACAGAGCTTCATGTCCTCGGGAGTTAGTTACGGCTGTATTTTCCCGTTGCTTTCAGCCGTGTAGCAGTATCAACACAGCTAAGCCATGTCGAGTGTTATTACAAGGCTATATCAGTGAATCATCTAGATTGCCACCATTGCAATTTCCGAAAGGCTTCTACTCCCCACTTCGATGAACCATTCGTTAGTCTGGTCTCCCAACAGATACCCATCCAATATCGTTGCACCTATCTGCTTCATTGGGACGCGCAAGCCTCTCCACCGCGCCAAGGTCACGTGGTTCGCATGGTTTAATAAATAATTATTGGCATGTAAAACCATTAAAATTATTATTGCTTTACGTTTAATGCTCTCACGATAACGCTTTTATTTTTGTCTGATTAACACAGTAGGAATGAAATTATCTAGTAACAGGTAACAGTTATATATTCATAGAGTAGCTTACTTTTTATAACATCATTCTTCTTGGTAATCGTGGACTTCTTAAGCCTTCAAGCATTGTTTACTCTTTCATTTCTTTCGCCTCGTTGTCTTTCTTCAAGCTGCCTCGAGTGTAATTTTCATAAGAAAACACTGTATAACAGTTTCCATATCGATTCCATAGCAAACTTGATTTGTTTGGACTGTGTAAGTCACTTCCTATTTTTCTCTCTGTCTCGCCCGCGGCAGTGTTACAGTATATCAATCAGAATGAAATCTCTCCACCTGCTTACCTGCAGCACAGGCAACCCGCAAAGCACTTTCAGTCGTGATTTCTTGTCGCGCCTGTTTCATTTATTTCTTTTGCAATTTGCTTTATGTCGCAGCGACATAGATAGGTCTGATGGCGGTGATGGAATAGGAAAGGGTGAGGAGTTGGAAAAAAGCGACCACGGCCTTAATTAAGGTACAGCCCCAGCATTTGCCTGGTATGAAAATGAGAAACCACGGAACATATGTTTCTTTTTAAGGAGATATGGTAAAGACTAGGGCACAAAAGAAACAAATATGTTGTTTTATAGGAGAGTATTACAAGGGCTATTGAGTGGATATGAGTTGTAACCCCCTGTTTGTCGCCTCTTACATGTCGTAAGAGGCGACTAAAAGGGGGATATGGAGCTCTCAAATTGAGAATATTGGAGGAGAGTACGGTTCAGCTAGATGCCTCCATTTACTTGGGTCAGGCATCTCACTTTCAACTTAACTCCCTAGGTCAACGCTTGTACTTTTCTAACCCCAACAGTATTAGGTTCGCAAGGCCTAAGGAGTCCTTAATTTCACGTCCTTCATAGCTCTTCCCTTTATGTGACGGACCTCTTCCATTTGCTTTCTGATTAGTGCTAATAAAGGATAGTTGCCTAGTTGCACTTCCTCTTAAAACAATAATCACCACCACCATATGAGTGTTCCCAAGTAATATTTCATCCCGTTTCCAATCAGACAGTTTGCAGTGACTCCTTGTTTCTCAATCAGGCCCTAATTTTAAGTTTATTGCACAGCGGCAAGAGGAATGCCAGTAGATACTTTGAATCGGCTATTTTAATAATTATTTAATTATCTGGTATCCTACGAAAGAGATTAAGCCATGGAAAGCTGTGAGCCAAGGTTGTATACTCTCCCTCTAGTCATCTTATACTCTGGTGCTTCTAAAATTTGCTGTACTTAACACCGACACAGGTAGGTCTTATGGCGACGATGGGACAGGAAAGGGCTAAAGAATGGGAAGAAATCGACAGTGACCTAGATTAAAGTACATCCCCAGCATTTGCCTGTTGTGAAAATTGGAAACTACGGAAAACAATATTTAGGGGGGCTGCCGACAGTGGAGATGAATTCTAATGCTGAAGAGGGCACAAACAGCCATCCTCCGAACTAGTGAAATTAACTAATAATATCCCCGACCCGACCGGGAATCAAAACCTTGAATCAAAGGTCAGCACGCTAACATGCCATGGACCTGACCAAAATGACAATCACAGCTTGATACAGCTGAGCGTAGATGGCAAGACAGAAGGCAAACATGGAAGTGGGTGGAGAAAATCACCCCGGACGTGAATTCCGTGAGAATGGCTCGACATCCACAATAAGGCAACCCAAGAAAAGTTAATTCATGGAGGTCGCCAACCTTCTGTAAGAAGACGACCCCGAAAGTAGAAGAAGATGATTGCTATTTTGCCTTAGGTCGCGCCAACACAAATAGGTCTTGTGGCGACGATGGAACAGGAAAGGCCTAGGAATGGGAAGGAAGCGGTCGTGGACTTAATTAAGGTACAGCCCCAGCATTTGCCTGGTGTGAAAATGGGAAACCATAGAAAACTATCTTCAGGGCTGCCGACAGTGGGGTTCGAACCCACTACCTCCCGGATGCGAGCTCGCAGCTGCGGGCTCCTAACCGCATGGCCAACTTGCCCGGTGAGAAGAGAAGAAGAAGAAGAGATGCATTAGGAAGTTGCTCACCAGATGACACCTTGACACTGCACGTTACATTTATAGGCTTCTTATTGCTACGACGGAGAGTTTAAACATATCTATATCTTAAATGTTGAAATTATTTAAGGGACTAAATTTAGCTGACTAATCGTGTTACATTATAGTCGGTCGAATATGAGCGTTTTTTCTCTTAGAGCTAAGACATGTTCATTTATATTTTCATAACTAATTAATTTTTAATTTCGTGTGGCTATTTCTAGCTCTTATAAAGCAGACCCTCCGATGAGGGTGGGCGGCATCTTCCATGAGTAGGTAATTGCGTGTTATTGTGGTGGAGGATAGTCTTATGTGTGGTGTGTGAGTTGCAGGGATGTTGGGGCAGCACAAACACCCAGCCTCCGAGCCATTGGAATTAACCAATGAAGGTTAAAATCCCCGACCCGGCCGGGAATCGAACCCGGGACCCTCTGAACCGAAGGCCAGTACGCTGACCATTCAGCCAGCGAGTCGTATAATTAATCTATGATAATAATGTATTTCTACTCCTTAATTCCGTTTCTTGATACGGGATCGGGTATGTCGTGAGATGAATTTATATACCATGTCTCCTCAGCTGAGGAGCTAATGAAGATGAAATTCATGATCGTGAATGAAATTGGGTAAGTACTGTAGATGAAAGGGACCAACTGCGGGCTATGAATATGAACTGTCCTGACATTTGCCCGGAAGTGAAAGTGGGAAACCAGAGAAAATCATTCTCAGGACAGCCGATGGCGGGGCTCGAACCTAACCATCTCCCGAATGCAAAGCTTGCCTCCATACCGGTAGTTATATAAAACACGCGGCCACTCCACGGTAATAATAATAATAATAATAATAATAATAATAATAATAATAATAATAATAATAATAATAATAATAATAATAATAATAATAAACATATTCGTTCCACACAATTCCCGTAAAAATTATTATTATTAATAATTAATAATAATAATAATAATAATAATAATTAATAATAATAATAATTTTTACGGGAATTGTGTGGAACGCAGATGTGTAAGAAAGTGCCAGGCTGAATGGGAGGACAAGGAAATGACCACAGCATAAGTTAGAACATTACATTTTGAAATTATATTTCTTTCCTTCTTTTTTAATGTTAAAATTTGGTAGATAGAAGATATGGAACAAATAGCAGCTAAATAGAAATGAGCTTGTCAGTTCTGATAACAACAGCGGACAATAAGTCCAAAAATCAGGTACAATAACTAGACAAAATTATTCACACGATAATGTACTAGAGATGAGCAATATAGCTCTATACCGGTACACTATTTATAAGAGCATGTTCATTCCACTAATCTACATAGCCTAGGAGTCTGAGCTCCAAAAGTTAATACAGTCCAGCCTCTTAGAGGCATAAGCTTCAAACAAAGTAATGCCTGACAAACTTTGAAATCACTTCTGCTCAACAGCTCGTTACACGTTGGTCTATAAACAATTACAATTTAAACAGGGGCAATGAGTGCCCATTCTAAATGGTCTTAATGAAGGAAAGAAAGAGAGAAAGAAAGAAACAAACAAACAAACAAACAAAGGGTTTAACATAATTGGCCACGAACAAAAGGCTAGGAGGCGAAACATTTGCATTCCTTTTAGAAAAATTCTTAAAACCCTCAGTGGCCTTATGGCCCGAAGTTGCAGAGGCTAAGCCTATTTTACAGAGGGGTGACTAAACAAGAAATATTAAATGCAAAAAAAAAAGGTGTTAAGAATTTAGAGGTTTAGGAAATTTCAGTCACCCCTTACCAAGATGAATGGGGATCGACAGAGAGTAATCATACTTCATTCCCTTACTATGTTTCCCAGCCAGGATTTGAACAGAGTCCTCAGGCTTGCCGATAATATACATTTAAACTATCGAATAGAACTGTTACATAAAATGAAAGAGGTTTAAAACATTCCCCTCAAGCTATCTACCGGAGCTATCACATATTAAGAAAATGCTGCTATTTTCTTGCTTTCTGGGCCTTACTAACGCCGATCTACGGCCCCTGCCTCCCAAATACACACCGCACACGATCCACTGGAGCGATGAAGATGACAACACGGCCTTAAAGCGCCCGGTTTTTATAGCATCTCCGAGGGGAAATTTCCAGAACACTTTAAAGATAGGCTGTATGCCTGTACACACCTCCAATTTTAATTGGCTAGAGATATATTCCAAAAAGTCCTGATTAGTTAATAACTAAGGAAGAAGGAAGCAGTAGTAGTGTTGACAACTTTGATACATAAATAATAAAACAGTCTACAAACACTTAAGTTTTGCTACGTGTCGCAATACAAATTTCTTAATAAATTAGTTAAGTGTTCCATCCACTAGGGGGAGCAACGAAACCGATCATAGAGACATCTAGCGGTAGAAAATCCAAATATCCAAGTTCCATAACACAGATGGCAGTTCAACTGAACGGAGAAGGTGTGCCCCCGGTATAATAATAATAATAATAATAATAATAATAATAATAATAATAATAATAATAATAATAATAATAATAATAATAATAATAATAATAATAATAATATTCCTTCCTAACCTTTTACAAATTTATTGGACTCAGGCCGCGAGCAAAATTTGGCCCAGTTTTACACCAACTCTACGCGAAGGGAAATATTCGTTACAGATTTTTTTCCATGGCTGTTTCTAGTGTGGTATGTTTTAGTTATATGAATAGAAATGTATTAAGACGAACAGGAATACGCAGCTCCCCAGTCAAATGAATTAGAAATACGCTCCGGTCAGGCCGGATATCGAACTAACCGGGGCCCGCTGAACCGAATGTCAGTACGCTGACCATTCCGCCAAGTAGGTGAATAATAATAATAATAATAATAATAATAATAATAATAATAATAATAATAATAATACATCAAAAAGGTTAAACTGGAGTCGACTTGGTTAGAACTAAGGTGATTAGTCTTGTAACATGAATATCAACCAGTTCTTCCGCTCTTTGTGCCTTTCGGAAAACATCCCTTTCTGCTGCCAAAATTGTCGTTGATCTCGATAGTTTATTTTACAAAAATTTTGGGATAAAAGAACGCGAAATCATAAAGAAAATTCTAGTCTAAAAACACGTAGGTGAACAATACTGACTCAGAAACAAACGGAGTATTAAACAATACACTGACATTAACAGTGACATTAAGAAACGTAGGTTAAAGTGATTGTACGGAAATATCAAAAGAATGAATACCTACAGGCTCACGAAAAAAATATCTATCTTTATAGTTCTACGTCTCACTAACTAATTTACAGGGTTTTGGAGATGCCGAGTAGCTGTAATTTTGTCGCGCCGGAATTATCTTACGTGCCAATAAAGCTACCGATATGAGGCTGACGTATTCAAAATCGACCGAACTGAGCAGAGACCCTCCAAGTTTGACTCAGAAGGTCAGCGTTCTACAGTTTGACTCACTCAGCTCGGCTCAAGGTGAATAGTCCAATTCTATGAAAATATAATACCAAAAGAGACAAAATTAAATGTATTTGTCAGATCAAATACGACCTTATTCAGCAAGAACCACACGAGAGGTAGAACCTTTTGTAAAAAATCCACAATTCTATCCCTACGGGCAAGCAACTCAACATTGAAAACATCCTAGGCATGTAAGCTACGAATTTTAGGTAAATAAAATGTAATATAGTATGATAATATACTCTTTATTTATTCCTAAAAATTATAATTCTTTTCTTAATCATATTTATCTTAATCATCTTAATCATCGTCCGACTCGTTGGCTGAGTGGTCAGCGTACTGGCCTTCGGTTCAGAGGGTCCCGGGTTCGATTCCCGGCCGGGTCGGGGATTTTAACCTTCATTGGTTAATTCCAATGGCCCGGGGGCTGGATGTTTGTGCTGTCCCCAACATCCCTGCAACTCACACACCACACATAACACTATCCTCCACCACAATAACACGCAGTTACCTACACATGGCAGATGCCGACCACCCTCATCGGAGGGTCTGCCTTACAAGGGCTGCACTCGGCTAGAAATAGCCACACGAAATTATTATTAGTAGTAGTATCTTAATCATCGTTATCAGGTCGATTTTATTAGCAATCTTCCTTTTTCTACCACTACGAGCGCTAATGTGAGTCAATGCCTGAAATTATTGAACCAAGGGACATATTACAGAAATAGTTATGTAAATAAATTTGGCTAGGATTTGAATAAAAAAGAAAACAAGTAAAGAAACAAGCGATTTTAGGCTGTTTTTCCGGAACTCCATTTAGGCCGAAAGTGATTTTCGAAATTTGATTTTTACCCTGGTAGAACTAGCCAGGACTCATAATTTGAAACCTTTCCGGCCCCATTATCCCTTCATCTTTCGACACACTTGAGGAAATTACTTAACTTTACGTTTTTCGTAGTGTTGGGACTCCTACTTTGTCTGAAATATGTTCATCATAAAAATACACAAATGGTTCGTTGACCAAGAACACAAACCGAAGAAAATGACCGGAACACATTTGAACGAAAGAGAGAGAAGAGGCCTACAATAACATGCATGATATAAAGCCACAAAGGAATGCAAACAAACGCCTCTAAGTACTTTGCTTCCTAAATAGGCTTATTCCCAACAAACAAAACAATAAATCATTAAATAACATATTGAGAAAATGAAAATACGAAAACGTGAATACAAATCAAGAAGAGTTTTCGTAAATGTTGATATTCATTATTTTTCCAATTGGCTGTGATACTTGCAGTGTTTAAATATTTATAATTATATTACGTAACTTCGTAAAAAGGAAATCACAAAATAAACAAATTCAGGACAGTGCTATCGTTCACCACATTTGAATGTTCTCTTTTTTATCTGGCGTACCCCAAACCTCTTTCTGTGTACAATGTAGAAAATGGTCTCCCTTTCTCTCTCTCTCTCTCTCTCTCTCTCTCTTGGTTTTTTTAATCTGGACAACTCATTCGCATCCATCCGTAGCGGGAATATCCAAGGAGGCGAGAGTTTTAAATTGATCCGTTGTGGTTATTCATGATTCGGTCTGGATGGCGGTCTGTGTACCAGATATGAATTTTTCATTGCTGGTATTTACACTCGAAGCAATAAATCGATACGAACGCTCTATCGATACAGCCCATTTGCTTCCCTACCCGTGTGTATGTGCGTGTATGTATGTAGTTTCGCATCAAAGAGCAGGGAGTTTGTTGTTTTTGTTAATAAAAGCATAGAAAACTGGAGGGTAATTATGATGTGATAGACAAAGCCTCACTTTCTAGTCACACAAAAGCCTGGCTTACCAAACTGATAACCAACGTGATAACATATTCTATTTATGACTTCATGTTGTATTCAATACGAGTGATTTATTTGCGGACCTGAAGCTTCATTTGAGTTTAGTATTACAACATTACAGCTAGGCAAATGGAAATGAGAGTAAGTACATGCCGTAACTTTAGATCGAAAGGAGACATTTCTCAATTTTCTACATCTATAATTATTGTTGAAAATTTTGAGAAGGAACGATAAAGCGTTTTGAGAATAAATTATATATCAAATAGCGTTTTGAAGTTAAACGAAATTTCAAATAGTGTTTTGAGAATAAAATCGTGGGTTTTCAAGAAAAACACATTTAAGTTTTGAGGATTTTACTCTTTTTCTTCTCTTCACACTACTCAACAGCGATATTCTATTATAGGCTAACAACCGGTGCATAACATCAAAGATAAATATTCAGATACTGGAATAAAAAGCGGAAGACATTCGAATCTATTTTTTTCTCAGACGTAAGATTTTTGAATTTTTGAATTTGCTTTACTTGCAAACCGGCATTTACATCGAACATTCTTTGGAGAATAAATTATACACACAATGGAGTTTTGAGAATAACCGATGCATCAAGCAGTGATTTTTGAATGAATGATATATCAAATAGTGTTTTGAGAACAAACGATATATCAAACAGTTCTTATTTTTTAAATAATATAATATTAATACTGTACTAACCAATTTTACGGTTTTCGGAGTGTGTTCTTTTCCTAGTGGTCACACTAACACATACAAAGTTTTCGGCGACGCAACGATGGGAAATGGCTAGGATTGGCCCTGGCCTTAAAAGACTCATCAGTTGCCTGATGTGAAAATTTGAAACCACGGAAAGCCATATGCAGGGCTACCGACAGTGGGATTCGAACCCATCCCGAATGCAAGCTCATAACTTAGCGACCTTAACCGCGCGGCCAGTTCGATCGATGATACCAAATAGTGTTTTGAGAACTAAGGATATATCAAATAGCAAAAAGCAAAGCAAAGTCATCTCCGTACAGGCTATGAAGGCCCTTAGAGGGGTGGAAGGTAAAGGCTTCCACTATCCGTAACCTCAGCACTTGATGGGGTAAAGTCGTTAGCTCTACGCCCGGCCGCCTTTACCCCCAGGAATTAACTTGCTAGGCTGAGCAAACCTCAGGGCCATGTGCACCTCGTTTCTTAAATTTGACGATATCCTGATGGAGATTCGAACCCACGTCTTTCCGGGCGAATAGAGCACGCCTTTACCACCTCGACCAGGCAGCCCCTTATATCAGATAGCGATGTGAGAATAAAAGATTAATCTGTTTTAAGAACAGTGGCTATATTAAATTGTGTTTTGAAAATAGAATATACAGGATGGTCAGAAACAACGTGACCCGAGTATAGGACCGTTAGAAGGTTGGTCATACTAATAAATAATTTGAAAAAATTCGATATATCACCCCGTTCTCATGTTATTAGCTGCTGAAGTTAGCCATTCAGATAGCTTCGCAAGCAAATTCAAGTAGGCTCTGCGAGGCGGTGTTGGTAATACTCACGTGACTGAAGACCTGCCTGAGACCATCAGTGGAAGGAAATAAACTTCACCAGGGGGTGGGGGGGGATTTGAACGTGGACCTCCGAGCTGATAACATCGCGCCATAGAAAGCTCGCTAATATGATATTAAATGAAACCCACGGTGTGATTTGTGTTTGATGCTGGCATGGATCTCAAGCCGTGTGCGGATTTAGCAACACTGTCTCGCAAAGTCCATTTGAATTCACCAGCGAAGCGATCTGATTGGCTAATTTTAACATCTGATAAAATGACAACGGCGCCAGATGTGGGTTTTTCTGTTTCAAATTATGTATCAGTATGGCCACCCCCCTGACGCTTAAGTACCCGGTTCACGTTATTTCCGACCACTATGTATATCAATGCTGTTTTGAGAACGTAAGTTACATCAAACGGTATTCTGAAAACAAAATACATATCGAACGTTGGTTTGAGTGTGAAAGAAGCCGGTGTGGTGTTTTCAGATCAGAAAATCTAGCAGAGGGAGTTTGGAAAACAAACAGTGGTTTGAGAACAAAATATGTACGAAATGGAAAGGTGTGCTCGATTCACACGGAAAGACGTGAGTTCGATTCACCACAAGGAAGTCGAAAAAGTTAAGAAATGAGGTTTCCAATTCTCAGAGGCATGTGGCCCTGAGGTTCACTCATCCTGCACCGGAAATGAGTACCAGATTAATTTCTAGGGCCAAAGGTGGCCGGGCAGGGAGCATAGTGCTGAGGTTGTGAACAGTGACATCCCTTACCTTCCACTCCTCCAAGGGCCTTCATGGCTTTATTAATTACGTTATGTTTTGAGAAGGAGATATTTATCAAAATGTATGCTGAGACCGAGAGATTCATAAAACATGTTTTGAGAACAAAAACAGGGGTTTCATCATGAGTCTCGTTTACGGCCACTTCACTTTATAAGATCATTATTTTTAAGTTTTAAATAATTTCAATTCAGTTAGAACAAGCCCAAATCTACAACTATCGATTCAAAATATTCAAGGAAATACTGCAGTATTGAGATCGCAGACACGTCACAAATGTGAAGATAGAGGTGCGGAGCTTTCAGAGTGAGGTCGCAATGAATACATTGTTTCATTAATTATCGTCACGACGAGACGGTTAGATATATTAGGGAGCTTCATACACAACCACCATTTAACTTTTTTCAATTGGCTCGCAGCGTCACATAATTTACTTGTATAGTGTCCTTATAAAGACACTCATGTATGCGCCCACCACACACGCATAAGCACCTTCATTATGTTGTATCATCATTTTGTAACTATAACTCCCATCGGCCGATCCTGGCTACGTTACTGAGTAGTCGGATTTTTGAAGGCCAGAGAAACCCTCCTTTCGGCATTCCATATCGTACGATGTCAGCATCCCAGAAATCTCTCATGAAACGCTTGCTGTATATCCATTAAAATAAGTATTTTTTAAATTTGATTTATATCGCACCGCCACAGTAAGGTCTTATGGCGACGATGGGATAGGAAAGGGCTAGGGGTGGGAAGGAAGTGACGTGGCCTTAATTAAGGTACAGCCCCCAGCATTTGCCTGGTGTGAAAATGGGAAACCATAAAAAACCACCTTCAGGGCTGCTGACAATGGGGTTCGAACCCCTCTATCTCCCGAATGCAAGCTCACAGCTGCTCGCCCATAAGCACACGGCCAACTCGCTTGGAAATCTAATAGTAGACAAAGAGATAGAGTGAAGAGCCAGATGTTAAAATAATAAATATATAAAGAAGTAAAAGATTAAACACTATTATCAAGATTGCTTGCACGGTACCTATTAATTGTAATGTTGTCAAAGGAATGTGTCACACTCACTGATTTGTTTACGATTACTTGTACATTTCATACTGGAATATCGAACAAAAAAATGCTTCAACGCTTAATTTAAGGTAAGAGTCTCCTTCCTCTTCCTGCCCTTTCCCAGTTACCTGGGACCTGCACTTTGCATGGATTCAGCCCAGTTTTACGGTTACATGCTTCTCCTAACGCCAACTCTGAGATGTTTTCACTTTCTTCTGTGGTGGCTTGTAAAGCTATGAGTTGCATGTAAATGACGATGCTTATTGAGACAAGCACAGACACACAGTCCCCAAACTATACGCAGTCAAAAACTCTCCCAACCCGTTCGGAAATCGAATCCTGGCGCTCTGGACCGAGAACCAGTACGCTTTTCTCTATTGAGATGAGTTTGCTTCTTAGACTGTAGCGCCTAATTTATTATTTCACTGAACTTTCAGTACCAATGAGAAGGAGCATTAATATTTTGTTAGTACTGGAGTGCTTAAAGTGCCCGACTTGTTAGCTGAATGGCCGTTCAGAGAGTCCCGGTTTCGATTCCCAGCCGGGTCGGGGATTTTAATCGCCTCTGATTAATTCTTCTGGCTCGGGGACTGGGGTTTTTGTCCATCCCAACACTCTCCTCTTCATATTCACACAACACACTACACTACCAATCAGCACAGAAACACGCAATAGTGATTACATCCCTCCATACAGGGTTGGCGTCAGGAAGGGCATCCGGCCTAAAACAGGGCCACATCCACATGTGCGAGGCAATTCGCTGCCGCGACCCCACAGGTGTGGGAAAAGCGGTAGGCATAGAAGGCAAAGAAGAAAGGAGTGGTTAAAGTGGATTATCTTGCTTTAGGCCTCTTATATTCCATTGTAATCGTTATACAAGTAAATAAAATAAGAGTGTTATCCAGTTGGGTCAGAGTATTTAAAAAACTGTATTAAAGGAGTTGGCTAGGCTACCAGCAGAAATAAATATGTAAATACGTTAAATAGAAACGATGTAGTTGTCACTGATTCGTTTAAAGGTTTGAGGTACTTCGATAACAAAATAATCGTATGGCCTCAGCTACCATGTGCAGGCATTTTACTTTGATGCAATTTAGGCTGCCTGCGAATAATTTCGACGTTCCGTTTTACTCCAACAGAAGGCATAAAGTCAGACCTCTGTTGGGTGATCTACGGCTTTTAAAACTTATCGTTTACCGAATAAGTGGCTGTGCGGTATGGGTCACGTAGCTATATGCTTGCATTCGGGAGTTAGTACGTTTGAACCATACTGTCGGCAGCCCTGAGGATGATTTTCCGTGGTTTCGAATTTTCACACCAGGCAAATATTGGGGCTCTACCTTAATTAAGGCCATGGTCGCTTCCTCCCTATTCATAATCTTTACCCATCCCATCGTCGCCATAGGACCTTACTGTGTCGGTGCGACGTAAATCAAATTTAAAAAATACTTATTATAATGGATATACAGCAAGCGTTTCATGAGAGATTTCTGGGATGCTGGCATCGTACGATATGGAATGCCGAAAGGAGGTTTTCTCTGACCTACTCAGTAACGTAGCCAGGATCGGCCGATGTGGGTTATAGTTACAAAATGATGATACAACATAAAGAAGGTGCTTGTGCGTGTATGGTGGGCGCATACATGAGTGTTTTTATAAGGACACTGTACAATTAAATTATGTTGATAATTAGTTTGAAGTAGGCTACCGATACGATACAAAAACGTTACATTAGAAATACAAAACAATAAAATATGATCAAGGTGAATAGTTTTACAGCGAATGGTATGTTCAGATTACAATCTATCCAAATTTTGAGGCATCCTAAAAATATATTCAAGAAATCTGTTGGTTTTACAATTATGTCTCTGTGAATCTCCAAGGAGCCACCACACTGAGTGGATTTTCACTTGTTTATTGTCAGTCTCTGCTTTTCTTTTGTAAAAATTCCATGGAGTAGGGTTCTAAACCCCCTTTAGCTACGCCCCTGCGACTACCCCTGCCAGGTTGAACCCGCGATCTTGGGATCGGGAGACCGACACTCTGACACTGATCCATAGAGGGAGCTAGAGCACTTCGACGATCAACCTGGGGTAGTTAGTGAACTGTATCGGTATGGGGCCTTCTTTTCTCTACTGAGATGAGTTTGCTTCTTAGATTGTAGCGCTTCATTCCACTGGACTTACAGTACCAAAGAGAAGAAACATTACTTTGATATTTTATTAGTACTGGAGTCGTTGAAGTGGATTATCTAGCTTATACTCTATTTTAATCGTTAAAAATAAAATAAGATTATCCACTTGGGTCAGAATATTTCTTTCCTTTCTTTCACAATACGGTTACCCTCCAGGGTTGGATTTTTCCTTGGATTCAGCAAGGGATCCCACCTCTACCGCCTCAAGGGTAGTGTCCAGGAGCGTGAAACTTTGGGTCGGGGGATATAACTGGAGAGAAAGACCAGTACCTCGCCCAGGTGGCCTCACCTGCTATGCTGAACAGGGGCCTTGTAAACAGGGGTACACAAGGAAGAGGGAACAAACCGGCCGTGGCCTTAAGTTAGGTACCATCCCGCCATTTGTCTGGAGGAGAAGTGGGAAACCACGGAAAACCACTTCGAGGATGGCAGAGGTGAGAATCGAACCCCCCTCTACTCTCGAGGCTGAGAGGATCCCTTTCCAGCCCCCATACCACTTTTCAAATTTCGTGGCAGAGCTGGGTAACGAACCCGGGCCTCCGGGGCGTGGCAGCTAATCACATTAACCACTACACCACAGAGGCGGACGTCAGAATATTTATTTTCTGGTCATATTCTTAATAATATGAAATATAATTTTTATTCTTCCATCATGTCTGTCTGTCTGTCTGTCTGTCTGTCTGTCTGTCTGTCCTCCATACCTCCTACATTTTTATCGTAGTAGAGTCGTTACCGGTCCCGATATTATCCCACAGCGGGCCGTGAGCCGACATTTGAATGACGCGTGATCTAGGTGAGTTAGTTCGCCAAGTGAAACAACCTTTCTCTGAATATTGTTGGGGAATAGCTGAGGAGTTAAATAACTTCCTATTTTACCTTCTCTTTCCTCTGGATCATATGTACTCTGGTAACTACTCGTACTTGATACGCTGATCTGCCATAGTATTGGAACTGTTCGATACGTACTAGAGAGGTAGAAATAGGAATGGGGAGTGATCGCACTGAACGAAACACAGTAGAACACGACTGTTCTCCAAACAAGGCCAACCTGTCATCATATTATTATGATGGAGTATTGTGCAACCAACAGCACATTTACAAGTAATTCAGTCTTTTGGTCATAACAGCGAGGTAACAAAGGATCACAGTTTGTTACTCTGGATAATAACATTCCCGTGGCACTTCAGTAATCACTAGAATAGCAGTTTTAATTGCAAGCTCCCCCAGTGGAAAAATCCACATTCCGCTCTGCCTGCTCTAATATTTACACCAATTACTCATATTATTTTCCCGTGTACCCGCTGTTAAGGGGCTGCCTGGCCGAGGCGGTAAAGGCGTACTCGGTCCATCCGGAAGAACGTAGGTTCGATTTCCCGCCAGGAAGTCGAACAATTTAAGAAACTCGATTTCCACATCCGGAAGTGCACATCTCTCTGAGGTTCACTCATCCTACACCAGAAATGAGTACCAGGTTAATTCCTGGGGACAAAGACGGCTTGTGTATAGCTAACCACTCTACCCCACCAAGTGCCGAGGTTACGGATAGTAGAAGCCATTACCTTCCACCCCTCCAAGGACCTTCATGGCCTGTACGGAGATGACTTTGCTTTTTAGTACCTGCTATTAACTGAGATATCGTGATCATCAATACTAGGGACTGGAATTTTATGTGCTAAAAGATTTAAAATGTTTATTTTTATGTGCTAAAAAGATTTAAAATATTTTTATGTGCTAAATACCTAAAATATTTGATAAAATGTTAAATATTCCGCTTTAAATATCACATAAAAACTCGAGTTCAAGAGGTAAATAATTATAAAATTTTGTATTGAAAAATGGCGCTGCCAAACGTGTTCCTTATAGCAACTGGATGTCTGTGTATGGAATAGTACAGTATAGTATATTAATTTTTGATGTGCCCGAGTACATATTATGGTATTTACAGAAAAATTCGAGCGGGCTGGCTAATACGAGTGACGTAGAATGTTAGCTAACTCAGTCATGGGGAGAATCAACTTGTGCAGCAAATTAAACCGCTGTATGAAAGTAACGACCTAGCCAATTCTAGTAAATCTTCGAACTTCCGGAGGGAAGTCCATAAACAACCACAACATTCAGAAATATGACGCTAGACACACTGTTAAAAACTATCGTAAAATGAGAATATGAACATCATTTTATAACACAGAAGCAGAGTACGATAACAAACATTGCCGATTTATGTTGTTATTATGGATTTTCTTAAAATATTTATTAACATAAAAATTTCGTGAAAATGTGTTATTATGTGAAATAAGGTTAGGTTTTACGCTTGGGGATACACAATAGGAATAACACTTGTTCAACTGTATACGAAACATGTAAAAATAAAAGGTAATTATATAAAAATCCGCCCCCTATTTATTCCAATTGCAGGGCGTAACCAGTTATTCGTCGTCGTCCTTCTGCTTCTACGATAGAGATCTCGATTCCAGGTGTGGTCGAAGTAATTTTGGATTCATAATGCTACAGCACTGTGTCCTTGGCTTCTGGCACGTAGCTCTACCTGCGAAACAGCATTTTGACACCCCAGCATCTAATGGTTTCGTAAGAATATTTTTCACCTAATCGATACCTTTCTTTATTTTGCCTCTGGCAATTTATAATATCGTTAAAAATAACAGGACAGCCAAAGGCAAAATA
This sequence comes from Anabrus simplex, assembly GCF_040414725.1. Taxonomy (NCBI): domain Eukaryota; kingdom Metazoa; phylum Arthropoda; class Insecta; order Orthoptera; family Tettigoniidae; genus Anabrus; species Anabrus simplex. The sequence continues at coordinate 568,290,020 of NC_090265.1, read as the reverse complement.
AAGAAAGGTATCGATTAGGTGGAAAATATTTTTCTTACGAAACGATTTGATTATATTATCGATACGGCTATGAAGTGGATAGTTTGTAATAACGCAGCATCTATCAAAATCTACAGAAATCGACATGAAGTTACTATACTGTATGTGAGAAAGTTGCTTTGGTTAACTGAGTCGCTTTGAACTTAAGATCCTGATTTGCTAGGTAAATTACATCCTCGACCTTGGTAAATCAGATCCTGGATTTGTAAGGTAACACGCTACGTTTACCAACATATTGTGCGTTATATGTATATTAATCTTTCAATTCTGCGTTCAGTTTAACACATTTATAACGCTCGTCCATCGATATCAGTTCCACTGACGTACTGAAAGATTTTCAGTCAGAAGTCTACGTTTTGTCCAGTAGTTCAGGAATACAGACTAAACATAGAAAGGATGGCAACGGAAGGAATTACTACGTTCATATTCGTGAATTAATCTGCTTTAAATTGTTATCATATTTTCCTGCCGATCCATCAATCGAGAGGCTGGTCTGATGCAGCCATCCATGCCACCCTATCCTGAGCTGTTTTCATTTCTACGTAACTAATACATCCTAAATATACTCTAATCTGTTCGTCATACTCCTACCGTTGTTCATTCCCCTCAAAAACTTATTGAACAAGTCCTGGATGTTTTAAAGTGTGTGTCCTTACCATTCTGTCTCTTCTTTCGGTCAAATTTCGCCAAATCGTACTCCTTTCACCAATTCGATTCAGTATCTCTCCTTTCTTGAATCGATCTACCCATATTACCTTCTGCATTCTTATGTATTATTATATTTTATTTCTTTCTGAGCTAGAAATTGTCCATGTTTCACTTCCATAAAGTCCGACTCGTTGGCTGAATGGTCAGCGTACTGGCCTTCGGTTCAGAGGGTCCCGGGTTCGATTCCCGGCCGGGTCGGGGATTTTGACCTTCATTGGTTAATTCCTATGGCTCGGGGGCTGGGTGTTCGTGCTGTCCCCAACATCCCTGCAACTCACACACCACACATAACACTATCCTCCACCACAATAACACGCAGTTACCTACACATGGCAGATGCCGCCCACCATCATCGGAGGGTCTGCCTTACAAGGGCTGCACTCGGCTAGAAATAGCCACACGAAATTATCACTTCCATGAAACCTCACGTTCCAGATGAAAGTCTTGAAATACATTTTTTTATAATTCCTATATCAATGTTCGAAGTGAGCAAATCATTTTCTTAGAAAGACCTTCCTTGCTTTTGCTAGTCTGAATTTTATGTCCTCCTTACTTCTGCCATCGTTAGTTATTTTACCATCCAAGTAACAATATGAATCTACCTCCTCATTTCCTAATCTAATATTTCCTGCAACACCTGATCTCGTTTGAGTGCACTCCATTACTTTTGTTTTGGATTTTAAATTGTTATTTTGGTACTCCTCCAAGACTCTGTCCATACTATTCAGGAATTTCTCCAGATCTCCTGTAGTTTCATAAAAAAATAACAATAACATCGGAAAATCTCAGAGTTTTGATTTCCTTGGATTGACATTTCGGTTCCAAATTCCTCTTTGATATCGTTTACCACCTCCTCAATATAAACATTGAAAAGGAGAGGGGACAAACTGCAGCCTTCCGTCACTCCTTTCTTGATTGCTGCCTCGTTCTCATAGCCCTCGATTCTTATCATTGCAGAAAGATTTTTGTTCAGATTGTAGATAATCCTTTCTTGGCATATGATCCCGATCATCTACAGAATCTAAAAATAGCTTGGTATAATCACCGTTATCAAATTCATTTTATAGATCTACGAAAGTCGTGTGCGTGGGCTTGTCCTTCTTAATTCGATCCTCTAAGGTTAAACGAAACGTCAGGTTTACTTCACATGTTCCTACATTTCTTCTAAAGCCAAACAGATCTACTGCCAACTCAGCTTCAACTCGTCTTGCCTTTCATTTCTATATAATAACTGTTCAGATACTAAACTAATGGTGCGGTAGTTTTCACACTTGTCAGCACCTGCTTCCTTAGGAATAGGTTTAGCAACATTCAGACTAAATCGGATGGCACTTCTCCTGTACCATACATCTTACATACTAAACGGAATGCACTCGCCATGCTGTTTCTCCTAAAGCAGTCAGTAATTATGAGAGTATATCATCAACTCAAGGTGACCTGTTTCTATTTACGTCCCACAAAGCTCGTTCGTTAGAATTTTGACAACAAATTTGTTATCCTATTTCATCAGCAGCAACAACCACTTCTTGTTCTAGAACATTACCAACTACTTACTTCGCTTGGTATAATGTCTGAATATGATCCTGCCATCTTTTTGCCTTGTATTCTTTCCCTATAAGTGGTTTTAGATCAGAACTGTTAGTATTCGTCCACCACATTTTCCTTTCTCCAAAGGTTTCCTTGATTTTTCTATATCTACCTTTCCTACAACCGTACAACCTTCAACATCCTTGCACTTCCCTTTCGGCCATTCTTTCTTAGTTGTCCTGCACCTTCTATCAACTTCAGTCTTGACGCGCCTGTATTATTTTCTTCCCATCTCATTAGCTGTCTGCCTGCTATCATTTCTTGATGGATACAGTACTTTTGCATCTATCTCTTGTCACAGGCCAGAGTAAAGTGTAGCTTCCACCGAAATCCCAGTCTCATCCATGACTGTGACAATATGGAAGTTGCTGGGGTATGGGTAGTGCTGAGTAATGACATTCAGAGCACGACTAGTGCATCTGAGTGTTATGAAAGGTGCTTCTCATAGGGTCAGTCGTGCTGCAATAGTACTTTCTGACCCAGTGAGGAAAGCAATGGCAAACTACCTCACTCCTCATCTTGTCTAGTATGCCTCATTTTGGTTCTGCCATTGGTTTTTGGGGTTTCCTTATAACCGCATAACCTTTGGTGGTGCTATTTGAGGATCCAACCAGCCTCTGGGCTGATGACCTAACAGACACAGACGGACTCATTAGCTGCATTCTTGTAATTGCGCCCTTTGTCCTTCAGGTCTAGTACCTCCTGACTTATCTCTTCATTCTTACTTGATCTTGTACTTTTTCCTAAGCTTTCTTCAGCCTCCCTACTGATCTCATTCTTCACGAGTGTCCACTTTTCATCTATTGTGTTTCCTTCAGCCTTTCCCTTTAGTCCTCGTCCAATATGTTCCGTAAAACAATCCCTTATTCAAGTTTTTTATATCCCGTCTCCTTGCTTTTCTTCCTTTATTTAATTTAACTTCAGACGACATTTTATGACCACCAAGTTGTAGTCAGACTCCACGTCTGCTCCTGGGTAGGTCTTGCAATCCAACACCTGGTTTATGAATCCATGCCTAATCATATTTCATTGACTCCAGGTCTGCTCCACGTATGCAGCCGTCGTTTGTTGTGTTAGAAACAAACATTAGCACGGACTAAATTATGATCAGTTCAGAATTCTACCTCCAGACTACCTCTTTCATTCCTTTGTCCGAGTTCCCCTAATATATTATTTTCTCTTCCTTGGCCTACCACGGCATTCCAGTTTCCTATCACAATTGGATTTTCATTCCCCTTTACATATTGTATTAAATCTTCTATCTTTCCATGTATTCTTGGGATTTCTTTATCATCCGCTGAACTAGTATAGACCTGCAATAATTTGGTGGGCACTGGCTTCATGTCTATCTTAACAACAGTGATCCTTTCACTTTGCTGGTCATAGTAACTTATTTCTTCTTCATTATTAAAAGAACTCCTGAATTTCCCCTTTTTGATTTAATATTGATAATTCTGTAGTCACCTGACCAAAAATCCTACTCTTGCAGACAACGTACTTCACATACCGACTATATCTGACTTACGTCTATCCATTTCACTTTTCAGATTCCCTAACCACAATGATTCAAATCCGAATTGCTGGTCGGGAGTATTTTTCCTCCGGAACCATGAACCATTCGTTAGTCTGGTCTTTCAACAGATATCTATTCCAAATGGTTCCACTAATTGCTCTGTTACCTGCTCCTTTGTGACACACCGTCGCAACAAGGTCACGTAATACACAAGAGGAGTTTATAATTACATATGTGTAATTATTTTTTATTTGAACAAATTTTGGGGTACGATCCAGTCAATCTCCACGCGGTGTTCCTTGGTTTATGTTGATAAAATTAGTAGAGGAAAGGCTACTCATTACTCACGACAACTAGAACTATCCGGAACTCAATTTACCTCAGGTTTCCGAGACGGGACCCAATTTACCACAAATTTAATGCTCGGAACCCAGTTTACCTTTCATGGTTATTTTGGTGTACGGAGCAAAGCATCAAAATAATGGAGTACTACTATTTGGACTTATACTCTGGAGCCTAAAACAATAAACGTTTTCTAGGACTGGATTATAAAATCTCAGGTGGAGGTTAACGAATGATAGCCACTTATTAACACCGTAGTCTAGGATCATATCTGATCCATTAACTGTTCTATTCATTTTCAAAATATAAGAAATCAGTTACAATATTTTTAATTCGCCATGGGCTCATCCGGTACTCCTGGCCTGTACTCACTCACCATTCGGCACGTCCACTGACCTTGTCCGCTCCTCACCGCTAGCGTAATGCCCGATTTCCCCAGCCCAAGCCAGTAGGCACCGATATTCCTTTAACACCTGGGCGTTACAGTTACTGGCCTCTAGTATAGCGTTCGGGTTAGGTTAATATTTAAAATGTATGTTCTCTTATTCATCATGTGTACCGAATCCCGTGAGATCTCCGAACTTAAGCAACATTGAGTGTTGTCAGGATTTGGATGGGTTGCCACGCGCTGTTGGTGGGGGGTAAGGGAATGGAAGAGCGGAAAGGAACTGGCCACCCTACCGTACGTAAACTCCGGCTCAGCCACACCTCTGCGGAGGTTCGGACCTGCCTTCGGGCCGAATACACCCTTACCTTATTCATCATGTGTGATACAAAGAGCACTTATGAAGGATGAACTCTTCTACAAATGAAAAGCAATTTTTGAAGCCAGCGTTGTGGAAAGGTGGGGGAGGGAGGGGGTTGCAGCGGGACGAATTTCTTAGTAAACACATTAATAATAAATAACCAAATGACCGTAGCTCCTGGATGGCAGACTCCACCTGAAGAAGTGTTATTTACAGATCTCGCGTGCTACTTTCAAGTTTTGAATGAACAGTCATTTGACAGCAAAAGCAGACACTAGTGGACAGTTTCTAGAGCTACGAAATGAATTTTGTTGAGCGATACTGAGTGCTGCTCCCCTATATTTAATAATCATGCCAAAAATGTGTGGTATAGAGGGAAAATATTTTGGGTTTCTCTTCAAATTTGACAACTCATGGAAACTTTTTTTTTTTTTTTTGCTATTTGCTTTAAGTCACACCGACACAGATAGGTCTTATGGCGACGATGGAACAGGAAAGGCATAGGAATGGGAAGGAAGCGACCGTGGCCTTAATTAAGGTACAGCCCCAGCATTTTCCTGGTGGGAAAATGGGAAACCACGGAAAACCATCTTCAGGGCTGCCGACAGTGGGGTTCGAACGCACTATCTCCCGGGTGCAAGCTCACAGCTGCGCGCCCCTAACCGCACGGCCAACTCACCCGGTTTAATAACATTTAGACAGCTGAAAATGAATTAAATAAATAGGTATAAAAATAAACAAAATACCTACCGCCTGCGCATACAGTTATCTGAACTCATTAATATAATTTGTTTACACAGATTGTGTGCGTATCGCCACAGAAACACAAATTATTGCACTAACGTAATCGTTTCCAATTATAGTAAAAGCCTCTTTATTCTCTCGGCTTCATCACTGCTTCGTAATACAATAAGCAAGAGTTTACAAAATTGATCTCATACACACCAAATCGTTGCGTCATATTTCCGACCCAACGTTGCGTACTGTTGTAATTATTTATGTCATTTGTTTCGTTCATGCCTTGCTTTGTGTCCAGGCAATGACGCGAAGGTAATTTTACAGCCTAGCTCAGCCCTCCAATCAGCGACAGGACGTTTCAACTAATCCATATTCAAAACCTATTACATTACATTTTTTCATTGTTTGTTACATTTATATGTAAATATTGCTTTTCACCTCTCAATAAAAGTCCAATTAACACGAAGCATTGCTATGATTTATGACGTTAATTAATGCCGACTTCTTTACACTCGGTGGAGTGATGAAGCCAAAGAATTTAGTACCAATTACTCCTATTTCCATGTCAAAGAGATGCTAATGTGTGTAGCAACTGACTGCCACCTGCAGCATCACACTTAAAACGACCGTAACATCATAATGTAATGTATTACTATCGGATACGTGTTTATGTAAAGAATTATAAGTTCAGCTATTATCTGGTCTCAGTAATCACGTGTACCATTATTATCAACAGCCAAATTAAGTTGGGTCAAGTTAAATTTAGTTTCACTCCATTTTAATCTCTCCGCTTCTCCTCGCCCCTCATCGTTCTCCATGTCCGACTCGTTGGTTGAATGGTCAGCGTACTGGCCTTCGGTTCAGAGGGTCCCGGGTTCGATTCCCGGTCGGGTCAGGGATTTTAACCTTCATTGGTTAATTCCAATGGCCCGGGGGCTGGGTGTTTGTGCTGTCCCCAAACATCCCTGCAACTCACATACCACACATTACACTATCCTCCACCACAATAACACGCAGTTACCTACACATGGCAGATGCCGCCCACCCTCATCGGAGGGTCTGCCTACAAGGGCTGCACTCGGCTAGAAATAGCCCCACGAAATTATTATTATTATCGTTGTCCATTCGAGGTCCCGTTGTCCAACAGATGATCATAACTAAATCCATCCATCGTAGTTTATGTTTTATGCATGTCTAGTATAAAGGATATTTATAACATCCATCGAAAGAAATGTCGAAGTCATCTATGCCAACTTAACATTCAAAAACCATTGCTGGCTATGGTTACCTAGTTGTAATTTATCTCAAAACATTGCTTGCTTGCTAATCAGGGCCAGGATTTTGATGACCTAAAATGTTTAAGAAGTGATCAATAAAATGACGAGAAAATCCAGTAAAATGATCCGAAAACTTTAAAAACTGATGTAATTTAAATGAATGTTTACAATCAATTTACTAATAGGGGTCGTATAGCCTATATTTATGTTAGATATTATAATCTTTGGGGCTTTTGCCATGTCAAGAAAACAAGGTGAAACTCTTTATATTGGACGGGCTGAGTGGATCAGACGGTTAAGGCGCTGGCCTTCTAACCCCAACTTGGCAGGTTCGATCCTGGCTCAGTCCGGTGGTATTTGAAGGTGCTCAAATACGACTGCCTCGTGTCGGTAGATTTACTGGCACGTAAAAGAACTCCTGCGGGACTAAATTCCGGCACCTCGGCGTCTCCGAAGACCGTAAAAGCAGTTAGTGGGACGTAAAATTATTATTAACTCTTTACATTTCGCAGAGAACTTTGCTCCGCGTCTTCAGGAGAAAATCTCGACTGTTCACGTGGAAGACTTCTTTTTTTTTTTGCTAGGGGCTTTACGTCGCACCGACACAGATAGGTCTTATGGCGACGACGGGATAGGAAAGGCCTAGGAGTTGGAAGGAAGCGGCCGTGGCCTTAATTAAGGTACAGCCCCAGCATTTGCCTGGTGTGAAAATGGGAAACCACGGAAAACCATTTTCAAGGCTGCCGATAGTGGGATTCGAACCTACTATCTCCCGGATTCAAGCTCACAGCCGCACGCCTCTACACGCACGGCCAACTCGCCCGGTGGGAAGACTTCTACAACTGCAGGTGCCTCTCCTGGAATGTGGACGTTTCTAAGAAGTAAGTGGTGAACAGAGTTTCTTTGGTCCACAGATTCTCAAGTCTCTGTATTCATCCTCAATTAAAGTTGTCATAGTATACAATACCACACGCGTAAATGCTTCAAAATTCTCAAATATGTAAGAAAATGACTCAGAAAAGTATAAAAATAATGTAATAAAATTCATAAACTGACCAAATAATGGTGTATATTTTAAGAAAATGACCTAAAAATACAAAATGGCAAAAATAATTAAAATTACCTAATAAATGAGCATTTGTACAATGTGGGAAGTATGATCAGGATTTCTGTACAAGTTAGCAATGTCTGTTGTGAACCAATTAAAAGAAGACATGTCATAAAGATCCTAGCCTTAATAATAATAATAATAATAATAATAATAATAATAATAATAATAATAATAATAATAATAATAATAATAATAATAATAATCGAATTCACAAATTGAAGAAGCTTAACACGCAACAAAAGTCAGTATCCAGGAAGGCTAAATTGAGACACTGAAAACTGCAATCCTTTCAACAGCTTCACATGCAAAAGTGTTTGAACACCTTTTAAAATACAAGAATAGGCAAAACAGAAAAGAGAATCCTAAGGAAAATTGTAGAACCTATTTGGGAGATGGCATACACAAGTTGAGACCAGAACAAGATTTAAACTTTTTTTTTTTTTTTTGCTAGTTGTTTTACGTCGCACCGACACAGATAAATCTTACGGCGACGATGGGACAGGAAAGGGCTAGGAGTGGGAAGGAAGCAGCCGTGGCCTTAATTAAGGTACAGCCCCAGAATTTGCCTGGTGTGAAAATGGGAAACCACGGAAAACCATCTTCAGGGCTGCCGATAGTGGGATTCGAACCTACTATCTCCCGGATGCAAGCTCACAGCCGCGCGCCTCTACGCGCACGGCCAGTTGAGAATTAGGATAATAATTAGCCAACAAGATAATTATTCAGTTAATCATTTTAGCTAACAAATGAGTGTCGGGCTGAGTTAGGCAATAGAACGCCGACCTTCTGATGACAAGTTGATGTGTTCGATTCCAGTTCATCCCAGTGGTAACTGAAGGTACAAAAATCCGCCAGCCTCATGTTAGTAGATTTATTCGCACGTAAACATCTCCTGTAGGGCAAACATCTGGCATGAAACTCCAATAACACTATTTTTTCCGCGCTCCGTAACGGAATTGTCATCGCCTTGGCTTTTGGTTCTGCGGGCAATCATGCAACCCCATCGTCCAGTAATTTTAATGTATCACAACTTCTAGAATATTTCAGAGAAATAATAATAGCAATAATAATTATAAGAACAACAATAATAATACTTTACGTCTACTTACTACATCTTTACGGTTTTCGGAAATGCCGAGGTTCCGGAATTTTGTCATGTAGGAGTTCTCTTATTTGTCAGTAAGTCTATCGAAACGAGGCTGACGTACTTGAACACCTTCAAATACCACCGGACTGAGCCAGGTTCGAACCTGCCAAGTTCGGGTCAGAAGGCCAGCGCCTCTACCGTCTGAGCCACTCAGACCGGCAATCATAATACAATCTACCTTCATACTATATATCAGTTGATTGGCTGCGACCATACTCCAGTCAGTAATGTAGTAGTTACCAGCACTAAAGTTCGAGTGTGGTCTGCTTGCTATCATGATGGAAGTTGTGTTTGTGTTTTGACGGCGAGTTGATGTTCTGAAACTGTAGTCGGTCAGAATATTATAACATATTACCAATTCTCATACTGCAAATCTAAGGACAATGTAGTGCAGTATTTCTCTAAATTTTCTTTTGATTTCAATACAGTGGCGAAAAATATTTGAAATATGTAGTATGCACAGTATTTCATGAATCTAAGAATATTTTGAAACAAGAGTTCTCAAACTTTTCTGGTTCGCCGGCACACTGTTTCGCCTTCAGGAATGTTGAAAAAAAATCGACCTGCTTTAAGAACAGGAATTTTCTGCACTGGCCTACAAAAAAAAAAAGAAACAGAAGAAATGCATTTGCGTAGAGAGAATTATGGGTGTATATCCGCGATTCTTCCGTGCATTGAACTATTATGAAAGAGTGAACAACTGCCATATTTCCCACTGGGTTGCAACAATAAAATATTCACTAACAGAGCACTCTGATTGTTTCAACTTCAGTTATATATTTGCAGCTTTCTAAGGGTCAATAAATAACATTATTAGCATATTTGATAAACATGCCAGATTTTATTAGTTCACATTCTTCCAAAGTATTTTTCTTTTCTTTTTATTCGCGGCACAACCAGGCAATTTTGGGGTAGACTAAGGGTGCCATGGCACTCCTTTCAGAATCGCTACTCTAAGACATGTTGTTCGTGCAAAAGTTTCTTTAAAAGTATTATTTTCAGCCGGCACTTAGCGTGAGTGTGCTGCCGTTTTAAGACATGATGTCCTTTCTTACGCCGACCCTATATGGAAGCATGTATTCACTATTGCATGTATTTGTACAGGTTGGTTGTGTGCTGTGCTGTGTGTAGATGAAGAGAGGTGTATTAAGACGAACAAAAACACTCATTCCCTGAACCAGAGGGACTAATCATACGCAGTTAGGCTACAATCATCAACCTGACCGGGAATCGATCTCAGGGACCTCTGAACAGAAGCTCGCTACTCTGACCACTCATCCAAGGATCATGAGAAAAGTTTTCTAAAAGGTGGTTATTTACACCTTGAGGCCGACAAAATTCTCCTGGGATAGTATTGGCACCACAACGACAGTTAACAGCAACCTTGAGTTTTAAGAAGACATTAAGTTCAGCGATATTTTTTCAAGAACTGTAAAGGATTCAAAAACTTTCGACACTTGGGGTTTTGGGTAGAGAAAGGGGAGGGCAAAGCAGAAGCGAAAATAAAGGATTCATCCTACGTTCTGCAGTTCGGAAGAAACGAGATTTTAACCAAGTAATGTTAAATAGGAAAGAGAATCAGAGAAGCCTAGTACAAACAAGTGTGAGCAAAACCAGATTCGGGGAGACATCACGGTTTTCAACCAACGTTTCTTAGTATAAGAATTCATGGGGAACTCGCAGCACATATACCATTGTGACCATTGTTATGTTAATCACAATATTGATCCTTAGATAACAGCCTCCTGTGGGTGGGGGCGGTAGAATAATATCCAAGGTATCACCTGCCTGTCGTAAGAGGCGACTAAAAGGACTCAGGGAATTTTAACTTGGGAGTATTAGTTGGCGAGCACGGGGCCCTTAGCTAAGTCCTGGCATTAATACCACTTACCTGTGACAGCCTCCTCGTTTTCATGTTTCCTATCTGACATCCCTTGGTTAATTCTTGTTCTTTCCGTCGCGGCCGGTATTCGATTTGTACGGCGTAGGGCGGCCTTTGTCTCGGGTCGCTCGTGTCCCATCCCTTTCTTTTGCCAATGCCGTAATGCTTCTCATTAGTGTTAATATATTTTAATTTTTACATTTTGCTTTACGTCCCATAAGTCTTATGGCGATGAAGTGAAAGGAAAGGACTAGGTGTGGGAAAGAAGCGGCCGTGGCCTAAATTAAGATACAACTCCAACATTGCCCGGTGTAAAAATGGGAAACCACGGAAAACCCTCTTCAGAGCTGCCAACAGTGGGGTTCGAACCCACTATCTCCCGAATGCAAGCTCATAGCTGCACGCCTCTAACCGCACGCCCAACTCGTTTGGTGGTGTTAATAATAATAATAATAATAATAATAATAATAATAATAATAATAATAATAATAATACAGTAATGGCGTGTGGCCTGCGGAGAGGCCTGGAGCAGGTGTTTTGATTTACCACCCGTAGGCAACCTGCGCGTCGTGATGAGTATGAAATGATGATGAAGACGACACATATACCCAATCCCAGTGCCAGGGGAATTAACCAATGAAGGTTAAAATTCCCGACCCGGTCAGGAATCGAATCCGGGACCCTCTGGGCCAAAGGCTAGCATGATAAATATTTGCCAATGGACCCGGACATTCCACGGACTGATGACACCCAAAACAAGGTTATTACTATTATTTTTACAAGCGAATGAACCACTAAGGATCACGCTAAAACTTCATTTGTTTCTCTTCGAGCGAAGTTTTCTCTGTGTCCAGTACTCCTTCATGCGTTCGCTGGCCTGCTTCCGTTGTTCATCTGTCCCGGCGCTTCCCGTTTTCAGAGTTCTTTCTGTGGCTTAAACACCTGCCACATTCTTCACTGTGTTTGTAAACGTATTCCTTTCTAACAGATGGACTTCCGAGGTGTTTAACCTTTCCATATCCTTCTTCGTTTCCTTAATCCACACTGTAGTAGTCTTTTTCCTCCAGAAATTATCAAATATATGTTTGGTAAGTCTGTTTGCGTTCATCCTGTAAAGATGTCCGAGAAACGCCAGCCTCCTTTTCCTCATGGTCTCCGAGATCTTTCCACCTTCTGGTAAACTTCTTTATTGCTCCTAAGTTCCCATCCGCTTTCAGTTTAGACAGCTGATTCTTCTGAGGATTCTTTTTTCCATGACGCCTATCTTCTCCAGTTTGTAGTTCATGGACAAGCATTCACTGGCATACAGGCATTCTGGTTTGACCACGGTGTTTTAATGTTTTTAATTGGAATTCCAGTATAAGCACTTCTTATTGTAAATGTTTCTTGTCAAGCCATATGCTTTCTCCATTTTTGACATCCAATCATCCTCTGCAGTTTTTTTCTAGTCCAGTCACCTCTTTCGTCTCACCAAGGTATTTGAACTTCTTGACCCTTTCTATCCGTCCTATCTCTGTTTTCGGGAATTTTGGTCCATCTTTGATGTTCGTCATGAATTTTGTCTTTTCTGCTGATATCCTCAATCCTGTTTGGCTGACGATTCTTTCCAAGAAGTTAATCTGGATGCTTGCGACCTCTGGACTTTCTGATAGTATAACTAAGTCGTCAGCGAAAGCCAAGCAGTTGACTTTAATCCCTAGACAGATCGGGATTATCCCTTGATGTTCAAGTTCTGATTTCCATATTCTCACTATCTTTCCTAGGATACAGTTGAATATGATCGAGGATAGCCTCAGGCCTGTCTTGATTTAAAATGAGTGAAGGAGTTGCCCGAAGAATTTTACCTTGGAGGTTGTGCCTGTTAGGGTCTCTTTGATTACATTTGCCAGTTTGGTTTTGACTCCAAATTCCCTAATAATCTTATCAAAGGTCTCCCTGTCCACCGAATCGAAGGCTTTTTTTAAGTCTATAAACTACACCACAATCTTCTTACCACTCAACATTCTGTGGCGGAGTATTAACTTCAGGTTGAATATTTGCTCGATACAGGAGCGGCCTTTCTTAAACCCTGCTTGGTATTCCTCTAGTTGTTGGTCCAGATCCACCTCTATTCTATTAAGAAGCACTTTTGAGAGGATTTTTAGGCGATCGGGATGAGGGACACACCCCTATAGTTGTTGGCATCCTGTTTGTCCTCTTTCTTAATCAGCGGATGGTTAAGTGCTGTTTCACATTCTTTTGGGATTGTCTCTTCTCAGATTTCTTTAATGATTTGCTGAAGATCATCTAAGATTTTCGGTTCTGCCTGTTTCAAACATTCTTGCATTAATAGATAGTAGAGCAATCCTTCTGATTTTGATGTGATGTCTGTGACATCTTTTACTACCTTCTTGTTTATGTAAAAGCAGGTTTCGAGCAGAGGCATATTGGTGGTTGTTCTAATCGCCGGCTTTCCTTTTCACTATTCTGTATTGGTTGATGTCTATGATGTTTCCTTCCAGGAAACATCTATCTTGTGCAGCTAGGATCTGGATTTGGTTCTTGTCCAAAGCATTTTGTAGTTCTTTTTGCTTTCCGACTCTGGTAAGCGAGTTGACGTTTATTGTTCCAATGAAATAGTTATTCTTGAATTTGAGTTTGGAAGGTGTTTCAAGGCGCTCCGACTCGTCTTTTTCGGAAATGTTGGGACTCCTCAGAAACCTAGGTCCCGTTGCACTGCGTAGTGCAATGGTGGATTTCTCTGCCGAACTGCCACCTGGGGTAGTGCTTCCTTTCAGAGACATTTCCATTTTGCGAATGAATTTGTGATTTGTGAAGGAAGGAATTAGCTTCCAAAGTTAGTCCGAAATGATTATATTTTCGTGGTTTACTACACTAGGTTCATCCACTCTCATAGCCGCTGGGAGTTAAGATTCCTCTTTCTCCTTCGACACCGATGACCGCGCACCTTGAAGCCGCCCCTAAAATGGAAGACAAACGCTGCTGATAAATAGTGTACTACTATTCCCTAAGTACTGGGGTGCCTCTTCTGCAATCTCCACCGTTCCAAAATTCAACTTCTCCGCTGTAGAATCCGTTGAGGCGTTCACTCGTAACCCTGAGCTGGGACCCTTGCTAGATGATACACACAGGGTCAGTGTGGTCTGAGACTTGCATAGGCAGGGGCATCACTACCTGGGTAGGGCTGCCTCCGAACCATCCTGAGATCAAGGTAAAATTACCTGACCTGGCCTGGAATTGAAGAGGTAATCTTGGTAACCTTAGACCATGGAGTTGGATCAATATACATACGCAGGACCATATCAAGTCACGTCGCTATTTCACTGCTAAATTCTATATTGTGCTTCTAGGTCATTAGGAATAATGTATACAACTTACTACAACTGTTCTTTTAAAATGTGGCGTAACTCATTGATACAATCCAAATTTTTCAAACGCATACAGTATTTATAGATACTGGCGGGACTGGCTGATTTTGACCTTTGAAACGACCAACTCCCACTCTGAATGTACTGTAGTTCAATAATCGTTCATGTACCCACACCACAAGTGGCACGCAACACCGTCCGTGCTAAGTACTGTATCACCGCGCACTACAGTAGAAATGATATGTGGTTAGTGTTGTCACACAAAGCGTGTTCGCCAAACCGATGTGTGTTCAATGAAAGGGTTCAGGTGAAAATGATGTGCTCGAGAGTAACCGACTAAAATTATTGTTAACAGTTAATTAAGATCGTTATTGCTTGAAAAGAGAAGCAGCGAGTATGATATGAACAGAGCATTTTTCAAGACTTCATTCAGTTAGGAAGACACTAAGAGAACTGAAAGTTATTTTCTTCTTGTTCCATTGAGGTCACAACGACCACGTGTTTCCTAACTCTGGTGAGCTTTCTTCTTGGCCCAGTGCTCCTTCATCTTTGCACTGTGGGTTGGGTTGCTTTCCTTTCCTGAATTCGCTTCACACGCACTCCTGGACGCAATATTTTTGCTGTCAGTGACTGGATAGTGTCGGATGTTCTGATCAGCATTCTGAATTTATCCCTGCTGAATACATCCTTATGATCGATTTCAAAAATTCTAGGTCTTATCGAACCATTTTATTTCATTTAGCATTTGTCCTCTTCCCTCTAGAAATGGTGTTGAAGATTCTTGAGGTCCATTCTGACTATTTGACTGCAGAAGGTAAGTCTCCTCTTCCTCACGGTTGATATTATGCTCTCTAAATGTTGGTAAGGTTCATTGTTATGGCTCGTTAATAGGGCACATATTTTTTCTCAGGATCTTTCTTGTATTGTTCAATTCTCTTTAAGCTGCATCGACACAGACAGTTCTTATGGCGACGATGGGATAGGAAAAGGCTAGCAGTGAGAAGGAAACGACCGAGCCTTAATTAAGATACAGCCCCAGCATTTGCTTGATGTGAAAGTGGGGAAACCACAGAAAACCATCTTCAGGGCTGCCGCTGCCGACAGTGGGGCTCGAACCCACTATCTCCCGAATGCAAACCAATAGCTACGTGACTCAAAGCGCGCAGCCACTTGCTCGGTAGGACTGAATGTCAAAAAGTGAATACGAAACTGGAGCAGGTGATTAATTTCGGTTACTTGGAATGTGTATTATCCCAGGATGGGAGTATAGAATGTGAGATCGAATCAAGGTGTGCAAAGCAGTTTGGAGCAACGATATTATGTAAGAAAAAAAGTGAGTACGCGGACGGAATTACCCATAAATCATTCTGTTTTCAGGCTACACCAAAAATGTAGCATGGCAGTGAAAGCTGGGTGAGCTCAACAGATCTGATTCATACGCTGCAAGTAACAAGTGGGAACAATGGCAGGACATTCACAATGAGGAGATAAAGGATAAGTTACGGATGAACTCGATGGATGAAGCTGTGCGTATAAACCGGCTTCGGTAGTGGGTCTTGAGACGCGGATGGAGGAAGGTAGGGTTTTTTTCGTGTGGCTATTTCTAGCCGAGTGCAGCCCTTGTAAGGCAGACTCTCCGATGAGAGTGGACGGCATATGCAATGTGTAGGTAACTGCGTGTTATTGTGGTGGAGGATAGTGTTATGTGTGGTGTGTGAGTTTCAGGGATGTTGGGGACAGCACAAACACCCAGTCCCCGAGCCATTGGAATTAACCAGTTAAGGTTAAAATCCCAGACCCACCCGGAAATCGAAACCGGGACCCTATGAACCGAAGGCCAGTACGCTGACCATTCAGCCAACGAGTCGGACGGAAGGTAGATTACATAGTAGAATAACTAACTCGTGGATGGAGAGTACGAGAATCAGAGGGAGATAGAGGCGGCGATGTTTAGACTTAACGTATGGAACTAAGCGAGACCAAAGAGCTAGTTGCAAATAGATCATTGCGTAGATTGTACAGATGTACAGAAATTTACAGACTGAATGCTGAAATTACAAAGCAGTCTATAATGAAATACACGGATGTACATATTTATGCATCCGTGTACAATTAAGTTGGTAATGTATTACTGACTAACAAATGTGCCCGTGCTTCGCTACGGTATTATACCTTGTATACGGAGTTCTACTTAATTTACTGCACACGCAGTATTACGATCGCCGTATCTACAGCACATTTCCCTACCTTACTGCTGTTCGCCTCGACCTCGTCCTCGCCGCATCAAGCATTCCGCTCACCTGTGCTCTACCAGCGCGATTACGTCATGTTCGCTGCACTTCGCCGTTGCTTGTGCGCTGTGTGAACACATGATGTCATGTTTCTCGAACACACTAGCTTGTCGCCTTCTCTCCTTTTCTGGAATAATCTACACCAATATATATTGCCCACTCCGCTGCTCCACATTTGGTTCGGGTTTCGTTGGCGGAGTGGTGGAGTACCAAGGATACTGTGCCTCTTGTAATCATGTCCATTCCATCTGGACTCTACCTTCAAGCTATTTGGTGAGCAAGACTTATTGTAATTTATCTTCACTTGGACTTTAAATTTTCATTCGGGCTATTGCCTGATAAAATTTTCTTCCGTCGAGTTGGTATGCTGCATTTTTGAAAGATCATAACATAGACTGCATCTCTACGTGAACTGAGCTACGGACGATTATGAAATACTTATAATCATTTCAGATGTCTTCCTAGACCTAATGCAATTCTACAATACCCGGTGAAGAAAATCCTTTCCCCGTCCTAATCCTTATCCCACTTCCCTTCCTCCTCCCTTTCGTGCTTCTTCTCTTTCAGGGCTTTACTCCCACTTTCTTACTCGGTTTCTATATATATTGTACGCTTAAAATTTATTTAATAGGCTTTCCTTTTATGCATTTTTGGATATTCAATTTGTAAATGTGGCACACTTTTAGGATTTTTCTCTACTCTGGTATATTTATCTTTCATCATTTGTTAAAAGTTTATCTTCGATTTATTTATCTTGTTGTTATGTTTTATTGTTAAATATATTCTATTCACATTGTTATTTTTTGGTCTTCCTATTAGCTTAGCCCCCTTTTACTGTGCGTTTCCTTGGTTTAAATCACTCAATATTATTATTATTATTATTATTATTATTCACATTATCTATTTCACTACTATACTTTGGTACACTGAGCTTTCCACGGTATTGCTAATATCATATTATACTCCGCTGTACGAACTTCAGATCACTTATCACTATTGTATGATAGTACACCACCCACGACAGTATGATAGTAGTATCACTCATTACAGCAGTGAGTAAGATTATATTAAATTACATGTCTCTTAGCGCTATCCGAGAAACAAAACGGGGAAGACCCCATACGTTATTTCCGATGTAAGGTGCACGTTGGGGAAGTTTTATTGATAATGGCACGCCACATTTCCTGCTGCCAATCACAATCGAGTTCTGGAGTTTCTACAATAATGGCAGGCTCACTTGACAGCTTCCACTTCCGCAGGTGCATATGGCCCTGAGGTTCACTCAGCCTACACCAAAAATGAGTACCAGGTTAATTCCTGGGGGCAAAGGCGGCCGGGCGTATAGCTAACCACTCTACCCTATCACGTGCCGCGGTTAACAATGGTGGAAGCCTTTACCTTCCACTCCTCCAAGGGCCTTCATGGCCTGTACGGAGGTGACTTTGTCTTTGTCACTTGACAGCTACCATTCACAATAGAGATGGAGAGTTTTCATTATAATGATAGGCCCTCTTTCCTGATGCCGGTCCCAATCGGATTGGAGAGATTTGATTGTAACCGAGAAAAGCTGCGCTATCTAAATTATAAAGAATCGAAATACGACAATAAGGCATAGGACAAGAGTTGAACATCTCTTCAAATTTAGCAGCGATTGTGTAATCTGCTTTGTGAAATAACTTACCGTTTAAGAAGCACTTATCACGAAACGACGGTGTGCACCGTCATTCATATTGCTTCCATATTTCGATGTGTTCCGGGGCCAAAATGTTATACATTTGAAAAGCTTGGAATTTTGCCTCAAAGGGAAGAGTGTCCAGATTTCTGGATTAGCACTCGCATTCATACGGTGTAATTAAAGCAGCAACTATTTCAGTTAAGAAAGTTGAAATCAATAGAAAACAGGATTATAACTGAAGACAGCTGGATGAGCAAATATGTAAATACCAGGAGGATGCAATGTAAAATGTAATGTTCCTCGCTAAATTGTGATGATATGAGTTACGGATATAAGAAGGCAGTAACAGATGAGAAATTTAGGCGCAGGAATTCTTAGGTAAACAGATAAGAGGATGACTTATGATACCATTACTTAAGCCTAAAGAGAAAAGACAGAGGCATGAAATTAAAGCGAAAAACAGAAGTAGAAAAATGCATTAAAAGGTATAGCAAATGCCAGAAAAGACCTTACGGTGTTAAATCATGGGCTACACTCCGCGGTACTGTTCAAATGTTAACATTCCCTTTAGAGTTATTCGAAGACGATTGTAATCTCCAACGGGATTCCGCAAATATCCCGCAGAATTGCAGCATGACCTCTCTTGCCTTCTATTCAAAGAACAACGACGACTTTCCAGGAATTTTGACGAAAATGGCATTAGCCTCTGTTACTTCCCTGCTGGCAAGTAGCCAGAGACAGTGCCATGGTAACCTGTAGGTTCGTTGTCGGTCTGTCGGCCACTCCATGCGGAGCATGAATCCCGCAGAAAGTAGTAATTATCTCCATCATTTGAAGAGTAAACGAAATTTTTCACAGAACAAATGTTGTTTAAAATGAAGGGGCGCTTCACATGTAGTCCACGAATTTTACATGAAATGAATAGTATAAGAGAAAATGTAAGAAAACGGTTGTGGTTTCCCTATAAACTCCCATTCTACTAAGTAATTTTTAAAGTTATATGCATATCTAAACCTTCCCCTGGATGGGTATACTCTATATACGAAGTTTGGCCGAGATCTATCCAGCCGTTTTGCCGTGATTGTGGAACAGAAAGATAAACAGACAGACACGAAATCTAAAAACCACGGATATGGCCTTGTGTTGACCTAAATAGGATAAATATCTGAACAATTTGCAAAACAAGCGAAATTACAGTCAAAGGATCCCCTAGAACATCACTGTGCACAGGTGGGATCAATCCTGTCCGTTTACCTTCTGTGTAGACGAAGATATAGCCTATATAGGCCTATCACGTTCCTGAAGAGGAAAGAGTGCGCAGCGATCTGAAGTATTATTGTAGTTTCCTGCGTAGTTCTTAGCTGTTATACAGTATATTGCTTTGAAGGTCAAGAACAGAATACTCTCAACCAGTGGAATGCAACTGATGAAGGAACTCTCACCACTGCTCACACTAAATACATACATGTTATTACCCACTTAACTACAGACAAATGTTGGGATGCCTCTTAACATATGTCTCATTCCAGGCAAAATCGGTCTTTAAAATAATGATTAATAATAATAATAATAATAATAATAATAATAATAATAATAATAATAATAATAATAATAATAATAATAATAACATGGACAATGAAGACCAAGTATGGTGACATAATGAGAGTCCACAAATTCAAATATCTATGGAAAATTCTGATTCCTAACGACAACGAGAAGCCAGCTATCGAAGAAAGAGCAAAGACGATGGAGATTGCATTCAAACTATACCAGGAAACTTATAAGTCAAAATACCTCTCCTAGCAAGCTAAACTCAGACACTATAATACCGTGGTGAAACCTGAATGCCTCTATGCAGCAGACTATTGTCAGAAAGGAGATTACCGAAATAGCAAAAGAAAGGGTAAATTTCTGAGGAAAATTCTGGGATTCAAGAAAGCAACAGGAAATGAGCTTACCTTCCGTTTGAGACAAATCAAGAGCTGTATGAACAATGCGAGAATATTGCAACCTTCATAATAAAAAAGGCGACTGACTTTCTATGGACACCTGCGAAGAATGGGACCGTAACTCCTAGCAAATAAGATCCTCATCTTCCAGGAAAGAAGAAAGACCCAAGTACCATGGCTGAAAGACGTTCAGCAGTATCTTAAAAACATGTGGTATTGAGGAGAGAGATATTTCAAGCAGAACAGTATTCAGAAGGAAAATTGAGGAGGTGACGAATCTGTTCGTAGAGAAACCAAGGATAACAAGAAGGGCGTTCTCGGATGAGGAACGAGCAAACGCGAGCCAGAGAATGAAGTAGTACTGGCGTATAAAGAAAGAAAATCAACAGTCAAGGAAGTTGTGTAATCGTAACCCATAGGAGGTTGAACCGATCCTAAACAAATAATAAATAATTATTTTGTTTCGTTTTACAGTAATATCTTAGACAAATAAAGTTCTTGGAGATACTTTTACTCAGTCTTCATACAGTAAATGCTGAATATGGTATATGTCTTCGACAGGCAACATTTTACAGATATATTATCAACTAACTATTGGGTCGATGAATAAGTTCGTGCGGTTCCTATACTTGTCTCTGTGACACACTGAAACTCACAATCACAATCACTCAGTGATGTACTCACCTCCACTCTCTATGACCTTCTGCCAATGTTCAGGTAGCAGTTGAATGCCTCGCCTGTAGAACTCGTTTTGTTTTGAGTGGAAGAAATCTGTTAGCCATTGGTCAAGAGAAGCTTCGTCAGGAAACACTTGCCCCTGAATGTGGTTATAAAGAGAGTGGAAAAGATATAAATCTGAGGGGGCAATTTCAGGAGAATACAGAGGATGAGGTTCCCAGTCCAAGTTCAGCATTCACACCTTTGGTCAATTGCTCTACATGTGGACTAACGTTATCATGGAGCAATAAGACTGGTTGTTGTCTTTGTCTTTTGTTGTCAATAGTAACGCAAGCCGTATTAGCTGGTCACCATACACGGCAGAGGTAATCATTACGTTTATCGGAAGAAGTTCATGGTGGGGAATGCAATCTTTGTTCCACCAAACACACAACATGCTTTTCTGTGGATGGGTTCTATCCTTGGCATGGGGAGTTGCTTTTCTTGATGGGCTGAGCCACTCTTTTCTCTTCTTCATGTTTACATACAGGCACAATTTCTCGTCACCGGTGACAATGCTCGAAAGGAATGCTTCGTGCCTGTCACAAGCCAACCGGTGCGGGTCAAGCAATGACGAACAGATGTTTACTCGTTGATTTTTTTACTGGCACTTAGCACATGTGGTACCCATATACCCAATTTCTGTACCTTACCCCTCGAATGCAAATGGCGTACAATAGTTGACTGATCACATTCAAAAACTTGCGCTATTTCCCGCGTTGTTTGACGAGGATTCTCATGAAGCAACTCATTCAAGCTATTTCCGTCAAAATCTTAAGGTCTTCCACAACGTGGATCATCAGACAAGTCAAACCGTCCTGTTCGAAAGCGGGAAAATATGTTTTGTGCTGTTCTTTCAGCAATTACTTCATTCCCGTTCCCATTTCACAACCTCAAAACTCAGTTAAAACAACGGAATAATGATAAGCAGTCCATTCACTCCGCATTGTTGCCAACCCAAAAGAATACCGCACGAACTAACGCATCGACCCAATATTAAAGATAAAACCTTCACTTCATAACAATGATAATAAGAATAATAATGGTATGGTATCAGCTACCGTCTGGAAGCATTTTAATAGACGCCATCTGGCTGCTTGCTCGTCATTACGACGTTTCGCTTTACTCTAGGCCTACTAGGTGACAGAGTAAACCGAGTCTCTCTTGGGCGTCGGTGGCTGAGTTTTAATGAATTTTGTTGGGTCAACACCAACACCAGAGATCTTTTACATAACCCTCTGCGCTTCAAATAACCGACTACCTCTACCGGGTTTGAACCCGCTCTCTTTGGATCCGGAGGCCAACACTCTACCACTGATCCACAGAGGGAGCTTTGGTAATGCTGCAGATAATACAATAATAAGTCTTAAGAATTTAGTTACCACTTATTCACATATTCTGCATGCATATTTACTAACTTTGACCTACTGAACCTCCGCACATTAGAAGAATTCCTTGAAGGTCTCTCCATTTCCTCTTAAAAGCAAGAGACCGACTGTGTTCGGAAAACTTCAGAGATGAGGCTATTGGTACATTGGCTTGGGAGGATGGCGGTTGCAATTGGGATTCGTGGAAGAAAATTGGGTGACTTAGAAAAGGTTGTGTGGCGATGTTTCTTGCTGTAGTGTATTCAGACTGCCTGTTAAATGAATGGACAACCAGGAAATGAAGCAGCATGGCTGTGTTGATAGTTGGCACACCATACTTCGCCTGGTTCGAGGCACCTTAAAATCAGTGTTTCGGTGTGCGACCGCCACATCTGAAGCAGCGGAGGGTTTCTGAGCAAAATGCAGCAGAATGGTGTTATTTCAGGCAATGAAAACACTGTATAATGAGTTACTGTAGCTGAGAATGAGGCTTAAGAGCAAGGTTTTATCGCCTTGCTCCTTGTGTGGGTAGCTGTAGATTGTGTGGCCGAGTCTGGGACTGGGTTCGGTGTCTGGGCTTTCCCTGTCCCCGGTTCGGTTTGTGACGTTTGGTGATTTTGTGGGAGGGGAGGTTTGGTGGGATCTGAATGTCGGGCGTATGATCTGTTTGTATCTCTGCGTCTGCAGCGGGTGGTTTAGAGTGTGTGGTTTGGTTTCTGACTTTTTATTGTCTTAGGAATTCGTTTTGGGTTCCTTTGGCTAGGGTCTTGGTGGAGGATGTGGTTGGTTTGGTTTGGGTGGAGGTTTCTGATTTGATTGTGAAACGGGGGGGGGGGAATTTGGATACTGATGTGCCTGTATTGGGAGGGGTCTTGGGTTCTGGTGAGAGGTATCTTAGGTAAGTGTGTTGACTGTGACGGGGATGGGGATACCTGCATGTTATAGTGTTGCTAGGATGGTAGGATAAATCTATTTCTGATGAGTGTGACAATCAAATGGTTATTGTGTTTTTTTCTATAACTGCAATGTGTCTACTGATGACTGGTTGTATTGCCTTAATAATGGTGCCAGAAGTGAGAGGAATGGGTCCGGGGATGGTTTCAATATTCTGACACTCCAGCACCTCCTAGTCAGAGTGCACACTTCTTGGACATGCGACATGGGACAGGGGACACGACTGAAGTAAATTGTCGTGTCCCGTGTCCCATGGGGCACGTACAATGCACATATGTGGCCATTAGTTAAGATGTCCTCTGGTGATTTGGGGAGGCTTGCGATTAGTTCGGGAATTACGAATAAAACGGCTAACTAGAAAAAAAAGGAGATTTGGGGTCAACCCATATAATGAGGAATGGCAAAAGAATGGTGTTTTCGTGTTGGCTAAGAAACTTAAGAGCCTTCATGAAGATTCTTCACAATTTCATACATTTTTATAGAATGAACTGGGAGGCGTTTCAAGAGTCACTGCATATGGTAAAACCACTAATTGAGAAAAAATATGCCAAATTCAAAGATCCTATTCTACCAGCTCAAAGATCATTGATAACATTCATGCTGAATGCTTCTCCTATTTCTCGCCAGATATTTTCGCATATGGACCTATTTGAATAATCCTTTAATATGTAATTAGACAGCACTTCATGCTTCTCCACTTCCGTTTAAAATGTAAAGTCGTTGCCTCTGTTGAGCTGCACATATTTAAATCACTATACCAAACTCACGTGCGAAGTGATGGGACACGTCCTGCGAAATGCAACAGGCGATACCTTGACGAGACATGCCCGCTGACACACAGGACAGTCCATGCCCTTGACCGATATGTGTGCGGGCTTTCTCTGATTGCACGTGCTGCATCCGCTTGGAAAATGTCATTTTTATTGCATCCCATGTGTCGTGTCCCTTGTCCATTAAGTGTGCGCTCCGCCTTAAGATCCATAACAAGGGAAGGGACATTAAATAATATTTTTGTTATTATTATTAGAGGGAGAAGACTTATCGGCAAAAGAACACGTAAATACATTTCCACAGAATTATACAGAAAGCAGTTAATACTACAAAATTTAAGTTCATAAATATATAGATGTTCCAGGTGTTACTATATCAAAAGAGAAATGTTTATTCTAGACAGATAATGATAATTTTCTTCGTAAAACATACATAATGTAGCAGTATAATCTGTCAATGTCTCCTTTACGTTCTAGCTAACATACGGATATACACTATCTCTGGATATATCTCACAAAGATATTAATCATTCGTTTCAGGAAAGGAAAGGACGTTATTCGAGAAACTCCAATCCAACAGGATTCTTCAACATTTTCGTACATTGTGAGTATATTTAAATGCTTCCACATTTTGGGGATTTATTCATATATTGTAATAGAGAACTGGAGTTTACCTGTCAATATGAAATATAGTTCAATGTGCTAAGTATAAAGGAATGCATGAAATAAGCACCATATTAATCGTCTACCACCATGAATATCTTTCTATTATTATATTCATATTTTTCACGGCGTTATTCATTGGCACCATCATAGTACATCCCAATTTTTTTTTTTTTTGCTAGGGGCTTTACGTCGCACCGACACAGATAGGTCTTATGGCGACGATGGGACAGGAAAGGCCTAGGAGTTGGAAGGAAGCGGCCGTGGCCTTAATTAAGGTACAGCCCCAGCATTTGCCTGGTGTGAAAATGGGAAACCACGGAAAACCATTTTCAGGGCTGCCGATAGTGGGATTCGAACCTACTATCTCCCGGATGCAAGCTCACAGCCGCGCGCCTCTACGCGCACGGCCAACTCGCCCGGTACATCCCAAAATAAACGTTGAAATATTCTCATTTGTTTTTTTTTTTGCATACTAATTTCCCCGTGCTACGCTACGGTAGTCTACATTGTATACGGATATCGAAGAAAATTACTGTCCACACAGTGAATAAGATCTTTTTAATTGCATGTCTCTTAGCGTAAACCAAGAAACAGCACGGAGAGCTCCCCATGCGTTGTTTTCAATGTACAGTGCGAGTTGCGGAATTCTGATGATAACGGCAGGCTTACTTGCCGACTGCCATTCACAATCGAGTTCGAAAATGTTCATTTATAATAGAAGGCCCGCTTGTCTACTGTGCAATCACAATCGATCTGGAGATATTTCGTTACAGTGGCATGCCGCCCTTTCCTACCTCCAAACAATCGGGTAGGGGAGTTTTGAAGAAAATTGTATGCTCCCTTCCCTTCTGCCAGTCAAATCGGGAAGAGAATTATTCATTACAATAGAAGGCCCTCCTTACTAATGCCTGTTACACAGGAGTTGGAGAAGGACCCCATTCCTCTCGCCTGTCAAAGTCGATGTGGGGAGTTCTGATTACAAAAGCCCTCTGCTGACAGGCACTATCGATTTGAAAAGTATTAACTATAATGGAAGACACACACCTTCTAGATAGCTACAAATCGACTTCAATAATACATATAGATCAACACACGAAATATGTGCATGTTTATACATTGCAGACCTTCATTTACAGATTAACTGCTGCTAAACGGTACGTTATATAGACAAACGCATTGCACTATAAGTCGCCTCTTTTAGCGTTCTAATGGTAGATCATATAACATTTCCTCGTATCTCCTCTATTTATGAGTTAGATTGAGTCAGAATGATAGAAATGTTGAATAGGGAGAAATATGGGTAAAGTTTCCACACTGCATTACTTTACGGATACTTACGTGCAGCTCGAAACATAGAATTTGACTCACATATGGCTACCCGGAGGACCATTGTTCGTGCCGAATTTGATGATACCGTTTTTCATATAAGTGTGTCAAAATCGATCAACTAAGAAATCTACATACTGCGACACTAATTTTTCGACTTCTGAACGAATCTACACCTGAATACCTAGCCTCACATATTAACTTCCTGTCATCTATTCATATACCAGATCGACTTCTACCCTAGGCCGCCTCTGTGGTGTAGTGGTTAGCGTGATTAGCTGCCACCCCCGGAGGTCCGGGTTCGATTCCCGGCTCTGCCACGAAATTTGAAAAGTGGTACGAGGGCTGGAACGGGGTCCACTCAGCCTCGGGAGGTCAACTGAGTAGAGGTGGGTTCGATTCCCACCTCAGCCATCCTCGAAGTGGTTTTCCGTGGTTTCCCACTTCACCTCCAGGCGAATGCCGGGATGGTACCTAACTTAAGGCCACGGCCGCTTCCTTCCCTCATCCTTGTCTATCCCTTCCAATCTTCCCATCCCCCTACAAGGCCCCTGTTCACCATAGCAGGTGAGGCCGCCTGGGCGAAGTACTGGTCATACTCCCCAGTTGTATCCCCCGACCAAGAGTCTGAAGCTCCAGGACACTGCCCTTGAGGCGGTAGAGGTGGGATCCCTCGCTAAGTCCGAGGGAAAAGCCGAACCTGGAGGGTAAACAGATGATGATGATGATGATGACTTCTACCCTTATGATACCGGTTAGTCATTCATCTGTATACAGCCATTCTTTCCAATTGTCTTGGGCAAGGCTATGGAACACTCTCCCTGTCAGTATACGTAATAGCACTTCAACAGTTTCATTTAAACGGCCTTGTCGAGAATTCCTCTTAAATACGTGACCATCTTGTATGAATATTAGTGTGTATGAGTGCAAGTATGATTTAGAGCTAGGTGATGTAAATAGATAATTATTTAAAAACTATCATAATAAGTAATAGGCTAATATTAATCCATTAATTCAGCTAGCTTTCAGAGACTTTTAACAATGCTATTTTTCTAATTCATTTGACTATGTACTCTATGTTCTTTTTTGCTAGTTGTTTGACGTCGCACCGGCACAGATAGGTCTAATGGCGACGATGGGACAGGAAAGACCTAGGAATGGGAAGGAAGCGGCCGTGGCCTTAATTAAGGTACAGCCCCAGCATTTGCCTGGTGTAAAAACGGGAAACCACGGAAAAACATCTTCAGGCCAGCCGACAGTAAGGTTCGAACCCACTATCTCCCGGATGTGAGCTCAAAGCTGAGCGCTCCTAACCGCACGGCCAACTCGCCCGGTACTCTATGTTGTGGTCAAGTGTAAGAGAGGGAAGCCCTAACCTCGCCATATACAAAGGCATAAATTAATAAATAAAATATGAATTATACATTTAAAAACTGAAAAATTTACGTACAATCGAGAAACACAGCCAAATCTAATGCATAAGAGACAAATATGCATAGGACCAAAGTTGTAGATCACTCCAAATTGAACGGAGATTGTGCCCCATCCGTTTTGCGATACGACTTACTGTTTAGCCACGAAATACATCGAAAAGAAGGTCTGCACCGTCATTAAAATTGCCTCAATATTTCGATATGTTCCGGGTGTAAAAGTGAAAACTTTAAATATCTTGGAATTTTTCCGTCGTTTACAGGCTAAAACCTATAATTTGGCCAAATTTCAATTTTCTAGCACGTCTGACAGATTGTGCCGCCATCTTGATTTTGGAGGAAAGGATTAAAAGTGAGAACTCTCAGGAAACGAAAGCTAAAATATATGTAGATGGTTATTATTACACCTCAAAAGGATAACTGGACGGTGTTATGCATCAACTGACCAAGCGCCAAAATGGATTTTTTTAGATTATTGCACCATCTGGTAGCTAAAGGTGTAAACTTTACATAGGTTATGGTTCGGACTTTTATTCTCAATATGATTTCGCAGGAAATGCATTTTGACCAAACGCCAACCTGACAATCATTAAATTGAAGTTTTGCATCAAGTGACCAACCACTATTTCTGAGTCTGAATTACGCATCAAATGACCACACGACACGCGTGCAGTCACTCGGTCGTATGATGCTACATGTGGATTCCCGTATCGCAGATTCACGCGCAGGTTTTCTTCCTTGTTACACAGCTTTCGAATTTGTATTGTTTCTCTGCAATGTGTCATCATTGTAGTTAACCTACTCTTTCTTTATTCACTGAAATCCCTCATTGTGGTAATAAGTACTTAAGTCTAAGAACATAGCAATGGATCGTTATCCTCATATATCACGGTCTGAGCGAATTCTCTTGTTAGAATCAGATGCTTCAATAATCTTCTGTTAATTCACAAATCAGAGCTTATATGTATTGTTTTATGTATTTAAAATACGTCCCTATCTTAGGAATCCAAAGATATTTTAGAGGGTTCCATCACACCTGCAAATGCTACGCCCATTTCAATAAACGCAGATCACTGGTAGTCGACGAACAGCTTCATAACGCTGAGTTCATTGACAGATGACCAAAATTCTTTGGTTACATTATGCGAATTTGTGGTAAGTTGATACGACCCGTTACCGTTACACCTATTAGATATCATGTCACGATACAATATCCTGTTAAACACACTTGTAAATAAGGAATTCAAAATGTGTATGCACGTTTGCTAGCTTTCCCTAAAATATGTTTTTTGTAATCGATGAACCACTATTCAAGGAAAATAATACAACAGAGGAAGCTGTTCCAATTGGTTTGGAAGAATCTGATAAGAAACATGCAACTGAAGGTGTAGATCCCACAACATTCTCTCCAGCAAAAGTTAACCAACAACACTTGACTGCAGTAAACGAATTTCAGGTGTGTTAAATGCGTTACGAAATGTACTTAAATTTTTATTGACCTATTTAAATTCGTCGCCGGCTTCAGAATGACAATGGATCAGTTCTACATGGTCTACTCACTCCATTATGGCCCAATGGAAAACCAGTTTCAGAAGCGAAGCTGAACGACCTGCGCTCCCTCATGAAGCGAATTCCCAACGATGCTAAGCCTTTCTATAAGGACCTGCTTAGTGACCCTGGAATAGACGATGATATAGATGGGTCTGATTGTCGAAATATGGATTTTGAACTCGAAAATTCTTAAAATCCTGCATTATGTTACACCAGTGTAATTTCTATACTATATTCTAAAATTCATGTTTTTCTATATCATGTTGTATTCTGTTATGTATAACTTAATCCTGAGCTTAAATAAGCAATAACATTAGTTAACAAGTATCATATTTTACACTGCACTGAATTTTTGAAAGTCCATTCGATCACTAAATGACAATTTTATTTGTTGGTCATGTGATGCAAAACAAAAAAATAAGGTAACCGCAATAAAGCATCAAGTGAGCAAGCGCCATTATCTCAGATTACGACAATATACTTCAAATATCCCTAAATTTTATACATTAAGAAGAAAATTTATGTTTCTGTCTTCATTTTGGTATAGAATACCTCACATTTAACAGGAAATGTGAATTAATACAAAGAATTTTACGTTTGTGTCAATATCTTAAAATCTACTTTTGGCGCTTGGTCAAGTGATGCATAACACCATACTGTACTATAATATCGCGAAAATAATGTACAGACACACGTTTGTTACGATTTTCTTTAATTATAAGTATCATAATAAAAATACTTCATTCCCTACTTGACTTCTTTTCAATCCCCCCCTAAGTAGATTTTCCGAAAACAAAAAATACGTGTTTATTTTGAATGAAGATTCCAAATACCAATTTTCACGTCTGTAACATATTCAGTTTGTGAGATATAAGTATCGCCATTAAAGGTATTCAACGCTTTTTTCACAATTTTTCACTTCCCTTAAGGGAAATTTCAGAAAAAAAATACGTGTTTCCTTATTTTTAAAGCAGATTCAAAATACCAATTTTAATGTCTGTAAACTGTTGTTTTTAAGACATAGATGTACTCATTTAAAATGTTCACCCGCATTTTCACACCATTAACGACGGAATAGCGGTGTAGGGGCAACGCGTCCACCTGTCATCCGGGGGCCCCGGGTTCGATTCCCGGCCGGGTCAGGGTTTTTTAATTGTAATGATTAATATCCCTGGCCTGGGGACCGGGTGCTTGTGTCGTCCTTAAAGTTCCTTTCCTCACACTCAACACTCTACATTTCCGCAATTCCACTTACACGCAGGTTCATCTCATATGGTGAAAGTAGTGGCATTAGATCTACAGAGGTCGACGCCACGAACATATATATTTTTTTTAATCGACGGAATATCCAAAAATCCTCCCTTAGTGAGCACCTACACTATAGTAGCCTATAAATGTATACCCAGAATTTCAATTCTTTATGTCGCGTAGTTTTGGCTGGGCGTTGATTACAGCCTTTTGGAGTTAGCCTTTTATATACAGAGATTTATTTATTCATTTATTTATTATTTAACTGATTTTTAATAATGTAACTGTTCATTAACTTGTGTTAACACTTAGAGTAACACCAAGATCATCACTTCTGTTAAGAAAGAAAGGAAAAAAGAAAAAAAGAAAGAAAGAAAGAAAGAAAGAAAGAAAATCTTCCTCGGAAAACGTTTTATATTTGGAAAGAGTAGGGAAATTCGACATGGAAGGTAATAATAATAATAATAATAATAATAATAATAATAATAATAATAATAATAATAATAATAACTAGCGAATGTACCCGTGCTTCGCTACGGTATTCTACATTGTATTCGAATATCGAAGTAAATAGTGTGCATGCAGTAAATAAGATGGTTTTAAAATTGCATGTCTCTTAGCGTTATCCGAGGAAGAGCATGGGGAGGTCCCCGTACGTTGTTTCCAATGTAAAGTGTTTGTTATGGATTTGTGATATAACGGCAGGCTCACTTGCCTACTGCCTTTCACAATCGAGTTGGGAAGTTTACATTATAATTGCAAGCCCCATTGCCTACTATGCGGACAGAATCGATTTGGGGAGTTTTCGTTAAAATGGCAGCCCCCCTTTCCTACTTCCAGACAGATTACAGTTTTTATTATAATGGCAGGCAATTACCCTACTATCACTCGAAATTGAGTTGTGCAGTTATCATTATAATGCCAGGCCCATTTTCCTACTTCCAGCCAGCTTACTGCCAGTCACACCAAGTTGGTGAGATTCCATCAAAATAGCAGGCCACTATGCCTAATGCCAGTCACATTTTAGATGAGGACATTTCTTTATAATGTCGGGCACCCTTGCCTACTGCCAAACACAATCGGGTAGGGGTGTTTTAAACAAAACTGCATGCTCACTTGCCTTCTGCAAGTCAAATCGAGAAGTGAACTATTCATTACAATTGTAGACCTTCCTTACTAATGACAGTTACACAGGAGTTGGAGAAGGGACCCTTTCATACTGCCAGTCAAAGTCGGTGTGGGGAGTACTGATTACAATAGCAGACCCACCCTTTCTCGATCGCTACAAATCGACATCAGTGAATATATATAGATCGACATACGAAAGTATATGTGTGTTTACAATATTGAAGACCTTCATTTACAGATTAACTGCTACTAAACGTACGTCATATCGACAAAGGATTATACCATAAGAAACGCCGGATTTAGTGGCCTAAATGGCTGGTCCAATGATATGTCATCTATTCTTGGGTCAGATTGAGTTAGAAACGTGGAACAGGGTAACGTTCTTGTAAGATTATCTCACATTACATTAATTTTCGGATAATTATGTGACAGCTACATACATAGCATTTGACTCATATATGGCTACTGGGTGGGCCAATTTTCGTGAAGAGTTTGATGATTCTGTATTTCATATAAGTAATCGAAGGTATGAATTATGCATGTGAAAATTCCAAATTGACTTAACATCCATTAATAGAGAAAAATCAAACGTAAAAGGGATACAGATACGGCAAAAAGTCGTAAGACCAAGGTTGTAGATCATTCCAAATTGAACGGAGATTGTGCAATCTGTTATGTGATAGGAATTTCCGAAGGTCTGCACCATCATTAAAATTGCCTGCATATTTCGATATTCTTCGGGGATAAAAAGTGAAAAATTTAATGATCTTGGATGTTTTCCGTTCGTTACAGGCTAAAACATATAATTTTGTCAAATTTCAGTTATCTTCTTTTTCTTCTGGCAGATTATGCCGCAATCTGGATTTTGGGCGAGGCGGGTAAAAATTAGGACCTTCAGGAAACTAAACCAAAAATTATGCAGATGGTCATTATTACCCCTTAAACGGATAGTTGTACGAAAATTTCGCCAAAATAGTCAGTGTAGAGGCACACAGTCGTTACGATTTGATTTATATAGATAAGGAATCTGCTCCATGTAAAACACCTTTTTGGCTATGTCCGCTGGACTTAACCTGCAAAATTGACCATTCATGATATCTCCCTTATTAATCCTCCTGACGAAAAAATGC
Organism: Anabrus simplex; assembly: GCF_040414725.1. Taxonomy (NCBI): domain Eukaryota; kingdom Metazoa; phylum Arthropoda; class Insecta; order Orthoptera; family Tettigoniidae; genus Anabrus; species Anabrus simplex. The sequence goes on along the minus strand of NC_090265.1, from coordinate 568,257,360 downwards.
ACATGAAAAAAGGTTTAGAGGTGGAATTCCATCACGTTTGGTCGATTTCCAGTCAGGTTGGTCTTGTTCTGTATATATTGTGGAAGAGTAAAATCACCATTTCGGTTCCCTATAAACCGCCAGTCCATTCCGGAACATGAAATGTTATTTACGTTTAAAACCTACCTTTGGACAGGTGGCTGCTAAATATGAATTTTGGTTCGAATGTCTTCAGTAGTTTTCAAGTTGTAAGGAATAGGCTACGCTTTACACGCACCCGCTCGTGAGTTAAGTCCGATGGGACTTGTACAAAAAAACGGTCCGTTAATGATATCTCCCTTATTAATCTTCGTATCGAAATGATGCACATGAGGAAAAAGTTTAGAAATTAATTTCTACCAAGGCAGGTAGATTTAAATTAACGTTGGTTGTGTATATTTTGTGAAAGTGCAAAATCACTGTTTCGGTTTCGTATAAACCCCCAGTCAGTTCAGGGATTTAGAAACAATATTTGCCCTAAAACCTATCAAGGACACGTGTATTCTAAATATGAGTATTGGTGGAAATACATCCAGTAGTTTGTAGCACTCGCGTACATACGGCGTAATTAAGGAAGAAAATAATACAGTTAAGAAAGTTGAAAGTAATAGAAAATGGATTATAACTGACGACAGCCGGATAACGACAATGTAAATGCCAAGTTAATGTATTGGAAAATCAAATGCCCCTTAATAAATTATGCTAGTGTGAGTTATGGATATAATAAAGCGGTAACAGAGGAGAAATTTAGGTCCATTGATTCCTAGGTAAACAAATAATAAGAAGATGACTAATGGTGTTATTACTTAATCTATTCGAAGGCGGTTATAACATCCAACGATATTCCGCCAATATCCCGCGAGATAGGCCGATTGACGCCTCTCTTGCCTCCTACCTAAGGAACAACCACGAATTTAACAGCATGATGAGGAAAATGGCAATACGTTACTTCCCTTCTGGCATGCAGTCAGAGACGTTGCCATGGTAACCTGTAGGTTCGTTGTCGGTCTGTCGGTCACTCAATGCAGAGCATGTTACCAGCAGAAAATTGTAAATTTCTCCGTCATGTAAAGAGTAAGGTAAATTATGAACATAACGAAAGTTGTTTATAATGAAGAGACGTTTCACGTACGGTAAACGAAGTTTACAGAAAATTAATAGTATAAGAGAAAATGGAGGAAAACCATTCTGATTTTCCTATAAACCCCCCGTCTGTTCAATGATTTGAAAATGATATGCATATCGAAACCTTCCCCGGGATCAGTATACCCTAAATATGAAATTTGGTTGAGATCTATCCAGCCGTTTCGACGTGATGGTGGAAAAACCATCCTGGTTTTCCTATGAACCCCCGTGTATTCAAAGATTTCAAAATGATATGCATATCGTAACCTTCCCCGGGAGGAGTATACACTAAATATGAAGTTTGGTTGAGATCTATCCAGCCGTTTCGACGTGATGGTGGAAAAACCATCCTGGTTTTCCTATAAACACCCCGTGTATTCAAAGATTTCAAAATGATATGCATATCGAAACCTTCCCCGGGATGTGTATACTCTAAATATGAAATTTGGATGAGATCTATCCAGCCGTTTCGACGTGATGGTGGAAAAACATTCTGGTTTTCCTATAAACCCCCATCTATTCAAAGATTTTAAAATGATATGCATATCGAAATCTTCCCCGGGAGGAGTATACTCTAAATGTGAAGTTTGGTTGAGATCTATCCAGCCGTTTCAACGTGATGGTGGAAAAACCATTCTGGTTTTCCTATAAACCCCCGTGTATTCAAAGATTTTAAAATGATATGCATATCGAAACCTTCCCCGCTATGAGTATACTCTAAATATGAAATTTGGTTGAGATCTATCCAGCTTTTTCGACGTGATGGTGGCAAAACCATTCTGGTTTTCCTATAAACCCCCGTGTATTCGAAGATTTTAAATGATATGCATATAGAAACCTTCCCCGGGAGGAGTATACTCTAAATATGAAGTTTGGTTGAGATCTATCCAGCCGTTTCGACGTGATGGTGGAAAAACCATTATGGTTTTCCTATAAACCCCCCGTGCATTCAAATATTTTAAAATGATATGCATATCGAAACCTTCCTCGGGATGAGTATACTCTAAATATGAAATTGTTTGAGATATATCCAGCCGTTTCGACGTGATCGTGGAAAAACCATTCTGGTTTTCATATGACAACCCCGTGTATTCGAAGATTTTAAAATGATATGCATATCGAAACCTTCCCCGGGAGGAGTATACTCTAAATATGAAGTTTGGTTGTGATCTATCCAGCCGTTTCGACGTGATGGTGGAGAAACCATTCTGGTTTTCGTATTAACCCCCCGTGTATTCAAAGATTGTAAAATATGCATATCGAAACCTTCCCCGGGAGGAGTATACTCTAAATATGAAGTTTGGTTGAGATCAATCCAGCCGTTTCGACGTGATGGTGGAAAAACCATTCTGGTTTTCCTATAAACCCCTCGTGTATTCAAAAATTCTAAAATGATATGCATATCGAAACCTTCGCCGGGATGAGTATACTCTAAATATGAAATTTGGTTGAGATCTATCCAGCCGTTTCGACGTGATGATGGAAAAACCATACTGGTTTTCCTATAAAACCCCTGTGTATTCAAAGATTTTAAAATGATATGCATATCGGAACCTTCCCCGGGAGGAGTATACTCTAAATATGAAGTTTGGTTGAGATCTATCCAGCCGTTTCGACGTGATGGGGGAAGAACCATTCTGGTTTTCCTATAAACCCCCCGTGTATTCAAAGATTTTAAAATGATATGCATATCGAAACCTTCCCCGGGAGGAGTATACTCTAAATATGAAGTTTGTTGAGATCTATCCAGCCGTTTCGACGTGATGGTGGAAAAACCATTCTGGTTTTCCTATAAACACCCCGTGTATTCAAAGATTTTAAAATGATATGCATATCGAAACCTTCCCCGGGATGAGTATACCCTAAATATGAAATTTGGCTTAGATCTATCCAGCCGTTTCGACGTGATGGTGGAAAAACCATTCTGGTTTTCCTATAAACCCCCCGTGTATTCAAATATTTTAAAATGATATGCATATCTAAACCTTTCCCGGGATGAGTACACTCTAAATATGAAGTTTGGTTGAGATCTATCCAGCCGTTTCGACGTGATGGTGGAAAAACCATTCTGGTTTTCCTATAAACCCCCGTGTATTCAAAGATTTTGAATGATATGCACATCGAAACCTTCCCCGGGAGGAGTATACTCTAAATATGAAGTTTGGTTGAGATCTATCCAGCCGTTGCGACGTGATGGTGGAAAAACCATTCTGGTTTTCCTATAAACACCCCGTGTATTCAAAGATTCTAAAATGATATGCATATCGAAACCTTCCTCGGGATGAGTATACTCTAAATATGAAATGTGGCTGAGATCTATCCAGCCGTTTCGACGTGATGGTGGAAAAATCATTCTGGTTTTCCTATGAACCCCCGTGTATTCAAAGATTTTAAACTGATATGCATATCGAAACCTTCCCCGGGAGGAGTATACTCTAAATATGAAGTTTGGTTGAGATCTATCCAGCCGTTTCAACGTGATGGTGGAAAAATCATTCTGGTTTTCCTATGAACCCCGTGTATTCAAAGATTTTAAATTGATATGCGTATCGAAACCTTCCCCGGGAGGAGTATACTCTAAATATGAAGTTTGGTTGAGATCTATCCAGCCGTTTCGACGTGATGATGGAAAAACCATTCTGGTTTTCCTATAAATCCCCCGTGTATTCAAAGATTTTAAAATGATATGCATATCGAAACCTCCCCCGGGATGAGTATACTCTAAATATGAAATTTGGTTGAGATATATCCAGCCGTTTCGACGTGATGGTGGAAAAACCATTCTGGTTTTCCTATAAACCCCCCTTGTATTCAAAGATTTTAAAATGATATGCATATCGAAGCCTTCCCCGGGAGGAATATACTCTAAATATGAAGTTTGGTTGAGATCTATCCAGCCGTTTCGACGTGATGGTGGAAAAACCATTCTGGTTTTCCTATAAACCCCCCGTGTATTCAAAGATTTTAAAATGATATGCTTATCGAAACCTTCCCCAGGATGAGTATACTCTAAATATGAAGATTAGTTGAGATCTATCGAGCCGTTTCGACGTGATGGTGGAAAAACCATTCTGGTCTTCCCATAAACCCCCGTCTATTCAAAAATTTTAAAATGATATGCATATCGAAACCTTACCCGGTAGGAGTATACTTTAAATATGAAGTTTGGTTGAGATCTATCCAACCGTTTCGACGTGATGGTGGAAAAACCATTCTGGTTTTCCTATAAACCTCCCGTGTATTCAAAGATTTTAAAATGATATGCATATCGAAACCTTCCCCGGGAGGAGTATACTCTAAATATGAAGTTTGTTGAGATCTATCCAGCCGTTTCGACGTGATGGTGGAAAACCATTCTGGTTTTCGTATAAACCCCCCGTGTATTCAAAGATTTTAAAATGATATGCATATCGAAACCTTCCCCGGGATGATTATACTCTAAATATGAAATTTGGTTGAGATCTATCCAGCCGTTTCGACGTGATGGTGGAAAAACCATTCTGGTTTTCCTATAAACCCTCCTTGTATTCAAAGATTTTAAAATGATATGCATATCGAAACCTTCCCCGGGAGGAATATACTCTAAATATGAAGTTTGGTTGAGATCTATCCAGCCGTTTCGAGGTGATGGTGGAAAAACCATTCTGGTTTTCCTATAAACCCCCCGTGTATTCAAAGAGTTTAAAATGATATGTATATCGAAACCTTCCCCAGGAGGAGTATACTCTAAATATGAAGTTTAGTTGAGATCTATCGAGCCGTTTCGACGTGATGGTGGAAAAACCATTCTGGTCTTCCTATAAACCCCCGTCTATTCAAAGATTTTAAAATGATATGCATATCGAAACCTTCCCCGGGAGGAGTATACTTTAAATATGAAGTTTGGTTGAGATCTATCCAACCGTTTCGACGTGATGGTGGAAAAACCATTCTGGTTTTCCTATAAACCCCCCGTGTATTCAAAGATTTTAAAATGATATGCATATCGAAACCTTCCCCGGGAGGAGTATACTCTAAATATGAAGTTTGGTTGAGATCTATCGAGTCGTTTCGACGTGATGGTGGAAAAAACCATTCAGGTTTTCCTATAAACCCCCCTGTATTCAAAGATTTTAAAATGATATGCACATCGAAACCTTCCCCGGGAGGAGTATACTCTAAATATGAAGTTTGGTTGAGATCTATCCAGCCGTTTCGACGTGATGGTGGAAAAACCATTCTGGTTTTCCTATAAACACACCGTGTATTCAAAGATTTTAAAATGATATGCATATCGAAACCTTCCCCGGGATGAGTATACTCTAAATATGAAATTTGGTTTAGATCTATCCAGCCGTTTCGACGTGATGGTGGAAAAACCATTCTGGTTTTCCTATAAACCCCCCGTGTATTCAAAGATTTTAAAATGATATGCATAGCGAAACCTTCCCCGGGATGAGTATACTCTAAATATGAAGTTTGGTTGAGATCTATCCAGCCGTTTCGACGTGATGGTGGAACAAACAGACAGACAAACAAACAGACACGAACAATTTTATTTATATAGATAATAATAATAATAATAATAATAATAATAATAATAATAATAATAATAATAATAATACGCAGGTTCATCTCATATGGTGAAAGTAGTGGCATTAGATCTACAGAAGTCGACGCCAAGAACAAATATAATTTTTTTAAATCGACGGAATATCCAAAAATCCTTCCTTAGTGAGCACCTACACTATAGTAGTACATAAAAGTATATTGAACTCGATCCAGGAAGTTACTTCCGTCAGCAATCGCCTAATGACCATGAGGATTCAGTGTGCCAATAAAAAATATACATTAATACACTGACTGACAGAGCAAATGCAACACCAAGAAGGAGTGGTCAGAACTTTATGCCAATTGCAGGGTAGACTGACGTCACTGAGGTATGCTCATGATGTGAAATGCGCCGCTGTGCTGCGCACGTAGCGAACGATAAATGGGACACGGCGTTGGCGAATGGCCCACTTCGTACCGTGATTTCTCAGCCGACAGTCATTGTAGAACGTGTTGTCGTGTGCCACAGGACACGTGTATAGCTAAGAATGCCAGGCCGCCGTCAACGGAGGCATTTCCAGCAGACAGACGACTTTACGAGGGGTATGGTGATCGGGCTGAGAAAGGCAGGTTGGTCGCTTCGTCAAATCGCAGCCGATACCCATAGGGATGTGTCCACGGAGCAGCGCCTGTGGCGAAGATGGTTGGCGCAGGGACATGTGGCACGTGCGAGGGGTCCTGGCGCAGCCCGAGTGACGTCAGCACGAGAGGATCGGCGCATCCGCCGTCAAGCGGTGGTAGCCCCGCATGCCACGTCAACCGACATTCTTCAGCATGTGCAAGACACCCTGGCTGTTCCAATATCGACCAGAACAATTTCCCGTCGATTGGTTGAAGGAGGCCTGCACTCCCGGCGTCCGCTCAGAAGACTACCATTGACTCCACAGCATAGACGTGCACGCCTGGCATGGTGCCTGGCTAGAGCGACTTGGATGAGGGAATGGCGGAACGTCCTGTTCTCCGATGAGTCACGCTTCTGTTCTGTCAGTGATAGTCACCGCAGACGAGTGTGGCGTCGGCGTGGAGAAAGGTCAAATCCGGCAGTAACTGTGGAGCGCCCTACCGCTAGACAACGCGGCATCATGGTTTGGGGCGCTATTGCGTATGATTCCACGTCACCTCTAGTGCGTATTCAAGGCACGTTAAATGCCCACCGCTACGTGCAGCATGTGCTGTGGCCGGTGGCACTCCCGTACCTTCAGGGGCTGCCCAATGCTCTGTTTCAGCAGGATAATGCCCGCCCACACACTGCTCGCATCTCCCAACAGGCTCTACGAGGTGTACAGATGCTACAGATGCTTCCGTGGCCAGCGTACTCTCCGGATCTCTCACCAATCGAACACGTGTGGGATCTCATTGGACGCCGTTTGCAAACTCTGCCTCAGCCTCGTACGGACGACCAACTGTGGCAAATGGTTGACAGAGAATGGAGAACCATCCCTCAGGACACCATCCGCACTCTTATTGACTCTGTACCTCGACGTGTTTCTGCGTGCATCGCCGCTCGCGGTGGTCCTACATCCTACTGAGTCGATGCCGTGCGCATTGTGTAACCTGCATATCGGTTTGAAATAAACATCAATTATTCGTCCGTGCCGTCTCTGTTTTTTCCCCAACTTTCATCCCTTTCGAACCACTCCTTCTTGGTGTTGCATTTGCTCTGTCAGTCAGTGTAAATGCACACGCCCCTACAAATATAGACAACAAGAAGAATCCCCAAAACGTGGACAAATTTTGGAACAAACTTGAAAAAGTAATGTCTAAAGTTCCCAAGGATGACGTTAAAATCCTCTTAGGCGATTTCAATGCACAAATTGGCCGAGAAAAGGAACACAGGAAAACTGTCGGACTCTACCCGGCGCACAAATTTACCAACAAAAACGGTTCAAGACTCATTGAACTATGTCAACAGTGCAACCTTACAATCATGTCCACATCCCTCAGGAAGCATCCCAAGAAACAAAAAACCTGGAGGTCCCCCATAGAATCCATTGGTGAATTTCAGATTGATTATGTAGCTATCTCGTATCAGCTACAGAAAGAGGTACATGATGTACACGTGAGAAGAGGAGCAAACATCGATTCTGATCACTATCTCACAAGAGTTAAAGTAATATTTACTCCAAGAAAATACCACCCCAAGAAAATCCAACAACAGAAATTTGACATAAAACGGATTCCTGTTACGGATCTAAAAGAAGCATGGGAAAATCAAACAGCGAAAACATGGGAAGAATTCCACACCAAAATCATACACAAGGCAGGAGAAATGGTACCCTTAAAAAGGAATACAAAACACCCCTGGTGGAACTCAATATGCAACCAAGCCCTAGAGATAAGAAAATCTGCGTTTCAGAAATACAACAGTAGAAAATCCCAGAAAACTCAACGAGAATTTTATGAGACCAGAAAACAAGTATCCAAAACCATCAGGCAAGAGAAAAGAAAGCACCTGAAAGAACAACTGGAGTCAATTGAAGAAAACATTAGAAACCACAACACAAGGGATTTCTACAGAACATTCACAGAAAAAAATCCGACGATACATTCCACAGAACTTATGTTTCAGGAAACAAGACGGAAAACTGGCGCTTACTAATAAAGAAAACTGCCAAGAACTTGCACGGTACTTCTCAGTATTTCTTAACTGCCCCGAACCCACTGAAAGATTTCTTGAAGAAGCATCCAGTTTCACTCACCCAGAATCACCTCCACCAAACCAGGAAGAAATTCAGAGCCACATTAAATGACTAGAGAACAAGAGAACCTCAGGAAGAGAAGGGATTGTTGCGGAATTCCTTAAGAATCTTGGTCCAAATTCACTCAAAGAACTTACAGAAATCATACAGAAAATCTGGAAAAACGAAAATCTCCCAGAAGACTGGAAATGTGCTTTAATTCACCCACTTCACAAAAAAGGAGTCAAAACTGATTTGAACATTTATAGGGGAATCTCCTTCCTTGAAGTTGGCTACAAAATTTTCTCTGCATGGCTGTTGAAAAGAATACAAGAACAACTAGAGCATAAGATTGGTGAATATCAAGCTGGGTTCCGCCCTCACAGATCATGCACTGAACAGATCTTCAACCTCAAAACCGCTCTAAAATTCAGGGCTCTCAGAAACCTTCCAATCATCTGTACCTTCGTAGATTTCAAGAAGGTTTATGATTCAATTGATCGTCAATCTCTGTTCAGCATCCTGAAAGAACAGGGACTAGACTCCAAAACGCTAAACTTGACCAAACAGACCCTCACTGACACGAAGAAATGTCAGACGAATTCCTGATAAAAACTGGTGTCCGGCAAGGAGATGGACTGTCACCCCTCCTCTTCAACCTCGTCCTAGATAAGGTGATGAGGGAATGGGAAAAAGAACTGAAAGCACAAAATAGCTGGAACCCTGTAAACATCGGGACACGAAAAAACAAGCTTCAAATTCCATGCTTAGCCTTCGCGGATGACTTGGCCCTTTTGTCCAGCGATGAAGTCACAGCAATAACGCAAGTTGAAATTACCCAAGAATGTGCCAGAAAGGTGGGACTTCATATCTCCTTTCAGGAAACTGAATTTTTCTGTGCAAAACTAGACATCCATAGTCTCGATACAAAATACGGAAAAATCAACGGAGTCCCTCACTTCAAATACCTGGGCGAAATTCTCGAACCAACCAGACAAGAGAAAATAGAACAAAACAACCGTGTCCAAAAACTCAGAAGAGCTTATGGGAGAACAAGAGAAATCTACAACAAAAAATGTCTCTGCACGTTAAGATTAAACATTACAATACTGTGATCAAACCTGAGGCTTTATATGCAGGGGAAACTCTAAAGCTTCATAGAAAGGGCGGACTGGAAAATATCCTAAAAGAAGAGCGAAAAATCATGAGGAAAATTTTAGGACCAAGACACACGGGAGAAGGGTACCGCCTCCAAACTCGGAAATCCACAGAAAAATTATCTAATATTGCGGCAGACCTCAGGAAAAGAAGGCTGAAATTTTATGGACATGTTAAGAGGCTTCCAGAAAATAGATTAACCCACCAAGTTCTTGAAAGAGTTGATAAACTGAAGAATTTCCCTTGGATACAACAAACAAAAGTGGACATGAAGAACGCACAAATTCAACCTGAAGACATTTTGAATCGAAATATATATATAGAAAGAAAATTGACAAGTGGGAAGTTACTCCAGAGAATGAAGTACCAAAAAGAGCAGGTACGAAGTGGACGGAAGAACGGAAAAGGCTCTTTAGTCAACAGATGAAAGCATCCTGGATCCTCCGCAAACGAAATCATAAATAAAGCTTCGTGTGTTCCAAAAGGGACCATTCACGTATAATAATAATAATAATAATAATAATAATAATAATAATAATAATAATAATAATAATAATAATAATAATAATGGGGCCAATGATAAATATATAGGCTACATAAATGTCTAAATAATAAAATAGTGTCCAAAGGAAGTCAGATAGGAAATAATAATTTGAGGAGACGGGACACTAAATAGAAACAATGTCAGTGTGGCCCTATGCCCCTGGCAGAAATATAAGTACTTCAGGTTTGTGTTAATGAGCTTTCATTTTTCAGAGGACACATAAAATATGCAAGGGAAACAATATTATGAGCGGTAATTAGACAGACAGACAGACAGACAGTAAGTACTTTACATACGGCACTTGACAGCTACAGTATATGACGGAAAGAAGATGAAATCAATCAGAAGTAGGAACTAACTGTCGCCTATATCACGATGTTGAAAGCATGATATCTGCTTGCATCACTTTCTTTGGTTGTTGTTCCATTACAGAAAAGAATTCATTTTACCGCAAAATATCCGATACCCATTCTGAGCCATGAAGTGAGTGTGCTTTTGTCGACGGAAAACATTAGTAGCAGCGTCGGAAGCAACAACGGCTTGGAAAGGGAATAGCATAATGAAAGCCACTGGACCTGTTGTTAACAAAGGATAGCCTGCACTTCCTCTCCCAGCCACAACAAACCATTAGGCTCAAATTTCATTTGACTTTGTTCGCTTTGATGTGCCTTGTCTTGTAATGGCCTCTAGCCTGAAGCTGATCGTTAGATCTCCAACTCATCGTCCTCGCCCTGTGCTGCCATCTGTCGTTGGAAACAAGGCCATAATAATTAGTAAGTTACCACTTTCTTCAATTGGCACACTTGTCGCTCGCTCTCCCACTCTAAACATCACTCATTGCTCACCCCCCTTCCCCTTCAGAACAAACAAATATCAAAGCAATTAATGGCAGTTGAAACACACATGTCAGCACATTCCCTCATTAGCTTCATAAAATTATGAGTTGGCAGTAGTACATCACTCTGTAAACACAGCCACGGGTTTGTCCTGCTAACTTTGATCGCTGTTTATATGTAACGATCAGCAAACGACTATTCTCGGCCCGACAAAATGAGTCCAACATGGTTAAATTTATGTTCAGGACATGAGGTACGATTTATGATGTGCAGCATGTATATTTATTACTAATTCAATAAGTTTTTTTTGCTAGTTGCTTTACGTCGCACCGACACAGATAGGTCTAATGGCGACGATGGGAGAGGAAATGCCTAGGAATGGGAAGGAAGCGGCCGTGACCTTAATTAAGGTACAGCCCCAGCATTTGCCTGGTGTGAAAATGGGAAAACACGGAAAACCATTTTTCAGGGCTGCCGAGAGTGGGGTTCGAACCCATTATCTCCCGGATGCGAGCTCACAGCTGCGCGCTCCTAAGCGCACGCCCAACTCGCCCGGTAATTCAATAAGTTATATATATCTTCGTGAGTTTGTATGTAGAGTGTATTCTCCGAAAACTTTCTTTCTTAATCTGTTTATCGTCCAGGGTTGGCTTTTCCCTCGGACTTAGCGAGGGATCCCACCCCTACCGCCTCAACGGCAGTGTCCTGGAGCTTCAGACTCTGGGTCGGGGGATACAACTGGGGAGTATGACCAGTACCTCGCCCAGGCGTCCTTACCTGCTTTGCTGAACAGGTGCCTTGCAGGGGGGTGGGAACATTGGAAGTGATAGACAAGGAAGAGGGAGGGAAGTGGCCGTGGCCGTGGCCTTATGTTAGGTACCATCCCGGCATTTGCCTGGAGGAGAAGTGGGAAACCACGGAAAACCACTTCCAGGATGGCTGAGGTAGGAATCGAACCAACCTCTACTCAGTTAACCTCCCGAGGCTGAGTGCACCCCGTTCCAGCCCTCGTACCACTTTTCAAATTTCGTGGCAGAGCCTGGAATCGAACCCGGGCCTCCGTGGGTGGCAGCTAATAACACTAACCACTACACCACAGAGGCTGTCATTCTCCGGAAACACCCAGCTAATTTCAGTACTTCTTTCACTAATAGCAGGCTTATCATGAACTATATACATGATTATATTCGCTTATCGGTCAGGATTTTTTTTAAGTAGAGCAAGTTAGAGTAATTGTGCGTCTTTGGTACTTTAAAGAGAGTTTGCTGCCTGAAATATTAGTCCTATTAAAAATGTCACCCACCATGTCTATTAGAATCCAGTACTTCTGAAAGAGAAAACATCGTATCCATTTTCTTACTTACTTTAGTACATTTCCGGAAAAGAGTACCGTTCTGTGTTTAGCATATGATTCATCCAATAAAAACCAAAATCACGGGTAAATGTTAGTCTTGTCGAAACAAGGAGCGTACAGTCGGTGAATAGAATTACATGTCCTATGCAAATACCCATATGTATCCCGCCTGGTGGCCATGAAGTCTAAACGGTCTGAGAGCGTGGACAGCCGGTTCGAGTCTCGTTGGTCGAAAAAGAATTCACCATCAGAATTTTGCGTGCCAGAAACCTGGATTAAATTCCAAACCTCTCCACAGTGTTCATATGTAGTGAGGGCATGTGGCGCTGTTGGTGATTCGTCCGTCGGATGGAAACGTTAGGCCTTGAGCAGACCCCTTAGTGCTATTCGACAGGAGTAGGCTATGTGCCGGCACCGGATTTCACCCTCTCCCTTCCCAGTGTCATATATCACGTTATTCATTTAATCTCATTAACTCCTCTGATGACGTTGACGTCAGGAAGGGCATTCGGCCATAAAAACCCGCCATGACAGATTTATCACACGTCATACCTGACCCCGTAGAGAAGGGTGCTCATAAGTATTTTCTTTGTAACTTTGATAATTTGCCAAAATTGTACATTGGGGCATATGGCCCGGAGAGCTTGCAATTCAGCGTGGCACTGCTGCGTGGATTAGGGTGAAAATCGTTGTTGGTATACGTCAAACGTGCAAGTCCAATAAGCGTTATATTTTTTTCACTCAACGATAGAAACATGATTTTGTTAAGGTCAAAGGCAGGGAGGGGGCAATAAAAGAAAATATGGAACAAGACAAAGGATCTGTACATCAGGGACCCTTAAGAGAAAACACATTCCTTAATCTGTTAGAAGTACATGTAATGAACACTGACTACGGCAACTGACACGCTAATTATGTGCAGGGTGATAAGAGGGATCAGACGTGACAGAGAGAATTTCGGTTCACATTTGTTACCAACAATGTTCTAATCCGATTAATAATTCTGATTCCAAAGGCGGAATTCTGCTGTTACACAGTGTGGTTCAGCAGCCCCTTCCAATATCGTTTGTTGCAGCCCAACTAATGTGCACATGGTCATAGGGGTGCTTTCCCCTGCAGGCGCACTCTATGGTACTAATGTTCAGTGAGCACATTTTTCACACGATTATGAACCCTAGCAAAATGTTATATCATCCGTTCGCAAAACATAACGCCTCGAAATCATGTTGCAACGTCCTTTTACCATATATGTTAATGTGACGTGCCTTGTGACCGGGTGTAACGAGGAGGGGAAGCAATGCATAAAACTAGGTAACAGTGCAGTAATTAATGACTTAAACACCGAACCGGATGGCGTATGTACTCTGCTCTCTCGTACTACCAGCATATGTCCGGCAGTCTAGCGTAGCGGATGTGGTTAGGCGTTCGCCTAGCAATCGACGGAACGTGCCAGAGGCGGATCGAATCCTGCATCGTTCAAACATTTTTTGCATCGGTGTGATGTTTGAATACGTAAACACATGCCCACGTTTGCCATAATTAAACTGTAGATGTTATTCATGTTGTGCCCAGCGCATACTACGCTGGTTAGGGCCTGTATATACTGTAATCTCTGCTGTCATTCGGCATGATTTGCACAGAGGAATACTTTGACATGCTCCTCATTTATGCGGAAGCAAGACAAAACACGTGCGAGGCACTTCGTCTGTACCAGAAACGGTATCCCGACAGGCGACACCCGACTGCTACGACATTCCGCCGTGTTGAAAGACGCCTAAGGACAACAGGCGTGATTTCCAACCAGTCACCAGTCCGCGATAGGCCCGGTCTGGTGGGAGCTCGTAATAATCTACACATCAGTACAAGGGCGATTGCACGACAGGTGAACACTAGCCAGCTGTCCGTCTGGCGAATACTGCATGAACATAAATTTCACCCATACCAACTTGAGCTACACCAAGAGCTCCATGGGCGGGATTTCGAAGCTCGAATGGAGTTCTGTCGGTGGCTATTAGGCAGGCTGGACAATGATGCAGCATTCATATCGCGTGTCTTGTTCTCGGATGAATTACGCTATCACAATAATGGGAACGTCAATCGCCACAACATGCACTATTGGAGTCCGGATAATCCTCACTGGGTACGACAAGCGCCCCATTAAGTACGAAGGGGAGTGAATGTTTGGTGTGGAATCTTGGGGGATCGGATGACTGGAGCTTATTTCTTCGAGGGCCATTGGACGGGCCCACGCTACCTGCACTTTCTGCGTCAGGAACTCCCACTGTTGCTGGAGGATGTGCCCATGCACGATCGTTTGACGGTGTGTTTGCAACAGGATGGAGCTCCACCACATTCGACTTTGACCGTTCGTAACAATCTGAACGAGGAACTGCCAGGGAAATGGATAGGACGAGTAGGCCCTGTTTCCTGGCCCACCAGATCACCTGATTTAACGCCGTTAGAGTTCTTCATGTTGGGACATTTGAAGAATCTCGTTTACACTCAAGCGTCAGAAAACCTCGACCAGCTCCGGCAACTCACCACGTACGCCTGTCGGGCAATTACACCTGGAATGCTTCAGCGCGCAAGACGATTTAATGAACACCGAGCCCGAATGTGCATAAAACAAACGGTCATTTTATGCGATAAAATATTGTCAGGGCAGTTTTGTTCCTATGATATCCAGTCTGTATGTGTCTGGTCTGCTAACTAATCGGCCCTTCTTAGGGCCACAACCACATTCATTCACACAAAATTTGCATGAAAGCGGGTATTGAACTTATATTGCGTGCGGTACGTATTGAACAAGTATTTCAAAAATTTGTAATATTCGCTCCGGGCTCGAACATCCCACATGACACGCAAGCCCGCTCCACCACGCCTTTACCACGGTTTCGTACGGCACACTGCGCAGCTTATAGCAAGTATTATGTTCACTGCGGTGACAATTAGGAATTTCGTGTTTCACCGGCATGTCAGGTTCATGTCTTCCAGTGTTTAATACGAATATAATATTACGGCGTCCTATCATGGTGAGGCGGTAAATACCAAGATATCCTGTAGTGTAGTCTGAGCATACCGGCATGGCAGATGTTTTCAGGACGGAATGAATATTGTGGGTTGCATAAAATTACATTGTAAGGGGTGGCTGAATCATGCTGTATATACATGAATTGCATTATGTAAATTAGCATCAGCCAATGACGTATTCAATATTGGAGAAATTATTATTATATTTAACGTATAGCCTTTAGTGCCGTCAATGTCCGAGGATATGTTCGGCTTGCCTGGTGCAGATTTTCTATTTGACGCTCTTAAGCGACCTGCAGGTCCGGGTGTTGGACGATGATGATGATGATGATGATGCAAGAAGAGGGTGAAACCTGGTGTCGACACAGCCTACCCATGTCGAATAACAGCGAGAGGTCTACTGAAGGCTTAAAGTGCCCATCCGATGGGCGGATAACCATCAACAACATCATACGGTCTCAATCCACATAAAAATTGCGGAGTGGTTTGGAACTGAATCTAGGCTTTCAACATGCAATCTAGTGATTACTGAAATTCTATACCGCCACTTCTCCTACCCTGCTGGCTATTATTTTGATGGTGATTTTTTCCACCAACAAGATTCTAACCGGTTAACGACGGTGTCAAATCATATAGACTTGAGGCCTTAACACCCACGACCTGGCGCGCTGAAAAGTCACTTTTCAGTGACAATCCAGCAAGGTTTTGTGAGCAGGAAATAAAAGACTTTTGAGATTCTGGTCTTCAAGGAGTGGTGGACAATGCACTAAAAATATTTTGCTCTGAAGAAATCAAGAACAAAGGAATACAAGTTAAGAGTAATCAGCAACTTTTATTTCATTTTTAATCGAGATACTAGGATATGTCAAAGCCTTGCCCGCTATTACCAGCCTTGTATCACATACATTCGTCGTAGGATACGTTACTTCAGTCATATATTCCCAGGAGATACACCACATTAAGTTCTCAGTGAGCTTCTACAATGGCGAAGCAGATGATAACACGCAAGGAGACGATTAAGAGTGCTAGATTTTTTGCTATTTCTACGAAGTTACTAAGTATTCTTATATATTGTTTTATTTAGTTGCAAAGCAAAAGAGCAATGATAGAACTAACAATTCTGTGTGTATATTTGTTAAAAAGTATATAATAATATATTTTAATTCACTTGTATTTTCTTTAAAGGCCAGTAGTCTGCACACTTTAAAAACCACGTTGGAAGAAATAGCATGAAGTTGGCATTTTTATGGTTTGAAGGGGTCAAATGAAGCTATAGAATTAATGTATTTACATAAACTAGTAAGCACTTGAAGAATAAAACAATTTTTATTCTCGCTTTCCCAAAAATTTGCTTCTTGACGCATGTTCTAATAAATCAATATTCACACAGTGTGAAGCTGAACAGTGGGAATAATTTTCAGGAGATGATGATTCCTGACAGGAAACCAACTAAACAGTCTCTATCAACACACTTTGCCCCTAAATATACAAAAAAAACTGTAAAATGTACATAAACATTGAAATTAGCGTAACTGTACAGTAAAGAGATAGCCTATTGTGTAGGGGTAGCCTGCCTGCCTCTTACACGGAGGACCCGGGTTCGATTCCCGGCCAGGTCAGGGATTTTTACCTGGACCTGAGGGCTGGTTCGAGGTCCACTCAGCCTACGTGATTAGAATTTAGGAGCTATCTGACGGTGAGATGGCGGCCCCGGTCTAGAAAGCCAAGAATAACGGCCGTGAGGATTTGTCGTGCTGACCACACGACACCTCGTAATCTGCAGGCCTTCGTGCTGAGCAGCGGTCGCTTGGTAAGCCAAGGCCCTTCAAGGGATGTAGTGCCATGGGGTTTGGTTTGGTTTTTTGGTACAGTAAAGAACAAAACAAGGAAAAGCAGCAGCTATAAGGTCACTAATTTTGATCAAACATTGGGAGGTTGATCGATGTGAAAATGAAACCGACACCTGTCCGAAGTGTTGTGATATTGGCCCTTTTTTTAACGAGTGTGTGGTCCTTTAAATTTAACAATCCGCATATATTTTGGCAATTTGCGTGTGTACGCCTGTAGCACCACTGGTGACGTTGTCAGCGTCCCTTACTTCCAAACGGGTGTCTTGAGTTCGAGGTACACCTGTGCTTCATCTTTTATACGTAATCTACTTTATTTTTCTTTCCCCATATGAAAATTAGCATTTCGAAGACTAAAGAGATCTTAATAGGGAAGAAACTTAAGAGAAATGAAAGCCGGGTTAGGAATACAAAACAGAAACTGGTAGATCACTTCGAGTACAGTATATAGAAGGTGTATTCTCCCAGGATAGTATTATAAGGCGTGCTCAAAAACATTCTGCTTGGGGGCGTTGCTGCAGCAGACATGCAATATAACGCGACTCCGATGCGGAAATATAAGCACGAACCTGTAGGCAAAGGGATTCGTGTAGCAGTCGTGTCATGGCGAGGTGCGTGCGTTAAATGCGGCCACGTGAACTATGGCGACGTTATTACCAAATGCGTCCAAACAGGACCAACGTGCTGTTATTCTTTTATTGGCTGGCGAAGGACAAAGACCGGTGAACATCCATCGGAGAATGAAGACTGTGTGTGGGGCAGCATGTCTGTCGAAAACTACCGTTGTGGAATGGTGCACGAAGTTGCGTGTTTCGACACAAGACGCCGGTCGATCTGGGTGGCCAACCTGTGATCCATTACGGACAACAACAAGCGGACGGTGGATGAGGCCTATAGATCTGATCTCTCTCCATGCGATCATAATGCCTTTGGTTCCCTCAAAATGGTCTTGAAGGGTCGACGATTCCTGTCGTTCGAGAATGTGCAGCAGGCAGTTACGAACTTCTCCACGCAGCAGGGCAGGCTGTTTCACCACACGGGGATCTTCAACCTGATGCGTCGCTGGGATGAGTGCTCACGGCGATTTTGCCTGATTAGCATCCCGTTTAAGGACTGTACGCCCGTCGAACCCTTAAATAAAGTAAGATTGAATCGGGGTGCAGCAAAGCTAATGTAGTAAGCTCGCAGTTGCGATCAGCAGTATTCTGTAAGAAGGAAGTCAGCTCCCGGATGAAACTATTTTTTTACAAGTTGCTTTACGTCGCACCGACACATACAGCTCTTACGGCGACGATGGAATGGGAAAGGGATAGGAATGGGAAGGAAGCAGCCGTGGCCTTAATTAAGGTACAGTTCCAGCATTTGATTTGCCCGGTGTGAAAATGGGAAACCACGGAAAACCATCTTCAGGGCTGCCGACCGTGGGATTCGAACCCACCGTCTCCCGAATACTGGATACTAGCCACACTTAGGCGACTGCAGTTATCGAGCGCGGTCAAGAAACTTATTAACACTAGTTTGTTTTCAGGCCCGCTCTGATGTGTAGGAGTGAAAGTTAGGTGGATTTAGGATTGTTCATTCATAAGCGAGCTTGATCGCTGGTACAAGCAGATTGGAGGGTACTCAGAATCAGAATCTAAAGACTAACTTAGGAATGAACTCGATGGATAAATCCGTACGCACAACAACGGCTTCGGTGGTGGGGTCATGTGAAGCGAATGGAGGATGATATGCTATGTAGGAGAATAATGGACTCGGTCATGGAGGGTAAGAGAAGTGGATTTCAGTGCCTGTGATTATTTTCATTGGGGCTATCTTAAAGCGAAAGTTTATAAGGCCAAATCAGGCGCAACGAATGATCTCAAAGGAGCAATTCTCCAAGAAATTTTGGCGATACCGTAAGATGCGGTACAGCGCGCTACGGGGAACTTTAGAGGCAGGCTTGAGAAGTGCGTGAGAAACCATGGACATAATTTGGAGGGTATTTTTTAAAACTTAATTGTTGAACCATGACATTTCTTCCTGGGCACTATTAAATGGCAAATGTTTCTTTTCAATGAACGAATAAATATCAACATACATTAAAGTACATCTTAATTTAAATTTAGAAATGAATCAGTCTTTTTTTTTGCAGGACCTTGTATTATTTTCTAGCTGAGAATCATTACGTTTCTTGCTACACGTCCTCTGAGGAGAAACTCCACCGAAAACTACAGTGACTGACAGGGGGTTCGGCTTTTCTTCTGAGAACTCGGAGCAAAAGTTTGTGAAATGTAAAGATTTCCTGCAAATCACACGGTAAAATCCGAAGATGCATGGTGATTCACATTATACAGAGTGATTTCTTCCACCGTGTACAAACTCTAGGGATTGATCGAGGAGAGGATACTGAACTAAAATGGTCTAATGAACGTATATCCGGAAATGCGTGGTGTCCATGCTAGCGACCATATATTCAAGCACACTTTGTTACAGAGACTGCAGGCCAATACGCGCTGTACAATGCCGCCACAGTTGCAGTATTCGTGGCTTCCTCCTAGAGGGTGGTACTGTTCCTCATACGTCATTCCCTAGCGCCCTCTCCTGCCATAGTAAATGGCACCGTTGTGTCCGAGTCACTTCTCGTGCTGACTCACCAGGTAGC
Source organism: Anabrus simplex (assembly GCF_040414725.1). Lineage (NCBI taxonomy): Eukaryota > Metazoa > Arthropoda > Insecta > Orthoptera > Tettigoniidae > Anabrus > Anabrus simplex. The sequence continues at coordinate 568,237,536 of NC_090265.1, read as the reverse complement.
GGATATGTTACGGCGTTGTACACAATGGTCCGTATTCGACTCGAGAGCTTGCCGACATGGTGTTTACTTACGGCAAGGCAAATGGCAACGGGCGGCGGACAGCACGCTTGTATTGGGAGACATCCCCGCCTACAACAAGCACAGCATTCAATGTTCGCAACAGTGTTTCGCCGTTTGGCTGAGAGAAGGTCGTTTAAGGAAGCAGGAAATCATGAAGGACGTATCCGCCCTCTTCGGACACCAGACGTGGAGGAAAATGTGAGTAACACTGTGGAAGGCGACCGCCGTGTCAGTACCAGGCAGTTGGCCCGCCAGTACAGGGTAAGCCAGACGACCGTGTGGAACATTCTCCTTGTCAATTGTTACTACCCTTATCGCCTACACCGAGTGCAGGGCTTACTAGCGACATACTTTCCATACCGGCAGCGGTTTTGTCACTGGTTTATTCACCAGGCAACCACAATTCCGGGATTTGTGGCATCCATCCTATATACAGATGAGACCACCTTTACAGTCATCTGTGTGATTGAATGCAGAACCCCCATGGTTTGATGCCAGCGAATCATCAGCAGCGGTTCAGCAGGAATGTGTGGGCCGGGTAATTGGCGATCATGCTTTGCGACCAGACTTCCTTATACCTCGCCCAACAGGCCGGAACTTTGGTGACTTTGCAACCCCTGCTGGAAGATGTACCATTGATGATTTTCAAGGTTATGTTGCTGCTACATGATGGTGATCCAGCCCACTTCGCCGTGAACATCCCGACGCATCTCAATTGTGGCTTCCCTGGTCGATGGATCGGGCGAGGTGGTCCAGTTGCATGGCCTGCTCGTTCACCAGATCTCAACCCGTGCGATTTCTGGTTATGGCGCCATCTCAAAAGTATCGTGTATCCAAAGCCCATTCCAGATGAGGAGACACTGGAGCAGCGTATTCATGCTGCCTTTGACACTGCTCGTATGCAGTCTGGCCGATGTGAACGTGTGAGACAGAACATGCTACGGCGCGTACATGCATGCCTGGAGGCACTTGGAAACAATTTTTAACACATGCTGTAACTGTGGCTGCGTATAACAGCGCCGACTCTATAACAAAGGATGATTTAATAAATGGTCCCTAACAAAGAAACCATTTATTTCCGGACATACATTCATTAGCCCTTTTCTGTTCCGTATCCTCTCCTCGACCAATCCCTAGAGTTTGTACACTGTGGAAAAAGTCACTCTGTATAAACCAGGTGGTTTTCAAAACAACGCCGTTTTTGTCTGGTAGCAGACAGGCGAGTACAACCACGTTCCAAACATGAAGAAACTGTGGAAGACTCACTCTCCATCACAGCAGATGTTGGAAATGACCTTCATCTTCTTGTAGACAGAGCCGTGCCCGTCGCTCAATGCTTCTGGCAGTTCGCTGCAACACTCCTCGTCTATTCCACTTATTTATGTTGGTCTTCAAACCGTCAGTTGTTCGTGGTCGATTTTGATACACTTCATGTTTGAGATAACCCCACAACCCCAGAGGAAATAATGTGGTGTCAAGTACGGTGATCTTGGCGGCCACAAATTCTTAAAGATCACTCTGTCCCCAGAGAAGCTGATGATCAGAGCTACAGACTCGGTTAATGTGTGGGAATAACCCTGTCGTCAATGTCGTCTAGTTATTCGACAGATTGCAGGAATATGTCCTTGTATTGGTATCTGCTCATCGTATTCGAGAAGAAGAATGGACCCACTATTCGGTTTGCCGAGAATGCAAACCAAAGTTCGACCTTCTGTGGGTGTAGGGGTCTTTCATGAATACCGTATATGTTATGTGTGGCCCAAATGCGGCTATTTTGAGAATTCAGGTAACCAGTCAGACAGAACCAGGCCTAAACTGTGAAGTATGTGATGTTCAGAATTTCTGGTAGCTGTACTGTAAAATACAAGAACCATGAGCTGTAACGGACTCATTTTTCCTCATCCGGCTCCTACAGCTCGTGAATGGCAGTAATTTTGTATGGTCGCAGTTTCCTTATCTTGATCGCTCTTTGACATATGGTCCGGCTACATGGCTAAATGGTTAGCGTGTTGGCCTTTGGTTACAAGGGCCCCGGGTTCGATTCCCGGCAGGGTCGGAATTTTAACCATCATTGGCCAATTCCGCTGGCGCTGAGACTGTCATCTTTATCATCATTTCTTCCTCATCAGGACGTGCAGATCGCCTACGGACGTCAAATCAAAAGACCTGCACCTGGCGAGTCGAACTTGTCCTCGGACACTCCCGGCACTAAAAGTCATAAGTTTACGCCATTTCATTTTTGACATATGGAATACAAATAGCCCGTCTTCTGAGACAAACGACGTAATGATTTCCTAGGAAACCGAAGCAAACGAGTCTGACTATATTTTGCTACGTCTGCTAAACCAGATGAGCGATGCTTGCCCGACTCGCTCAACAAAGACCCAGTTGTTTCCAACTTTCTCGCCGGGCTGAGTGGCTCAGGCGGTTGTGGAGCTGGCATTCTGTTTCTTTCTCACTCGTTCAAGTCTAAGCTACTGAACCAAATCAGTTGAAAGTAGGTGTAGATATATGTCAGACATTCGGTTCAACTATAAGTCTATTATGACTTTCAGTAATTAAATTTTTCAAAACAGTAGTCTTTAAGACACTGGCGGAAAATGAAATCTCAGAACCAAGGAGGAGATGTGCTAGATAAATGAAATTCGCGAGGCATGTTTGTACATTTGAAAGATGATATCTATTCACATTTGAGCGATAGTCGATGAAGAGTAATGCTAGTAGTGCCACTATGACGTTGCAAAGCAAGTTTGCTTTTAATACGCGCTGTGTACTCCGTGAGAATTAGCAATCGTCCTGTGTTAACGTTGTGAGGTAAGTGTGAATCAAACATGCCTTTAAGACAGTATCAGCTGCTTACTGAGTTTGGACGAGGCCGTGTAAGAGGGCTTCGTGAAGGTGAATGTTCTTCCCGCGATATTGCAGAAAGACTTTTCAGGGATGTATCTATACTGCATCGGTGTTAGCAACAACGTTTACGGGAAGGTACTGTCTCAAGAAAACTGGGGTCCGGCCGCACAGGGTCATTATGGACAGGGAAGACCGTCGTATTCGCCGCATGGCTGTGGTGAATCGTTCTGCATCTGCTGCAGCTATTAGAGCTTCAGTTAGCACCCAAATGACACTTTAACTCAAACAATTACTTGATTTACAGCTCCGAGCCAGAAGACCGGCAGCGTTCATGCCACTAACTCCGAATCACTGCCATCTACGACTTCATTGATGTGAAGCTAGAATTAATTTGAGGACGGAGTGCAGATCTGTTGTATTCTCAGATGAGAGCTGTTTCTAATTTGGTGCTAGTAATGTCCCTAAGCTGGTAAGGAGGAGGCAGGGTGTGCATTTGGAACCAAGCTGTCTGCGGCGTCGACACACTGGACCTACACCAGAAGTTATGGTCTGGGGAGCGATTTCCTTTGTCAGGAGGGTCACTCTCGTTGTTATCCCAAGAAACTTGACAGCAGATTTCTACGTCAACCTGGTGATTGAACCGGTTGTGCTGCCAATCAATCGCAGTATTCAAGGGGATAACGCTCGTCTTCATATCACTGGCGGCATCCAACGTGCTATATAGGGTATCTACCAGTTGCCTTGGCCTGCGAGATCACCAGAGCTTTCGCTCGTTGAGCATGTATAGGACATTATGGGACGACTTATCCAGCGTCATCCAATACCAGCATTTACCGTTACTGGTTTGACTGTCCAAATGCAGCAGGCGTGGAACTCCATCCCACAAAATGACATGTTTGCATTTGAAATCGTATCGACTACAGCGGTTATGAATGTACCACCATGTCACATATCTTCCTGTGAATTCTTCAAACTGTGACATTGAAACTTTAATCAAATGAATAGGGTATTACCTAGATAATCGTTCATACTAAATCCTAATTCCTCTAAATTTATGTCTTCTTGGTGTAGAGATTTCACATTCCCCCAGTGCATAAGTATGTACTGAACCTGAACAGGGTTTGTCCGCTAAAATTCCAAACAATGGGCAAATGATTCGTCATATCACAAAATAAATACCAGTATGTGTACTTAAAATTGAATTTTACACAAGATAATGATATATGTATCTATTTTTCTTTTGTAACTACAATGGAACTCCCAAGAAATTACGCTTTTACATGTTAATGCACAAGTTCCAGGGACTCTAAAACTAACACTATACTAAGTGACTCTTGTTAGTTGGAGTATTTTTCTATCTACTACTGCCACTCATCTCCGCTATTATGTTAATAAATTACATGTATTTCACTATAAAGCCAAAGGCCGTAGCCGAGTTGAAACACCGGATCCCGCGAGATCTCCGAAGTTAAGCAACATTGGGCGAGGTCAAGATATAGATGGGTTGCCACGTGCTGTTGGCGCAGGGAAAGGGAATTGACAAGCGGAAAGGAACTGGCCACCCTACCGTACGTAAACTCCGGCTCAGGCACACCTCTGTGGAGGTTCGGACCTGCCTTCGGGCAGAATACACCCTTAACTTACCTTCATTATAAACAAACAAACCAAACCAAACCAAACACATGGCACTACAGCTCTGACGAACTTTGGCCTTCCAAGCGACCACTGCTCAGCCTGAAGACATGAAGATTATGAGGTGACGCATGGTCACTGTGACGTATCCGCTCAGCATTCTATTACATGCCGGTTTTAAATTTTTGGTAAGACTGGTATATGAGTGTTGATCTGAGAAATTACTAAAGGGACTATTGAATGACGACTGGTCGATTATCAATATATTTCACGGAGAATTACCAATTTTGAAATGAAAAGCATATCTAGTGAGTAAAATTTGCGAGATACGCAAATACAGTTATATTCCCATCAGATATCAAATAATAAAGTTTGCGCACATCCGGCTTATGCCAGGAAGCTTCAGCGGAGGAGGCGGATATGAGTTTCCGGCCATCGTTATGAAAGATCAATACACGGATCACGACGACGTTCACTTGTTTACACAGTTCGCTACCGTACGCAACAAAATGTCTACCAACTTGTTTAATCTCCGCATAATAGGTGCATTCAAATGGGGAAGAGTCACTTAATTACTTATCGTAAATTGTTTGAATGTTAGCCTTAATTCATTAAAGTTTGCTTAATGTTTGGAACTACACCCAGCTATGGCATACGTCTCCATCCGATTTACCTGTCAGGAATCTAACTTTTTAACTTTGTTGTCCTGTTGCTGCACAAATTTCCTCTTCCTCCTTCCTCCCACTTTATAGCTAATAAAGCGAGGTGCCTTTTCTCTCTTTTCCTCTACCGCCTCTCTCTCTCTTTGACACGACTTCCTCACACTCAGAGCAGCGTAATATCTATATGTATAATGACCATCAACCTCACGTTTCGATATGTCTTCCCTATCTCTCTGAAGAGCCTGTAAATTGCTTTCGAGCAGTGTAGATTCAGTACAGCGTAGCGCTCCATCATCTAAAGCGGCATAAATGTTCGTGTGATATTCAAATCTTCCGACTTTATTGGAACAATCATGGTTTCTTCCTGAGGGTGGGAATCTATGCCTCTGAGAATAAAATTTGAACATGCCGTTTGAGTTATAAATCTATATAATGGTTTGATAATAATAATAATAATAATATAGTAATGCTATTTGTTTTTACGTCCCACTAACTACTTTTATACGATTTCTGGAGACGCCGAGATGCCAGATTTAGTCCCGCAGTTCTTTACATGCCAGAAAATCTACCGATAGAAGGCTGACGTATTTGAGCACCTTCAAATAACACCGGACTATGCCAGGATCGAACTTGCCAAATTGGGGCCAGAAGGGCAGCGCCTTAATCGTCTGAGCCAATTAGCTCGGCATAATGGTTTGATGCAGACCTCCATGCTACCCTAGAAGTGTATTACATTCTAGAACTACGTATAACTAACGCACTTTCTGTCTACTGCAATCTGCTATTCATACCTATGTAGGGGTTTCCCCTATCTTTCTTATTCTCTACAGTTCCTCCAAACTCTGGGAGTTTCAAGATAAGTCCTACCATTTTATCACTTCTCGTGGTAAAATTTCTCCCATTCCTTCTGCTTATACCAAATATCAACATTCTTTGTAATAACGTCCATGTTTCATTTTCACATCATGTCACACTTCACAAAAACATGCTTAAAAATATTTTCTTAATAGGCATGTCTATATTTGGGTTGAGAAAAAGTATTTCCGAAAGGAAGGTTTCCCTTACTTGCACTAGAAAATATTTTTGCTCTTCTGACTTAAGACATACAGTACTACTTAGATAGTAGATCGCATCCCCTCCCTTTAGGAATTTGTTTTGTGGTCTGTTATTCCTGCAGCACTGGACTTCGTTCGATCGTATTCTATTACCATCGCTTCACATTTATTGATTTTCATTCTGTTGCACTTCTTCTTCTCTTCTTTTTCTTAATCTGTTTACCTTCCAGGGTTGTTTTTTTTTTTTCTCGGACTCAATGAGGGATCCCTCCTCTACCACCTCAAGGGCAGTGTCCTGTAGCGTAAGACTTGCATCGGGGACGAAACTGGGGAGGAGGGCCAGTATCTCGCCCAGGCGATCTCACCTGCTATTCTGAACAGGGGCCTTGTGGGGGATGGGAAGATTGGAAGGGATAGGCAAGGAAGAGGGAAGGAAGCGGCCGTGGCCTTAAGTTAGGGGCCATCCCGGCATTTGCCTGGAGGAGAACTACGGAAAAACACTTCCAGGTTGGATGAGGAGGGAATCGAACCCACCTTTACTCAGTTGACCTCCCGAGGCTGAGTGGGCACCGTTCCAGCCCACGTACCACTTTTAGAATTTCGTGGCAAAGCTGGGAATCGAACCCGGGCCTCTGGGGGTGACAGCTAATCACAATGACTACTACACCACAGAGGCGGACCTGAATTTTCTACATAACTTTATTCGTAAAATAGAACAATTGATTTTCATCTCCTGCACATTCATTGGATAAAATTCATTTTTACAGTATGGTTGATTCAAGAGTTATGTTTACTTTATCCCAAGAAACAAACAGAATAGATAAAAACGTCATTAGTATTCGCAGTGATGTCATAGTTCCAGGGTATCAGGGAATATTTATCTCACCGGGCGATTTGGCTGTGCGGTTAGGGGCGCGCAGCTGTGAACTTGCATCCGGGAGATAGTGGGTTCGAGCCCCACTGTCGTGGTATCCCATTTTCACACCAGGTAAATGCTGGGGATGTATCTTAATTAAGACCACGGCCGCTTCCTTCTTACTCCCTTGACCATCCAATCGTCGCCATATGACCTATCTGTGTCGGTGCGACGTTAACCAATTGTAAAAAAAAAAAAAAAAAAAAAAAAAAAATCGTCTCATAGGGAGCCAAACTGAAAATTATACATTTTGAAACAGGTCCTTCAACATACATCTTGTAAGTCTCTTATATATTTCACAAACATTGTTGAATGCCGGGATGAGTGACTCTGATGGTATAGCGCAGGCTTTCTGAACCCAAATTTGGTTCAGTCTGGTGATATTTGAAATTACTCGAGTACGAATAAAATCCACGTCACTCCAGATGAACTCAGCATGCCTAGTTTAATAATAATAATAATAATAATAATAATAATAATAATAATAATAATAATAATAATAATAATAATAATAATAATAATAATAATTTTAGCACTGAACTACAAACTAGAAATATTAGAAAGAAGAATTATAAGAATTGCAGTGTTTTGTAAATTAAGAAGTAACAATGAAATTTACTAGAACATAGAAAACATATCAGAAACAATAAGAAAAAGAGATTGCTATTTCTTGGACATATTTACAGAATGGATGACAATAGACTAACTAAACGAATCTTCAAGTACCTTTGGGAAAATAAATCAACCTCCATCTGGATTCAAGAAGTCAAGGAAGACCTGGAAACGAACAACATACGAGAAGAAGAATTATTGGAAAGAAAGTGTTTAGGAAGAAAGTCTTACAAGGGGAAGGGTTACATGAGAGGAAGGAAAAGATAACAGGCACAATGTGGACTGAAGACAGAAAAAGAAGCACAGTGAAACAATGAAAGAATACTGGAAGAAAATGAAAGAACGACTAAGGAAGAAAGAATTGAAATTGTAACGTCGTCCTTAGAAGGCCTGAATGCAATAATAATAATAATAATAATAATAATAATAATAATAATAATACGATAACAACAATCGTAGTGCACACATGTATACAATTTGATTGCACTGCTTTTCGTAGGAATACATTACAAAAATCTGGACCATTTTACTTTTCAGTATTTTAGTGTGAACACTCATTCATTTGCGGCGAAGCTGATATGGTTCGGGGATTAGTGGTGAAGCCTGAAGTATAACTCAGGGGATTAATGATTGGAACAGGCAGTATGGGAGTGAAGGATGATGCGGTGAAGCCATGTGATGAAATAGGCGGTGAACTGACGTAAATTAATTGAATTTCTGTTGGTTTCATCAGATGTATAAAGCTTTTACGAGTTATCATTCTGGAAATAACAAGCTGTCTGACGTTCTGTACGATCGCACTTGAAAAATTGTGAACCTCAAATTTTCAAAGTTATGAAATCTGTGAGCAATCTAATGACAAGTCCGTGATATAACTGATGAGTATTAGGTTTGTCAGTTCTTTAAACCAAGTTTCTCCCTTTCATTTTCACTAACTTGTTGCCCTAGCAAAGTAGGAGCAGATAATCTTCGATATGAGGAGAAATTATTAAATTGAAATTATACAGTTCAGATAGAATGCTCCTCAATTTTGTTCATTACATTTTTATGCTAGTTAATCAATCAGTGAACCAAGATATGGCAATTCCATGCAAAATATTAAGCGCCGTACTTCAGCTGCCAAAATTGTGGAGTAACGTATTACTTACCTGTAGCTAATTGGTAGCTGCCGTTTGTGCCAATAGACAGATAGGCATAATGTTATTTGTTTAACATCCTTCTAAGAGGAAAACATAATGATGGTGGGGCAGATCAAATACTATAGGCATCGTCGCCATAAGACCTATCTGTGTCGGTGCGACGTAAAGCCCACAGCAAAAAAAAAAAAAAAAAAAAAAAAACATACTATAGGCCTAGTACAATTGCTTGTTTCAGGTGCTGGGGTTGGATGAGATGCTTTGGTACTTTGTATACCATAATGGTATTCGCTTCAATGAATGGACCATTTATTAATTTCTGATGAAACTATTCAAGGTGTTTCATTAATATCAACATTTTATTTTCAGTAATGTATCTTCTTACGAGGTATTTCTCGTAAAGACTGTTTGTTTCTAGATTTTATCAAAGTACTCGTAGATGGTCTTGAACTTCAGGGTTATCATTCTAGCCTTACCGCAAGTCACGTCACCGATAAAAATCTTCCTAGCCTGAGAAGGCATAAACGCTTTTAACCCGACAGTAAAACACTTACGTACAAGGAGAATTCAATACAGAGGGATATATTTTAAAAACTCAAAACATAGACTTTTACCGAGCGAGTGGCCGCGTGGTTTGGATCATGTAGCTGTCAGCTATCATTCGGGAGATAGTAGGTTCGAATCCCACTGTTGGCAGCCCTGAAGGTTGTTTTCAGTGGTTTCCCATTTTGAGACCAGGCAAATGCTCGGGCTGTACCTTAATTAAGGCCACGGCCACTTCCTTCCTGCTCCTAACTCTTTCCTATCCTATCGTCGTCATAAGACCTATGTGTGTCGGTGCGACGTATAGAAAGTTATAAACACGCAGACATTTAATTATGGTCGGACGAACCAGTTGTATCCACTTTGCCTATAATGGTAATTAAGATGCTCGTGTGAAATTTATGAAATTCGCTTATGCTCGTTTCACAAGCACACTCGAATCTAAATAAATGCCATTATAAATTCATTGCATAATATGCTATTTATTTGCATACCTGCCTTCAGAAGTGTATAGAACAGTGTTCATTGGACATAATAGTATTGTGGGTTTATGCTGTGCATGAAACGAAGTAGTAGTTTGCGTTACTATTTAGCTCACAAATCTGACTATTTCCTGGTGATGAAATCTATATAGATAAAGTTGAATTTGAAGAACAAATAGGAATGTATCAGAATAAAGACGATATCCATTAATATATACTAACAGCAATTAAGATCAGACGAGCAAAGACAAGTGGTCCACCTACAGCCAAATACAGTAGAGATAATACGCGACACTGAGCAAGATATCGAGGGACAGCTATTGGAGCTCACTCTAGCGGATAGACCTAAACAGTACTGATTCTCTCATAAGAGCACGTGTATTTTTGTGTGAAGTTTTTGGTGTTATTTATGCGTTTTCAGTGAGTTGACGTAATTAAATAGTAGCGTGTGTCATTCCTTGATATCTCCTCTCAACATGAGGGGAAAGGTATGTGCTGTGTTTGGCTGCAGTAATTACGAAGTAGAGAAAAATGCGCGGTCGTTCTTCAGGTTCCCTCGTGACAAGAACATGTAAGTAATATTGTGTTTGCATATATATTCTTCCAGTGACAGAGATTTTTATAGTACTTCATAATCTTCTGACCTGCTCGACCCATATATTAACTGGCATAAAATGTAATACGCATATTTTATTCCATAGTGCAGCAGTTAACCTTCAATACCGATGTGTTGTTGTAGGTGTGATCTGTAGGTTTTGAAATGTCACAGACGCGATTTGGATAAGGTGTACAAGAAAGAAGGGACGTTACGCTTATATAAGAATTATAAGATCTGTTCAGATCATTTCCAGGCCAGCGACTTTAGAAATCCTCGACAATACAGCCAAGGGTATGTTACATTTTTGCTCTAATTGTACGTAAATATTCCTTAAAGCATCACTATCGACAACATTTTCATACTTTTCTTTCTTTTATCCCTCTTCTCAGATTAAAGCCGGGATTTTATAGATTTTCTTTCTGTTAGTAGGCTTCATATTAAGAGGAAAATTGTCCAGATTTTAATTGTTAATTCATTGCATCATGTGTGTAAGGAATGTGCTGATATTTTTATTGACGAGTGTCTTAATGTGATGATAAAATGTTTTTTTTAAATAAGAAAAAAGACAAATCCAACCGTAAAAGTTCAGGCAGGAATGATAAAGCTGAAAAAGTAATACATAAATGAAAGATCAAGCCATTTCACAGCAGCCCATTTCATATCTTGTTTGTGTGTCTAATTTCAGTCTTTGAATAATAACATTTTAAATAATTCTTCATTCATTTATCCAGAATTGCTTTAGCAACTTCGAAGTTAATATCTCAATAACACTTTCTTTCAAGACGTAATTTATTTATCCATTTCCGTACATACATTTCCATTGATATTTGAATTTAGCGCGATTTGTTCAGGTCAAGTCACTAGGAGCGCCACCGTCAAATTGTCTCCCATTTTAGCAAGGCGAAATCCGTAAAAGTCGCGTATTAATCTCTACTGTATTTGCTACAGCTAAGAGTGGTTTAACATTCCCCGAGACTTTAACTTCTACAGAGCAAATGGATATTAGATCATTTCCAGGCCAGCGACTTTAGAAATCCTCGACAATACAGCCAAGGGTATGTTACATTTTTGCTCTAATTGTACGTAAATATTCCTTAAAGCATCACTATCGACAACATTTTCATACGTCGGGTTTCCAAAATATTTCCCGTTTCTAGCAAGACACTGTTGCACTACACATCACACATCAACAACCCTTAACTTTACTTTATAAATTACAAGTTCATAAAACCACACTTGGAAACAATCGCTGCTTATTTCCAGGACTTTCTGCTGAGTGCCCGTACAGTTTAGACAGACACGAATTAAATCCACCAACGGGACACAGACGGGCGCCGTCTCGTCCAGTCGTAAAAATGTCGCCCCGCCACTTGGTTATATCACAGGTTGAGTTATATCAGACGAGGTTTGAAACACTTTACTACCACCACCAAACATTTGAACTAAAGAGGGGCTAAGAACTTCACGAGCTAAATAGTTTGTCTGAAAGAAATGTCGTTTATTAATATAATAATGTATTTATGACTGGAACTGGATGTGACCGTTCATCCGTAAATTATCGAAGATATTTAAAAAATGTAGACACAGAGATCTGAATATTAGACTTGAAATTGTCCTTTGTGGTTCGCTGTTTCAAACATAGTTATATTCTAGGACGGTATTTCTGTTTCCTCAAACATTTTGTCCCATAGGGAGGCTCAATCTGGGAGCGTTGAGGGGCGAGTGCGAGGTCATGGCTGAGACAAGCATTGCTTTCGCTTGCTTAACTAGTCCGGTTCCACGCGCTTCAATTCTGAAACGTAAAGAGTAAGAATTACAGTATCGAACTCTATCGACGCCTTGCACATCGAGAAGTTGGTAAAATCGTCGGACAGCCTCACAACTGGACAGAAAGCGTAGTGAATTTTATATAGATAGATTATTATTGTTATTATAAACGATTCATAATCCCATGTGAAAAGTACTTGGCAGAGAAAAGCTACAACCATCTTTGTAACAGGCATGAAATTATCATTCTATCTATTATAATCAGTTATACAGTAGTCCAAAAGTTATTTCCTTTTAATAGTTGTCTAATTTATGAAACATTATATTTAATTCACCTATCGACGGACTCAAGCTTGTTACATTCCACAGTTTGATGACTATTCCCTCTCACAACCGTATTAAAACGTGTTAGAAGATACTATAATTTAGATATCTGGAGGGATAATATCAACATCACATTTGAACTAAAAGACCGAACTTATTATCGCTAGACTTGTTCTTCTTTGTATCATTCATACGAGTATACAAGGGCGTCATTTCTCCATTTAAGAAAGATAAATTATAACTCAGCAATCCTCAGTACTATAATTCCCCGCTGCAAGAGGAAGATCACTATTTTCAACCCAATTCCAGTTAACGGTACTACTTGCATTATCGTAGCTTACCTCGCGAACTACAAAATGCAATAGGCACATATTCCAAGATTTTGTAATAGCATTTTAATCTAAATCAAAACGTAATCATGTGCCGTCTGATAGGAAGGAATTCTAATTCGGTGTGAATGAACTTCCAAGTTACTTTGTTTCGTCTGCGATTGCAGGTGCTTTGACACAAACGTGAGCGTTGTACCAACACGGTAGTCGAGACCAATAGGCAAGGCGCCTCCTCGCGAGATACGGCGTGCATACAGTCAGCTAGAGTCTGTGGCCTACAGTCACGTCCATGCACCACTCTAGAGTTCTATTAGCTCTGATGCTCAATTATCATACGCAGATACCCTTTTTAGGATAAAAGAGTTTAAAATGAATTATTCTACAAAATGATTATCGTGTTCGTATCCGGCTACCTGGATGAATGGTCAGTATACTCACCTTCTCTTCAGAGGGTCCCCAGTTCGATTCCCGGTCATGTCGGAGATTTCAAATGGCGGACATCTTCGTCTACACTTCATACAAAAAAATAATCAATAGTTAATACAACCCTCTACCTAGGGTTGACGTCAGAAATTTATTAGGCCGTAAAACTGGGATAGATCCAAATTGCCGCCCCAAATAATTGGGAAAAGCCTCGAAGAAATAATTGTATTAGCAAGACTTTACGAAAACTCGTGGGTGGTACTCATAAAAGCTTCAAGGAAGAGAGATGAATATTGAAATATACATCCCATGTATTAAGAACTGAGACCACCGAGCTCGACAGCTGCAGTCGCTTAAGTGCGGCCAGTATCCAGTATTCGGGAGATAGTAGCTTCGAACCCCACCGTCGGCAGCCCTGAAGATGGTTTTCCGTGGTTTCCCATTTTCACACCAGGCAAATGCTAGGGCTGTACCTTAATTAAGGCCACGGACGCTTACTTCCCATTCGTAGCCCTTTCCTGTCCCATCGTCGCCATAAGACCTATCTGTGTCGGTGCGACGTAAAGCAACTTGCGAAAAAATAAAAGAACAGAGATCGTTCGAACATTGAATTCTTCATTTTACTTCTCCGAAAAGAGAATATTTTGAAACAAATTTATTGCGCTGCTATAATATTACTTAAAATATTATTCTCTCCTCTCCCATCTGAGTAAATTTGTGTTTCAACAACTGACAAATAATCACCGGTTCTACGAACACAACCTTTGCTCTTAACTTACGACACGTCTACGTTTTTCTGTTATTCTGGAATAAACTTTTGTGATATGAAGCAGAGTACACCAGCGAAGTCAGACATATTTAAAAACTAACAATGTTTTGTTTGAACTTCGTTATGCCTACTGTTCGCCTTAAGATATTTCAGACTGTCGTAAATTGCCCCAGAAGAATTATGTAACGGGCTGTAAGCCGATGACACAGAAATCATAAACACTTAAATGTTACCGAACTAATCGAAAGGGAACTCACTATCAGGCGAACAAAAAGCCAACAAGTGACCAACAACATCATTAAGATCGTTTCGTATACCGCGTGAGGTCCTCCTCCATGTTAGAGCGCAGGCCAGTGACTGAGACGATGGTAATGAGAGTAGTAAGGCAAGAAGTATGGTCCAATACACTACTACTATTTGTTAATTACAATTTATCGAATCTGGAGGAGAACATGCGAAGTGTTGCGTTGCCTCTGGCCACTGAAGTAGTTCTACTCAACGTTGACTATGACGAAGGCTACCGCTACGTTCTTTGCCGCTCAGACCCTGTTACACGAGGCGCACTCATCAACAGTCAGCCCACAGTTTACAATATAAAAAGGTCTCGTACACATCCAATATTCACACTTACGTTTACATTGTGTATGTTATGAGTGTTACTAAGGACTGACTGTTGCTCTATCGTCAGCAGATGCAGGTCTGGATGCTCAATTGCCTTCCTAGCAGCATACAGTTGTAGTATATATACGGTAGTAAATTAGACTACACATCTTGGCTTTGCCATCTTTCTTATCACCTCTCGAATCACATCCTCGTTCTTAGCCACAGAGGCGAAACCCACGCTGTACAGACACGTTTGTTAACTTCTTTGTATGCCATTGTCCTCTGTCAGACACAATGTAGTTTGACAGGTGACTAAAATGACTAAATATTTGCAGAACTCCACTACACTGAGGATCATTATCCTTTTCTTTTACAGTCATATAATCAAGGGATATCCAAGAATGGACTACAATCCTTTGAAGCACCATCATCATCATCATCATCATCATCATCATCAACAACAACAACATAAACACGTGCAATGCTTTACAGTGAAAGAAATTCCCATACTAGAGAGTTATTGATTTGAACTATAGGCCTAATTGAGGTCGAGAATTCGTCTGACGGGATTTGTAGCTGATATTGAGATTTTGGGGCGGGTTTTGTAACAAAAATTATATATTATCGTACTACAGGAATGAGTCGATTTATTACTGGGAACAATACGATCGATAATAATCATATTTTATATAAACTCATTCTCTTCTAGGCATATTTGCATATGAGGACATGTTAATAAATACAATCAGATAATAATTATTTTCTTTCCTAGCTCTGTTACCCTGACGTGTTACTTTCTTGAATTTGTGGAAATCAATTTGTGGTAGATAGTGTGATATCAAATAATACAGAGATAAAACTGCGTGTTAGGGCAATGGTTTGCTTTAGACTTGAGGACGTCGACAGTTTTGTTACTATTAGTAAAGTTAGTTTATCACTGCGAAATAAAAGTATTATTCTTGTACGATTTTGCTACGAATGGATACGTTGTTTACCATAGTTAGTTTTAGATTCCTTTAGCTGTGCAGCATTCTGATCAATAATTATTTGTCACCTTTAAAAGAATCAAGTCAACAGCATAGTCGCGTTGAATCACCAGACTAAATGAAACTCAGAAGATAAACAATAATAATAAAATTAATCGTGTGCTCATCTCAGAAACTGTGTGCAGGCATTTAATTTGATGCTAGTCAGTCAGTCAGTTAGTTAATTCGCTAGTAGAGTTTATTGCCCGTAAGGAAGTTGGGGCTCCTGGCCCCCTCTTACGCTTAGCCACATAAGGTAAAAAGAAAAATATACATAATTTTTCAGCAACTACATTACAAAGAAACAACAAATAATAAAAATATTTAAGCTCTTTAGGCTTTTTCAATGGTGAAATCACCAGCGTTTCGCCCCAGTGTATGCTCCGTGCGTACAACAATGTGCTGCTACCGGTGGACATTACGAGAACTATTTACGGGCACCTTTATCAACAGCTGACCATAAGAAGTTGGAATATGTGTGATGTTTACATACATAATCATTTTACAGTGACCCTCTATCGCTGAATCCCTTTCAATGTTTTTGTCTAAAGCCATTATTAGAATCTGAGACCACATTGCCTATGTGTTGATCCGGTCATGTTTGTGATATAGATAGCTGCCATGATGGTTCACACTGGCGTGAAGAGTAGAACCTTGTGTTCCTGTACGTTCTCTATCCCACGTTTTTTTTTTTGTTTTTGACACAGTATATGATACCTACGTATGTTTTTTCAGCTAATTTCTTATCTGCCCTCCTTTTACAATTAATATACCATCCTTCATAGTTTTGGCTTTACACGATAAAACGACTAGTTGCTGGGTATAACGCGAAAGCGGGACCCAATAAATAAATTAAGGAGAATCCTCAGAAGAAGAAGAATAAGAATCATTTTAAAATGCTGTCTTCAGATGATTATTATTAATAATGCGATAACGTTCGGGCAGAACTATATACTTGTTGCTGGCTGCATTCATAGATACTGTGATACAAAGATTTTCTTCACGACCTCATCAAATGCATTTGTAAAGACGGTGGATCACAGCAGTAAATCTCAAGAAGTAATTCTGGATTTATACATTTTAATTAATGCAAACTAACTCTTTGAACCACGTATTTTAACCATTTTACATATAGGAAAACAATTGGAAACAAATTATTATAGCAATGTTATGTTTGCAAAGCAAGCTGCAGTAGGCCATCCTTTTAAAGAGCACATATCATAATAGATACACATTGTATTGTTTTGCCACAGTCTTAATTATAGCTATAATAATAATAATAATAATAATAATAATAATAATAATAATAATAATAATAATAATAATAATAATAATAACAATAATAATAATAATAATAATAATAATAATAATAATAATAATAATAATAATAATAATAATAATAATAATAATAATAATAAAAGATTTACCGTATTGTACTATCGACCATATTGTGAAATTTTATAGTATTCCATTACAACCTAAGGAAATGGATTTGGAAAGGCACTACGCAAATATAATTACACAAGTAGGCCTCCATTACGCAATATCAGTAACTCACAGAAATGCCGTATTTTACATCCGTACATTCATGTCCTCGTCTCGAGGTGGTGCATTTCTTTTCAAGCTCACCCCTAGTAGAAACGAGGCGCATCACCCTTTTAACAGCATACCAACCCTCATGCCAATCTTAAGTTTCTGACAGTGTCATGACTCAAGCCCGGGCCCCCCGAGGAAGGCAGCTAGTAGCGCCAACCGTTATTTTACGGAGGTGGTCTTGAACATATTATACATACAGACACACAATATAAATAATCACTTATTGGCAACTTTAAGTGATTCTTCTTATGCATAATGTTTTAGAGTGTACATCGTATCGTATCGTAATCTGTTTACACTCCAGGGTCGGTTTTTCCCTCGGACTCAGCGATAGATCCCACCTCTACCGCCTCAAGGGCAGTGTCCTGGAGCTTCAGACTCTGGGTCGGGCGATACAACTGCGGAGAATGACCAGTACCTCGCCCAGGCGGCCTCACCTGCTGTGTTGAACAGGGGCCTTGCGGAGGGATGGGAAGATTGGAAGGGATAGACAAGGAAGTAGGAAGGAAGCGGCCGTGGCCTTAAGTTAGGTACCATCCCGGCATTTGCCTGGAGGAGAAGTGGAAAACCACGGAAAACCACTTCCAGTGGGAATCGAACCCACCTCCACTCAGTTGACCTCCCTAGGCTGAGTGCACCCTGTTCCAGCCCTTGTACCACTTTTCAAATTTCGTGGCAGAGCCAGGAATCGAACCTGGACCTGCGGGGGTGGCAGCTAATCACACTAACCACTACACCACAGAGGCGGACTAGAGTGTACATGCGGTTTCAATATCAGGAATTTCAACAGGTCCAGCATCAAGCCTGAGCCTTCTTATCAGAAAAGGTTCCTCTACTGTCTTCCCCCTGTTATAGTTCTCTTTCCCTACGTTTGAGATGCGAAGTCGAGACCATTCACATGGTCGATCAGTATGCGAGGTGACATGTTCTGAGCAAAACTGCATAAAAACAGCTGAAGTATGCTTACATTTCATGGAACAATTAATCGCCTTCATGAAATAATAACGATTGTTACCAAGGCCTTCCTTAGAAAACATGGTTATGTTTAAAATTATTTAAAATGTATATTTAAAATCAATCGCGTTCCTAGCAGCATTAACCTATGGTAACATGATATCGTATTAGAAGTCCGACTCCATGGCGAAATGGTCAGCATGCTGGCCTTTGGTCACAGGGGTCCCGGGTTCGATCCCGGCAGGGTCGGGAATTTTAAACCTTAATTGGTTCATTTCGCTGGCACGGGAGCTGGGTGTATGTGCCGTCCTCATCATCATTTCATCCTCATCACGACGCGCAGGTCGCCTACGGGAGTCAAATCAAAAGACCTGCATCTGGCGAGCCGAACTTGTCCTCGGACACTTCCGGCATTAAAAGCCATACGTCATTTCATTTCATCGTATTAGAAATAGACCAAGGACATTTTTCTGAAAACAGCATTGTTGAATGCGTATATGAATACTAATCTCTTTATCACCACTCCACTACTAATACATAAATTACTACGTTTCCTCTATCGTAAAATGGTAGAATATCTAGTGAACCAATGTTTCTTTCTGATCACATTTTCAGTTATTGCTCTGTAGCTGTTTCCTGCAAACTGTTTTTCTTGTAAATTATTACATGACCACTTTCCGCAAGTTTGGAATAATGTGGCCAATTGTTGTTGCATAAAACACTCTGAAATTCCACGGTTATTATTATTTAGTCATCCATGGCAGCACGCGGTGAGACGACAGCGGATATGTGCGCGGTGAAACGCATTAACTTAGAATGTTCGCCACTCGCAGCGCAGCGGTGCATTTTTCCCATCAGCGCACGGAGCCTGTAGCAATGTGCTCATCAGTTGGAATGCTACACCTTTCCAAGACACTGGCGGCTAGTGCGTCTTTGAGACTCCACTGCAAGCCTCTTATGTAGGATAATGCAGTGACGGTGCACTAGGGGAAACATGTGCCTCCACTTGTATAAATGCCTGCCTTTTGCCTTTGTATCAAAAATTTTTGAAATAAATAACAAACATTAAATATTTTAACTTATATGTAAATAGGATTAGTACTACTGTTGTTTGAAAGGTCCACTTTACAGGTTGGTTTACTTGCGTTGGATTTTTGACTGTGATTCCAGTAGACTTAAACACAGAGTTCGACTTCCGATTTTTATTGGATCAGGTGCCACTAACATGTGACACAGATGCTGTCGTGGTACCTCCACCGACTTGTGGGACCGTCCTGTCCTCTGTCAATTTGAACCCTGTCTCTTTTGCTAGCTTCACTGAACCGAAGTCCATGTTCTCCACAAAGCAGGGGTTTCCAGGAAGAAGAGAAAGACCACACGACGAACACATGGTCGGAAGGACAGAACACACCCAGTCGTTGCGTATGAAAGAATACAGGGATAAAAGGAAAACCAACAAATGTTGATTCCACGTGGTCCTAAGCGACCCATTAGCGAAGAATAAGAAGAAGAAGAAGAAAAGAAGAATTTTACGGGGCGAGTTGGCCGTGCGGTTAGGGCCCCGCGAATGTGAGGTAATGGGTTTGAACCCCACTGAAGGCCGCCCTGAAGATGGTTTTCTGTGGTTTCCCATTTTCACACCAGGCAAATGCTGGGGCTGTACCTTCATTAAAGCCACTGTCACTTCCTTCCCACTCCTAGCCGTTTCCCATCCCATCGCCGCCATAAGACCTATCTGTGCCGGGGCGACGTAAAGCAACTTGTAAAAAGAAAAATATCTTTCACTTAACTAGGTCTACATCATAGACATAGAAAGCAGAATCGACATTTCTCTGTCCTTTAAAAATCCGACTCCCTTGCCAGATTTAAACGGTTGATCTTGCGGATTTAAATGTCACTGTCACTTATCCACAGAGGAAGCTAAGTGATATTTTAAGCGGTGAGTGCATAGAAAGATGATCGCAAACTTTTTGCAGCTGGGAGAGCAAAAATGTAGGCCTACTGACCAACCTAACGCAGATGAACTTCGTATTAGAATACCCCTTCAAGTATAGTTTACAGTATAAAAATGTGTGCTATGTACAGACAGCTCAGTAAAGTCCCAGACCTACAATGACGACTGTTGCCTAGCCACAGGGTTTGAAGATAGTGGAGTCGCGAGGGCAGCGTAACGACATTATCAGCCGTATTGTTTGCCTTCCATGGCCGGGAATGAATGAAAACCTACAACCTACAACCGGGTCAGGGATGTAATGAATGAACCAGATATAGGCTGTAATTACAACGGGGCCACCACTCTCAAGGTGATATTAATGACTGACAGATGAAATGAAATTATAGTGGAGTGTGTTGCTGGAATGAAAGATGACAGGGAAAACCGGAGTACCCGGAGAAAAATCTGTCCCTCCTCCGCTTTGTCCAGCACAAATCTCACATGGAGTGACCGGTATTTGAACCACGGTATCCAGCGGTGAGAGGCCGTCGCGCTGCCGTTTGAGCCACGGAGGCTCCATGACTGGCAATATGTATCGTAATTGGAACGAATAATAAAGTATCACTGTCAAGACACAGAATATGGCACTAATCCTTCGATTGTAAGAATTTAAAAACGAGGACAACTGACTAAGCCTTTTTGTTTAAATATTTAATAAGTGGGTATAAATGGCTCATTGACTGTATTAGCACAAATCGTAGCACTGATTCTGTTATTTAGGAAGTGGAAAAGTACCGCGTTGCGAAAGCTCTCTCTATGGGTCAATGGCAGAGCGTCGGCATCCGGATCCCAAAATTTGGGTCTAATTCAGACATAAGCAATATGTTTATTGAGGGGAGAAAATGAAGTCCATTCATCACTCCACGTAGTACAATGTCGACATGTAAGAGATCACCAGAAACACATTTGGTGCTTCCCCAAAGAAATTAATTAAAACTCATTAGTAGATCGCCCAACAGAGTTCTGGTTTCTCTGCCATCTGGCAGAATAAAATAGAACACTGACACGTAGACAGTTTAGATGACGTAAAATTAAAATGCCTTCACATGGTAGCTGAGGCCTAAGGGTTATTATTATTATTATTATTATTATTATTATTATTATTATTATTATTATTATTATTATTATTATTATTATTATTACCTTATAACACTATACCGATAACCGTTTCGTTATATTTCCCGCACCAGGTTAAAATAGACGTGAAATGAACAGATTTAATCTTCAAATGCACTTTCTCATTTATGAAAATCGTTAGCTGTAATATTTAGCTTGCCGGTGGCTGTGATAAACCTAGGACAAGCTGTTTACTGCCTGTTCCATTGTGTTACAGTTCTTATAGCTATCTCCTGACATTCTTATGCATGAAGGCGTCTACAGTCAGAAAGTGTCTGCACATAAATGCAAAGAACAGAGGTACTTTGTTTCGTGATATGATGTTCTACAGTGACATAAACGTTGTTCATATAACGTGGTGTCCTGTTACAAAAGGTAAACAAAAGTGTGTGACATTAATAAAGTCAGAACGTAGAGGAGATGCGGGCTTTGGGATATGGCATAAAATGAATAGTGAACAAATAATACAGCCAGGTGTTTCTGTCATCAAGTAATACAGTATATCTGAACACAGTCTTGTGTTTAGATTGCTAAGCTATCTTGTGAAACAGTTAATTCGTATAATACAGAATGGTCCAGAAAAATGTAGACACTCTTTCATAGTCAATACTGATGGACCAAAATGACATACCATTACAATCCTTGCCCTGGGGGAAGGTTATTTTATGTGTTCAAAGTGACCCCCATTAGCACCCAAACAACGTCAATGCCGCTGAACTGCTGACCGAACTACGGCTGTCAGTGTTGCCGGTATGATAGCCGCACAGGACGCCTCAATGGTTTCTCGTAGCTCATTCAGTGTAGCTGGCTTCTGTCGACAACTTCACGTTTCAAGGTTACACATAGGTAGAAGTCAAGATGTGTAAGGTCCAGAGACCGTGGTAGGTACCCAACAGCTCCTCTTTGACCTATCCAAGTAGGCTCTGACATCTATGTGGTAGTAAGGCTGAGCGCCATCTCGTTGTAGGTAAAATTTTTCATTTCCAAAAACCTCTCGGATGGCAGGTAAAATCGATGTTTGTAGCATGTGAAGATACGTCTCACCAGTTACAGCACCTTCAAAGATGAATGGGTCAATCAAACCGCGCAATGGCAGACCACACCACACATTAACACCGGGTAGATTAATATGTTTGTCCACGTGGACGTGAGGATTTTCAGGAGCCAACTACACTCAGTTTTGGCGGTTTACAGTACCGTTCAGTTTGGATTGCGCCTCATCAACCAGATAACCATCCCTGCAAACCGTTCATCCTCGCCTAGCATGCCTTCAAACCACTCGCAGTACTCCATCCTTCGATCCGGGTCGTCCTCGTTCATAGCGTGCAGCGTTCGGCTCCATGGGTAAATGGTTAGCGTGCTGGCCTTTGGTAGCAGGGGTCCCGGGTTCGATTCCCGGCAGAGTCTAGAATTTTAACCTTAATTGGTTAATTTCGCTGGCATGAGGGCTGGGTGTATGTGTCGTCTTCAACATCATTTTATCCTCACACGACGCGCAGGTCGTCTCCCGGCGTCAAATCAAAAGACCTGCATCTGGCGAGCCGTACTGGTTCTCGGACACTCCCGGCACAAAAAGCCATACGCCATTTCATTTCATAGCGAGCAGCGATCTCGGAATGTACACATTTCACTTTGCAGCCTTCAGAACTCGTCGTACAGTTGATCGGCTTACCCCGTTTCCACGTGCAACCTGATTCACAGATTTTTGAGATGAACTAGTAAAATGATGCAACACAGCAGCGCTGGAAGCTGGACGTGTTTTTGGTCGGCCAGACCTTTTCTTATGCACATCCTGAACAGTACCGTCGGATTCAAATTTATCCCTAACACGATAAATTGTTCTACGTTTTGATGGCTGAGTTCCGTACACATTACGCCATTGCCGTTCTACCGTCATCATGTTTTCGTACTTCCAGTACCACTTCAATATCCTCAAACAACAATCTTACTTCATTCATTCCTGCACTGCCATCTGCTGGGAATCGTGCGCCATATTGTCGCGCCATTCACGTGACCTTCATCATCTGTTAAGAAAACAATGGACTACGCTACCGTGCAGGAATTGTAACAATATGTCGTTTCTGGAACCCTGTGTACGTCTTCACAGCTGTGTTTTGGCTTCAGTTTATTACATTTAATGGCATTACTGCACGGCAAGTTCCTTTATAAGGACATCATTTCCCAGCTTCTTCAGAGCGAGAAAATGAGACATGTGTCGTTGAAAGACAAATAAACAGAAACTAATCCCTGTTTAAGTCCACGATTACAAGCTAACCAGATTCATCGCCACTCATCTCCAGAACCGCAGGTTCTTCGTTGACTTCCAGCGGGAGTGCATTCGTTGGAGAGTCGGAAAAATGGTCTACCTTAAGGAAACTTAGCGGTTCAAACTCATTTCAGTTTACAAACAAATGACCAACCAATAGTTCCAAATACCTGAAGTTTCTTCTGTATTGACGATCTTGTTCTTGCTTCACAAAGCGTATACGTTGAAACGGTGGTGAAAAATCTGATTATCGCCCTTGAAAGTTTGTCAAGAACTGTGTAAACCAACTGAGATAGAAACCTGATAAGAAACAACTCTGTGGTTTTCGTCTGAGGAACAACAAAGCCCATGTAAGAAACACTGGGTGAACTGCAAACTGGAAAGTTCCATCAGGAATAATCTGTCAAGAACATTAGTTGGATTACAATGGGATAATCAGCCACAAACGTTTCGAATATAGGCTGAAGAATATGACTGACCAGTATGGTACACTCTATCTCGTGCCAGACTGGTGGATGTAGTAATTTACAGCTGTGGAAGATCAAGACACCCAACTCTTGGGATGAAAAGTAAAAAGAGAATCCTTAGCACTCGGTCATGATGAAAATTGGGTTATTTGAAAATCCCTAAAAAGGTTGAGGTCAGAAATGGGTACGTCCAAGGTCAGTTTGGTGAGATAGGGGCTACATTAGCACCGACATTAATGTGAATGTGGAGAAGACTAAACTGACAAGCACAAGCTTCAGTGTTCACCATCTTGAAGTAAAAGATGACCTACTTCGAGTCAGCCAGGATGAGCTGTATGAGGCCAAGTTTTGGTCAAAAATAATACAATGTTATAATAATGGCGTATAGATTCCGGAGAAGCTTGGTGCAGTTCTTTCGAGTTGACTCCTTATGGACGACCTGCGCGTTCGTGAGGATGAGACCGCACCGATTATGAATTCTTATGTCGAAGACAGCACAGATCCAGCTCCCGAGCGAAGGAATAAACCAACGGAAGTTCAAACCCCGACCCTGTCGGAAAACAAACCCAAAATTCCTGGCACCAATGACTAGCATACTGACAATTTAGCCATGGTCAAGTCATTATAATGTTAAGATTTGATATCTGTACTATGTTTTTGACACGCAAATATGTATATCTTTATATAACATCACGTCACATCATATCACTTTACTACACTTTATCCACTTAAGTAAATCGCTTCATATAATTTTAATTTCCAGTCCGCCTCTGGGGTGTAATAGTTAGTGTGCTTAGCTGCCACTCCAGGAGGCCAGGGTTTGATTCCCGGCTCTGCCACGAAATTTGAAAAGTGGTAGGAGGTGTCCACTCGGCCTCGGAAGGTCAACTGAGTAAAGGGAGGTTCGATTCCCTTCTCAGCCATATTCGAAGTGGTTTTCCCTGATTTGCCACATCTCCTCCAGGAAAATGCCGGGATGGTACCTAACTCAAGGCCATGGCCGCTTCCTTCCCTCCTCCTTGTCCATCCTTTCCAATCTTCCCATCCCCCACAAGGCCCCTGATCTGTATAGCAGGTGAGGCAGCCTGGACGAGGTACTGGTCCTCTTTCCCAGTTGTATATCCAGACCCAAAGTCTCACGCTCCAGTGCACTGCCTATGAGGCGGTAGAGATGGGGTCCGTCGCTGGGTCCGAGGGAGAAACCAACCCTGTAAGGTAAAGGAATTAAGAAAGAAAGAAATAAAGATAATTTTAATTTCGACTAAGCTGATTATTACAATGCTCGAGTAGCAACTTCACGAAAAAGAAACAATGAAACAAATCTTAAAATACATAGTTAACGGGTTCAGTATGTATGTATGTATATTCATATATACTGCATGTATGAGATGTAGTTTTTTGCCTTTCGGCAATCTGCTTGAAACAAAATCTGCTATCGGTTTTATGCAGTACAAAATAAGAAATCCTCAACCCTAGTAGCAGAGTTTGCTGTAACATAACATTTATATATACATAAAATATACGGGCTCGATTGAGTTCTGGCAAAGAAAATAGTAACCTGAAAGTAGCATCACATTTTTATTTTTAAATAGAACATATCGCTTTGTAAAACACAGTACCTCGGTCTGTGTGAGGTAAACAAACTTCGTGTACTCCACATAGTGTCAACAAAATATTGGAACTGTGTGGGGTGTACCTTTAGCAACGTAAGCATATAAATTAGCTAGACTCATGTTGACTCTACCAGAAACTGAGGCTGCCTGATACAGCAGTAGCACTTGATAGCGGTTGTTACCGAACTACCTGTGGGAATGATAATAATAATAATAATAATAATAATAATAATAATAATAATAATAATAATAATAATAATAATAATAATAGTAATGTAGAGATAATCCACCTGATAGCTGCTCCTATTAGGGAATCAAAACATCAGCCTCCTAATCAGTTCATATGAATAATATTTATTTTATATGATGTTTGGATTAAGCAGGGTTTGAGTCAAAACTCAAGATTACTGTTGCCGCCATCAGGCAGATAGTCTCTTTCCGATTTTATTTTAAAAAAAAGAAAATCGAATACATGGTTTTCAAGTTAGGGAGTACAAATGGTGTCTAACAATCGCCTATGAATTTCTCAAGGCTGAGTCCACTATGGTCTGGATAATAGTGTCCGGAATTTTGTTTATTCATAAGAAGTTCATCGTCTCCTTAGGAATTGTCCCTCTAGCGCCAATGACTTCCCATTTTGTAATTTTATACTTCATTCAGGCATGGTTCATATATGGCTTTTTTCTCCTCATAAACTAATCGAGGCTGCTGTTCATTTTCCTCGAATCTTACAGTGAGATCAATTAGCATACCCGTACCTTTCGCCATGTTTTTGCTGGCGATATGTTACAGTGCACTATGTCTTCTGGTATGGGCTAGAATAAATTTGTTACTTTCATTGACCTGTCTCAGTCTCATCCTTGGCTTTGACAATATGAATGGCTGAGGTATGAGTGATGCTAGTAATACCATTCCTCATGCAGCCAGTCCCTGTTATGAATGGTGTGAAAATATCACTCGGTTGGTGCATGCATTTCAGTAGGCTTGGCAGGCTGATATGTAATAGCAACGGCTGGCTCGGTGAGGAAAGCAACGGGAAACTACCTCACACCTCATTTCCCTAATACGCCTCTTCAGTGACGCCTAGGCTATTTATGACAGCTGTTGGCGGAGCTGCAGAGGATCAAACCAGCCTTCGGGCTGAATACCCAACATACATACATACATACATACCTTTCGCCCAGTTGATGACAACAATATCAGCTCTTCTTGTGGATCCATTCGTGGAAGGACATCCTACTTCTTCATGGATCTCAAAATGTTGTTGTTTAGGGAGGCTTCCAGCAACCAATGTGCGAACTGTATTGTACCAGTGGATCCTCATCAGCTCTCCCTTACGACAGAACCCTAATACATGAGGTAACGTTTCGAACTCATCACATCTTCTGCAACGGGTAGATTTATAATAATGAGTATTGAATTTTCACGACCGTATTGTAATCGACATAGACTTTCAAATATGACCGACGCGAAATCGGGAGGTTGTGGGTACGGATTCCACTGGTGTCCGATTGGCCATTTTTGTTCTATACATGACATCTCTTCAACACGTACTATACGTACGTAACACGACCTAATAGGTTGACAGTCTATTTCAATAATAATAATAATAATAATAATAATAATAATAATAATAATAATAATAATAATAATAATAATAATAATAATAATAATAATAATAATATGGAAATTTAAGGGCAGAAAAAGGTTTAGTTGACATTTTATGACAACCGGGTAAAGTATCAGTGGAGACACATTCGATGTTAACCGATAAATTTAATTGAAAATGTAGTGTCAGTTCTACCAAACGATTTCTTTTCTACTGGTATTACGTCACACAGACACTGACAGGTCTTATTTCGACGATGGAATAGTACAGGATTAGGACTGAAATTCTGGCTGAATTGTTGACTGGCTATGTACTTCAGCTGATTCTGCGTTTGCCTGCTGGAATGAAGTTTGTAGATTGGAATCTCAACGTAGTCGCTTGGTATTTAGGAGCATGAGGGAGGCATTCGTATATGTACTGGCTCCTGAAACAACAGCTTCCCATTACAAAATCTGACATTTCGACGTTATCATTCCATATACCTCTCAGCATTCTGGCAAACATAGAGCAGATAAATTTGAGAAAGACTCATATTCAGAATGACAACTTTGACCTCCAAACAATGCAGAATGTAATATGTGAGCTACATAAGTAATTGCCCTACAGTGTTTACTGTATGGCAATTACCATCCAAGGGGTTGTAGCTAGTGCAGTGTCAGCCGCTAGTCTTCCACCCGGAAGAGAGGGGTTCGATTACTAATCCATATTCTTGTTCCTCTCCGTAATATTTTTCCTCGGTTGCAGGGTCTGTTTTCCGAAACGCAGAAAGCAAGCTTGGTCTAGCAAAAACACCAGTTTGGATCAAAATTGTATCCAAACATCGCTCCATGGGTCTCCCTCGCGTCATTCGATCATCGAATCCTAATCAATCTAAGGTCAGTGCTTTCACCTGAAACATCAAGGCCCTAAAATCCTGGCTAAACCTCAAGCCAAACTGACTCCAGTAAACACAGAAACAGCTGAAGAAAAAAGTGTGTTGACAATTACGAAAGCCGGAGACCAGAGCAGTGGCATAGTGACCTAATAATCTTGGGTTGAGGTCAGCTGGGATTTGCAATAGACCCAGAGCGTAATGGTATTAAGACCACAACTAACTTCCAAATTGAATCCGAGTGCTCGTCGACCTCATATTAATACGGCATATTTGATAAAGACCAAAGAAGTTAGCCGAGACATGCTCGGTTTATAGGGAGAACGTGAGTTCTATTCCACTTCAGAAAGCCGAAAATTTTAGAAACAAGATTTCATTTCTGTAGAGGCGCACCATCTTGAGATTCACTCAGTCTACACAAAAATGAATACAAGGTTAATTCCTGGACATAAGAGTGGCGGCCAGGTATACAGGTAACCACTCTACCCACTTCGTGTCCTGTGGATCGGTTTGGCCAAACTTGTAGGAAGGTAGCAACAAGGGTTAAAGAACATCGCAGGCACTTACGTCTTTGCCAGCCAGAGAAGTCTACTGCGGCAGAACATGCCATACATAATGACCATCAAAAAATGTTTATGCACGTTCTGTCATTTATAAAGAGAAACGTTTTATTCCTAGAATCATTCGTGAGGCGATAGAAATCGCTAAACGCCCGAATAATTTTAACAAAGGTGGCGGCTATATATTGATTAGATCATGGCTACCTTCCATAGTTAACTCGTCAACATCCTTCTCCTTGACTCTGGAGGCCCTAAAATGAACTATATTTCTAACAGGGTCTCTCTTTCTTGAATCTGGTTAGTAAGGCGTGACAGTTGCCATTATGCTTTATTACTGCTCTGAAGAACAGCCTCCGTGGCTCAGACGGCAGCGCGTCTGCCTCTCACCGCTCGATACTGTGGTTCAAATCCCGGTCACTCCATGTGAGATTTGTGCTGGACAAAGCGGAGGCGGGACAGGTTTTTCTCCGGGTACTCCGGTTTTCCCTGTCATCTTTCATTCCAGCAACACTCTCCATTCTCATTTCATAGCATGTATCAGTCATTAATAAAATCACTTTGGGAGTGGCAACCCCATTGTACTAACAGCCTATATATGATTCATTCATTTCATTCCTAACCCGGTCACTGACTGGAAAACAGGTTGTAGGTTTTCAGTTTTTCACTGCTCTGAAGACGATCCTGGTCGCAGGATCGAAACGCGTCAGCTGATAATTAATATTAAACGACCTAATTTTTCCCAATTAATTATCATATCATTTAGTGGTCTTGAAAGTCTACTTATTAAGTTTTAGTTGGTTTAACATTGTTTCAGTGCCTGCTTGTTTCATCTGTAGCTCACAAGGGGAGGCTATTGCGCATGGGTCACCGATTCGATCCATTTTTGGTACATGCGTAGGGCATGACCAGGAGTATAATAGATGCAAATAGTAAGGCACAATTCTCAGCCGTTTTCGGGAAATTAATTAATAAAAATTCCAGTGCGCTTATAGGCAAGCTATGTTTGCGAAAAAGACAACAAGCTCGTGGCGCAGTGGCAAGAACTTCGCTTCATAAGTACGAGATCGCTCTGTCGTATCCCATCTATGGACTGTTTACTCAAATATTTCACATCTCTTACAAATTAAGGTGCCATTCCCTTTTCAGTTAAGAAATGATAAAGACTTGGATGTTGGTGTCCAGCAATAGCTTTGTAGGCGCTTATACCACCCCTCTTAAAAGTCACTTGTCCTCAAAAGTCGCTGAGTGCTACATCATGTTAGTGGTTATCGAGGAGTGCTCGTCGACCTCATATTAATATGGCAAGTTGATAAAGACTAAAGAGGTTAGCCGAGACAAGCTCGGTTCATAGGGAGAACGTGAGTTCTATTCCATTTCAGAAAGCCGAAAATTTTAGAAACAAGATTTCATTTCTGTAGAGGCGCACAATCTTGAGATTCACTCAGTCTACACAAAAATGAATACAAGGTTAATTCCTGGACATAAGTGTGGTGGCCAGGTATACAGGTAACCACTCTACCCACTTCGTGTCCTGTAGATCGGTTTGGCCAAACTTGTAGGAAGGTAGCAACAAGGGTTAAAGAACATCGCAGTCACTTACGTCTTTACCAGCCAGAGAAGTCTGCTGCGGCAGAACATGCCATACATAATGACCATCAAAAAATGTTTATGCAATTTCTGTCATTTATAAAGAGAAACATTTTGTTCCTAGAATCATTCGTGAGGCGATAGAAATTGCTAAACGCCCGAATAATTTTAACAAAGATGACGGCTATATACTGAGTAGATCATGGCTACCCTCCATAGTTAACTCGTCAACATCCTTCTCCTTGACTCTGGAGGCCCTAAAATGAACTATATTTCTAACAGGGTCTCTCTTTCTTGAATCTGGTTAGTAAGGCGTGACAGTTGCCATTATGCTTTATTACTGCTCTGAATAAGAGCCTCCGTGGCTCAGACGGTGGCGCGTCTGCCTCTCACCGCTGGATACCGTGGTTCAAATCCCGGTCACTCCATGTGAGATTTGTGCTGGACAAAGCGGAGGCGGGACAGGTTTCTCTCCGGGTACTCCGGTTTTCCCTGTCATCTTTTATTCCAGTAACACTCTCCATTCTCATTTCATAGCATGTATCAGTCATTAATAAAATCACTTTGGGAGTGGCAACCCCATTGTACTAACAGCCTATATATGATTCATTCATTTCATTCCTAACCCGGTCAATGACTGGAAAACAGGTTGTAGGTTTTCAGTTTTTCACTGCTCTGAAGACGATCCCGGTCGCAGGATCGAAACGCGTCAGCTGATAATTAATATTAAACGACCTAATTTTTCCCAAATAATTATCATATCATTTAGTGGTCTTGAAAGTCTACGTATTAAGTTTTAGTTGGTTTAACATTGTTTCAGTGCCTGCTTGTTTCATCTGTAGCTCACAAGAGGAGGCTATTGCGCATGGGTCACCGATTCGATCCATTTTTGGTACATGCGTAGGGCATGACCAGGAGTATATTAGGTGCAAATAGTAAGGCGCAATTCTCAGCCGTTTTCGAGAAATTAATTAATAAAAATTCCAGTGCGCTTATAGACAAGCTATGTTTGCGAAAAAGACAACGTGCTCGTGGCGTAGTGGTAAGAACTACGCTTCATAAGTACGACATCGCTCGGTCGAATCCCATCGATGGACTATTTATTCAAATATTTCACATCTCTTACAAATTAAGGTGTCTTACCCTTTTCAGTTAAGAAATGATAAAGATTTGGATGTTGGTGTCCAGCAATAGCTTTGTAGGCGCTTATACCACCCCTCTTAAAAGACACTTGTCCTCAAAAGTCGCTGAGTGCTACATCATGTTAGTGGTTATCGAGGAGGGATTACTTGTTGGAATCCCCTTGCTCTTCTTCCACGAATGTAAGTAATTTCAAATAATTAACAAAATTCATCTCGAAAAGTTTCCGAGTGTTGGATAACTTCCATTTGCGGCTCAAACGCTAAACCTCACATCATTTGCGCAGCTATTCTTATACTTCTAATTTCTTTATTATTATACTGCTTTTAGGAAATATGGAGTGGGAAT
The DNA here is from genome assembly GCF_040414725.1 of Anabrus simplex. NCBI lineage: Eukaryota > Metazoa > Arthropoda > Insecta > Orthoptera > Tettigoniidae > Anabrus > Anabrus simplex. Next base: position 568,205,630 of record NC_090265.1, on the reverse strand, counting down.
GAAGAAGGTGGAACTTCAAACTTGCTGGCAGTTTATGAAAACTGTCCTCCAGTATTCACTCCTTCCCTCCTGGCTTGCAGTGATATATATTTCCTTCTTTATGATTAAAGCCCGGAGTTTTATGCAGTAACAGGTCGGATTTTTATGCAGTAACAGGTTAGACTGCAAACTAATTTGGTTAGTAAGAACTGTCCGCCAACCGCTCTTCCGTAATGTAGTAAAACTAACATAAATTATAGGGGTTTTCATGAGCCGTACGCCTAATGTCTATGCAAACCCCATAGCACAGGCGTTGTGAAGGTAGACTATACTTGCTACTCGCTTCAGTAAATTTGCATTCTAACCTATTAATGCATAAAAATCCGGGCTCTATTTATAATGTTGAACAATGCATACAAACTTTTATTCTATTACTGATATTGGAGTAAATGAATGTCAAATAATGAAAAAAATAGGCTATCCGAATACATTGTATGGCAAGGTTTAGTTTGGTTCACTTAAAAGTAGACCTGGGAAAGTAAATCAGATCTGAATCTAAACACATATGGTAGAACAACCATTCCTGTCGCACCAGGGAACAACACTGGTTACAACAAAAGGATCAAATGAACGCAGCAATAAATTTCACTGAAACAAGTTTACGAGTAAATCCCAGCAGATATTGTGAGGTGTGAGACAAATGAAATTGTAACCTTGTTAAATCTCGCTAGCAACCGAAAGTAACGAGCAAACTATTGGGAAATGAATAGCGGATAATTGCGATGATTAGGTAATGCCGCGAGAGGCCACGGATTTAGGCGATCTATAGTGACATGCCCGCGCTACATTTATGCTAATGGCACTATCAATATGTATGCTAATGTTGCTACTATGATAATTCCACGCTGGATTTGCTCTGTTGCCATGAAGCAATATACAGCATAGAACATTATAGAACATTTTATCGTTTATTATTATTATTAATATTATTATTATTCAAAATGGTAATATCAGCAACAAATTACGAGGTAATATACTAAATCTTCATAGCCGAGCGTACTATGTCACGTTCCCATAAGGAATGAAAATGGGAGCGTCGCTGATAACTGAGTTTTGAATCCACTCAATTTGTAGACCCTTCTAACGGCAACCTAGGAAGTGTAAAGAATTAAATTATCAAAATTAATATTTGTAGCATTAAACGGTGAAACATTGCAAATATTTTAAGTAGTACTTCTGAATAACATAAAATGGACTGTACGATAGAATATAAATTATATTTAAACATTCTAAAATGTTTGTCCATGTCGTTCACCCGAAGTAAAGCAACCAAACTCAACACTTAAAAGTTATGGTGCGATGACCACCTGAGAACCGTAACAGAATGTAAAGAGCTCGGGCTATTATTATACCGGGATCTGACCTTCACTCCTCAGGTAAAGAAGTGGTTGCTGAAGCATGTAGAACTTCTTTATTTGTGATAAGAAATGAGAATCCATTTGCTTTTGCTAGTAGCTTTACGTCGCACCGACACAGGTCTTATGGCGACGATGGGATAGGAAAGGACTAGGAGTTGGCGTGAAAATGGGAAACCACTGAAAACCATTTTCAGGGCTGCCGACAGTGGGATTCGAACCCACTACCTCCCAGATGCAAGCTCACAGCCGCCCGCCTCTAACCGCACGGCCAACTCGCCCGGTGTGAAGCCATTTGAAAACATAAAAACGCGTATTAAGTTGTACAACACCTTGATTACGCAAGCGTGGTGTGGAGCCTTAGGTGGAAAATCCACGTGTATGAAAAGCAATACTTTAAATATTTACATTTTAAAGGAACATCTCAATATCCAAAAATTGTTCGTACAACGAGCTTTTGTTAAACTTAGAAATGGAAAGTTTAGAAGATCGAAGGCAGAAAGATGCGCTAAAGTTCATATATGAAATAATAAATTCGCAAATTGATAAACCTGAGTTCCTTTCACTCCTGAATTCCATGCGCCGCGCTCAAATTCAAGATATCCTTTAACATATTCAAATTTTAAAAAAAGCTAGAACAACTGCCCGTCAAAATTCACCACATTACAGACTACGCAGTATCTATAACAGTGCATCTCAGAAAAATAATACTCTTGATTTCAGTACAAACATGACAGTAGTTATAAAAGAATTCACGGCTAACATTAAAAGATAGCAGTTATGATAAAACATTGTATGCTCCGTATATTAAACCATATTGAAAGAAAGACTTGTAAGCACAAGCCCACAATAACAGAAGAGATAGCATTAGGTTAATTACATTAGGTAAGTTTACAATAGTTCACCTCTATGGTGTAGTGGTTAGTGTGATTAGCTGCCACCCCCGAAGGCCCGGGTTCGATTCCCGGCTCTGCCACGAAATTTGAAAAGTGATACGAGGGCTGGAACGGCGTCTGCTCAGCCTCGGTAGGTCAACTGAGTAGAAGTGGGTTCGATTCCCACCTCAGCCATTCTGGAAGTGGTTTCCCACTTCTCCAGGCAAATACCGGAGTGGTACCTAACTTAAGGCTACGGCCGCTTCTTTCCCTCTTCCTTGTCTATCCCTTCCAATCTTCCCATCCCCCCGCAAGGCCCCTGTTCAGCATAGCAGGTGAGGGCGCCTGGGCGAGGTACTCGTCATCCCTCAGTTGTATCCCCAGACCCAGAGTCTGAAGCTCCAGGACACTGCCCTTGAGGCGGTAGAGGTGGGATCCCTCGCCGAGTCCGAGGGAAAATCCGATCCTGGAGGGTAAACACATAAAGAAAGAAAAGAAGTTTAGAATTGATTGAACTAAGTTAGGTAATATTAAGTAATAAATACTTGTAATTTCACTTCGTATGGCAAAGAATGCTTCTGTGATTGGGACTGACATTCTGTAGCAAGCAATAAATTAAATTAAATTAAATTAAATTAAAAAGGGCACTCCCTGGAGATGGTTGCCTATTTCAACTTCTCTTGAAAACTAAAATCACTGCTACCTAACGTGCCCGTTCTAGCATATTCCTTAATTACATTCATATTATACTACCATGCATCCTATAAGAAATGTGGGCTACATCCTCATGCAAGGACTGTCTTAACAGAAAGAGAAATGCACCTGTTCAGAGAATGGAGTATTTAAACTTGAGTCAGTAGAGTCGTTACATTCTCACCACCTTCTATTGATCAATTTGTTTCAGAAGGGGGGAAATTTTTCAGTGAACGATAATGTTTTCCAGGTAAGTTTTGAAGAAGGAATTTTGAAAAATATTTGACATTTTTTTTAACAACATTATAGCTATTATCACTGGCTGTTGGAAAATTATTTTTTTCAACTCAGAAAGGTGGTTTATTTTTAATTCATCCTTTAACGGTCGCAACCGCATTTTACTTTAAACAGGCTTCAGCTATTGCGTACATGGTGTCGAATGCAGACAAGAGCACGGAATCGTTCCGTAGCAGAGGCGGGTCATATAGTCATATTTGTTACGTACAGTCGCACAAAAGAAAATAAGAAATTGCGCATGGTGTACTGTATGTTCCTCACATTTAAAATTTTACCATAATTAATTTTTATTATTTTCAAAATATAATTCAACTCCCATTTAGATTCAAAGCCTGTGGATACCCACAACAAGCATATCTATAGGTTTTTGTGAAAAGCCTATCTGAGGGGAGCTTATGCAATACCTTGCACTCATGAATTGTTTAAACCAGGGCCTCTCAAACGCCCAAAATCTCACGCGTGCAAATCGAGGCGCAAGAGCTCCGTGCACTGTGCATCGGTCCCGCTCGGTTCGTCTCGGACCAACGCTTCGTCTCTGGGCTACTCGTCTAAGCTCGGCTCAACTCGGCTCGGATGTGGAGCTCTACGGAACAAGTGAGGAAGAGGGAGACAGGCGGAGCGAGCGAGACAGGCGTGGGGAAAGAGAGAGAGAGCGCTATTGTTCCAAATCGAGGAGTGGGGGTCTGCACTTTGGTCAACCAAGCGAAGTCGTCTTGTGCACCGTGCACAGTGCATCCACCTGGTGCATGCACTCTGAGAGAACCTGGTTTAAACGATTGGACATTTTCTTTACGTAAGATGAAACAATTATATTTTAACACATCAATTCCATTATGAATTGTAATACACACTTATAATGGCAATATAATATACATTTGATTTAATTGTATTTACAATCTTAACAAGAAATAAAACCATTGTAAATGATATGTTGAATCTTATAACCTAATATTTAAGCGGTTTCATCCCGGTAAACACAGTATTTTTCACAACATGGAAGGTTTCGAAATACTCGCTTTCAACTCATTTTCTAATAATAATAATAATAATAATAATGCTACATGCTTTACGTCCCACTAACAACTTTTACGCCGGGCTGAGTGGCTCACACGGTTAAGGCGCTGGCCTTCTGACCCCAACTTGGCAGGTTCGATCCTGGCTCAGTCCGGTGGTATTTGAAGGTGCTCAAATACGTCAGCCTCGTGTCGGTAGATTTACTGGCACGTAAAAGAACTCCTGCGGGACTAAATTCCGGCACCTCCGCGTCTCCGAAAACCGTAAAAGAGTAGTTAGTGGGACGTAAAACAAATAACATTATTATTATTATTAACAACTTTTACGGTTTTTGGAGACGCCGATGTGCCGGAATTTTGTCCCGCAGGAGTTCTTTCTACGTGCCAGTAAATCTACCGACACGAGGCTGACATATTTGAGCACCTTCAAATATCACCGGACTGAGCCAGGATCGAACCTGCCAAGTTGGGTTCAGTAGGCCAGCGCCTCAGCCGTCTGAGCCACTCAGCCCGGCACTCATTTTCTGTCAAACTATTGGGCATATAATTAAACGAAGGTAAGTGATTAATTCTGAATGTTGGTTAAGGTGTCCATCTTATCACGTTGTTATGATATGATCGTTTAGATATCTTCACTTCGTTAGATTATGTGGACAAAGCGAAACTACAGGCAGCCAATAAATATAAGGCAATTGGTAGAAACAGGTAAGGGACTGGTCTTGGGTGGGGCAGAGGCGTTGTAGTATTCCATTACCGACATAAACTACTGTTTCTATATCGTCAAGATTCCGTGCAATCGGCTGTATATAGAGTATATATGGTGAGTAGAAAGGAAATATGTTAAAACGGACACCAATGGGTCCTGTAACCACACTCTTCAGGACTCACATCCTATGTTCTACTGATTGAGCTACGGTGGTCTTGCCATTTATGCTGTCCTGGCAGAGATGTTAGACTGATCTCCAGAACTAATATTAGCACAACTATTGAGTTCGCTTGCCACTCACTGTTGACAATTCAGTAAATTGACTGACTCGAGGCTGGCGTATTCCATCACCTTCAAACACCGCTGGACTGGTGGAATCGAGCCCACCATCTCGAGCTCAGAAAACCTGCATCCTGCCACCTGATGCATATGGTGAGTACATCTAGGAGGTTGTCTCCAGTAGTAATCATGCAAGCGAAATGGAGGATGTTCATTGAGTGAGTGCTGACATGGGGATTTCGATTCAACAGTACCGAGCGGCGATATGTCGTTGACACAGTCCAGGCAGGCTCGCGAAGCGTACTATAGAATACACTGCCAGACAGCAAGTAACGCATGCTTCAATTATGACGGCAGCTTCAGTGATGGCGGTGTTGCTGGTCATTGAAGGGGTATAAACGAACCCTGTACCCGGTCCTGCTGGTGTAGTTGGATAGCAAGAGATGGGGAATATAAAGGAAATTTCAAAGAGGTGTGTGAAGCAGAACAAACAAGAGAGCTCCTACGGGAACAAGCCAGTGAATGGAGAGAAAGGATTTTATGAAAGAGAAGCTAAAAACTGTAACAGAAATAGTGGTCCAAAACCATAAGGAAATAGCAAGTTTGAGGGATAGGGTGAAGAAAATGGAAGAGGAGATAAAAGAATTGAGGTGGCAAGAGAAAAAGCTCCAGCAGGAAACTCATCAGAAAATTATTTTTATACCGGTTACCTCAGAATGCTAAAGAAGATTTAGTACTTAAAGTACTAGATATAATAAATGAGAAGTTGAAGATCAACTGCAGGGAAGCTGATATCGACAAGATTCAGCGGATGGGAAAGACAATGGGCAAGAGACAGGTGAAAGTGTGGTTCGTTTAAACCCTATTGGCGAAGAAGAAGATTTTGAGTAGGAGGTCTCGAGACTTGTCCAGTGTGAATACCTCCAGTAGGTATGGAGAAAGTTTACACGGGTAACACACAACATTATAAATCAATCGGACACCCACGGCGTGTCAGAATAGCTCATCCGTCCGACATTCAAGTTGAGACTTTTCTAATTTAAACAATGCGGTAGTGTCGCTTCCAGTATGTTATGTGCACAGTGTGCTACAACATGGATGGGAACAAGGGAGCAGATATCAGTGTCTTGTTATGAAAATCACTGGCTTGTTCCAAAAAGAAGAACATATTTTTTAAATTATTTCAGTATTTTTAACGAAACTAATGCGAGAGTTCACCCAGTGATTGCTACAATATTATAGCGAGAAAGTGAATGAGAGAGACTCCTTTGAATGCTGCACAAGTTGTTTAAACTTAATGGTGCTCTTTTCCAAATTTATTTCAAGATATTTATTTCTTAATATTCCTGTTTTATTTTTGTCTTTGCGGCTTAGAGCAAAGTTCTGCTGCTGTGTTAACATCACGTGAATAGTTTTCCTATTCGATATGGCCAATTATCACATGTTAACATATTTACTTCCTAATTATAGGAAAATAATGAATTACTTTCTTAAATATCTAGTCATTCTGGCACATGTTTTTATCTCAAGTCTTTAAAATCTCATCCATTGACTGAAATGAGCTTGAAGAAAATGTTTCTTTTTCTGACAGTCCCTGACTTGGAAAAGAGAAGAGACGAACCCCATGACGCTTCAGCCCTGAATGACCCTCGTCTACCAAGCGACGGCTGCTCAGCCTAAGAGTATATAGATAACAGTATAATGCGTGCTCAGCGCAACGAATTCTCTCGGTCGTTATACTTGGTTTTCTAGGCCGGGAATGCTATCCCACTGTCATATAGGTTTTTGATAAACAGGCGAACATTAAATATTGCCTAGTTCCTTCATGCAAATTTACATATACTAAACGTCCTACATCTTTATATACTAATTTTATCATTATTACATTTACATTTATATTACATAAATCACTTCAATACTCAACTTAATATTATTATAAAATCATATTACAAATCATATTAGTCTATTATTCACACATAGACTAAGAGGACCTCAAACCAGCCCTCGGATCCAGATAAAAATCCCTTATTTGGCTGGGAATCGAGCCCTGGACCTCTGGATAAGAAGCCTGCTCACTACCCCTAGATCACGTGATCTACAACTTGGCCTCTTCTATGCTAGCAACAGGCAGTATTACCACAAAATGTACTTATAGTACATTCATTTTCACAATTTCTAATGATCTAATATAATGAAGAACCATGCTAATGAACTTGTGAATGCTACTGTTCTATTACCTCACTTGTCGAGGGCAGTATCAAGTTCCCCCGATAATAACGACCAATAATTGACAACACAGCATCATTCATGAAATGAACTGAATGTTATTGACTCCCGAAATGAAGTGACTAGCTATTCGGTTACCATTTAATCAGCCCACGATTAACAATTGGACAAAGTAGTAAAGAGAATTAGGCAGCTGTTGACAGCTTGTCCTTCGTTACTATCAACATGTTACCGGAGAGCATTCGATCAGGTAACGTTCCCTATCGACTGCTCTACAGTCCTCTGCACATAAATTCTATGTTTTAACAAGCGGAACTACACTACTGTTACATTTTCAGCCATCAGAGTCTAATGTGTTTTAGTTTTACTGCTATTATCTTGTAGCTCGGCGGTTGTCCACAGTCGACAGGCCGCGGATCGCTAAATTAATTTTCCGTAAGACGAGGGCCCGGTCCAAACAAATTTACTCGTAAATACGCTCCCATTTTTGTAAAAAAAAAAATACATCATGCAACAAACATATTACAAAAGGCATCATATTTCAACACTGAAACAAAATAATCAATCAATAACTTCATAAATGAATTTAACCTTTCATCATTATGTAATAGAAGGGATATTCTGCAACTAATATTTTTTGTTCAAACTCATAAATAATGTGAGTAATGACAGGAAGCCAATGGCTACAGTGTACAGTACGAATTTACGGACAAGACAAATGTTTCATTGTGAACACTCTAAGACTGTGAGCCACAAAACTTCTCCAGTAGTTAGAATATGTCATCTTTCTAACAAAGTTGCAGCATGTAATCAGAGAATTGGTTTTACTATGACTCTTCGAGACTTCATGCATCATGTGGAAGCTAGTTTCACACAGATAACAGATTTTTATCTTCCGATAAAAGTCGAATACTGTATCATTTAGTAGTTAGTGTAAATAAAAAGACGAGTATAACACGTTTTTGTTAAAATATTATGTTAAAAAATTGTATTTATGTGTAATAATATTTATACTAAATATGTTGGTGCAAACAACAAGCGTACCGGGTATTAAATTTATTGTATTCTCATGTTTGTTTGTTTTTTCTCTTCCTGTTATATTTTCATATTTTCAATGCTCTTTTCTTGTAATTTTTTCACAAATTCCGTTCTTTATAATGCGCATTATGTTGTAAAAATCCACCTGTAAATGGAGAATGTCTCTGCTTGTGGTATATGTTTGAATAAATAAATAAATAAATAAATGCCCTCGCCCCCTAGCCCCATCCCACGTGCCGCCCCAGCTCTGATAGACCTTAGTCTATAAAGCAACCACTACTCAGCCCCAAGGTCTGCACGTTGCGAGGTTACATGTGTTGAGTGCAACGAATCCTGTAGGCCGTTAATTATTGGCATTCGAGACCGGAGCCGCTACCTCACTGTCAGTCCCTCAATTGATCTCAAGTAGTCTGAGTGGATTTCGAGCCAGCACTCAGATCCAGGTAAAAATTTCTGACCTTGGCCGGAAATTGAAACCGGGGCGTCTGGGTAACAGTAAATCTACCGACACGAGGCTGTCGTATTTCAGCACCTTCAAATACCACCGGACTGAGCCAGGATCGAACCTGCCAAGTTGGGGTTAGAAGGCCAGCGCCTTAACCGTCTGAGCCACTCAACCCGGCAATTAAATATAGTGTACGCCTGAGGAGTAGTAGCATTCTGCACTGTGAAAACGGCGTTGTATGTTGATAGCTACATTAACTGGTCACTGACTTCTTCAATACAGATGTTATTTCGCCCGTTGATGTAATCGGTCTGCAGATCATTTTTATGACCGCTCATTAGCAGCAGTATTCCCTCCCACGAAGTTAAAGATTTCTATGTTTGAAAATCTCCAATCATTCAAAAATAAGAGGCTTTGTCAGTGATATTTGCTCCAGTGATGTTACTTCGTTAAATTTTAGAATTTACCGTATAGACTACTTGACTACTGGGTCTGCGCTTTTCGATACAATCACAGCAATTTTTCTCAAATTCTCCCCCTACAAAACTTTCATTCACGAAAATGCTTAGAAAAGTAAAATGACATATTTCAGGAGAATATCTTGAAATGGTGAAACAGTCCGTAACTAGGTGTATGGCCTCGTGTAGTTCTACCCCTCTTAACTTAAAATTATTAGTAATTAAACACTGAGTGTAACCATCGTCTCCATTGTGTCCCACGGTTTCTCTTAACCTCTTATACTCTTAGGTAATCTACTCTCATCCATTCGCCTGAAATAATCCTACAGAACTGCTATGCAGAATACTTGGCTGATAGAACAACAGGGAATGTGAAGTAAAATAAAACCCTTCGGGATATTCGAGAGTCCGCCTCTGTGGTGTAGTGGTTAGTGTGATAAAGCTGCCGCCCCCGGAGGCCCGGGTTCGATTCCCGGCTCTGCCACGAAATTTGAAAAATGGTACGAGGGTTGGAACGTGGTGCACTCAGCCTCGGGAGGTCAGCTGAGTAGAGGTGGGTTCGATTCCCACCTCAGCCATCCTAGAAGTGAATTTCCGTGGTTTCTCATTTCTCCTCCAGGCAAATGCCGGGATGGTACCTAACTTTAGGCCACGGCCGCTTCCTTCCCTATTCCTTGTCGTCTATCCCTTCCAATCTTCCCATCTGCACACAAGGCCCCTGTTTAGCATAGCAGGTGAGGTGGACTGGGCGAGGTACTGGTCCTCCTCCCCAGTTGTATCACCAGGCCTAGAGTCTCGCGCTCCAGAACACTGCCCTTGAGGCGGTAGAGCTGGTATCTCTCGCTGAGTCCGAGGGAAGAACCGACCCTGGAGGGTAAACAAATAAAGAAGAAGGGATATTCGAAAAACTGAGGAAGATACTTTTCTTTAATTTTTGTCTTATTTGCAAAATGAAAGCAAAGTTTCATTACCAAATAACCCTTATGTAAAGAACGGTTAATCCCTGTAATAGATAATTAAAATACTGAGTAAACAGGAGACGTTATGCTGAAAAGTGTAATAATTCTCTGACAGTCGAATCGTGCGACCACCGAGCTCGATAGCTGCAGTCGCTTAAATGTGGCCAGTATTCGGGAGATAGTGGGTCCGAACCCCACTGTCGGCAATCCAGAGGATGGTTTTCCGTGGTTTCCCATTTTTTCACTAGGCAAATGTTAGGGCTGTACCTTCATTAAGGCACGGAGGCTTCCTTCCCATTCCTAGCCCTTTCCTGCCCCATCGCCGCCGTAAGACCTATCTGTGTCGATGCGACGGAAAGCAACTTGTAACAAAACAACATCAAGAGTGCGACAATTTGCTACTAAGGCGGTTAACACTTTCATCAAATGAGTTAATTCTCAACTTAGCCTTTAACTTCTCATTGCGAAAGCCTTACTCTTTGTATCAGCACTCATTCCTATTACTCTCAGTTCAGGAAAATGATATCCGAATTCCTCCAGCTTTTGCTGCCGTACAGCAATGTCGGCCAGAAAACAGCGATGCAAAGATACTTTACTTTTTACTGAATACCACTGATCACAACTGCGAGCTCATAAGGTTTTCTACACTTTGATTCGAGGGTACTCAACATCCTACGTACATGAAAAAGTAATCCATTCGTTCTGGTATCGTATTCCCTGTGCGAAATTAAATCCTCTTAATGTTTTACCGAAAAATGCTAATAGCATCAAAAAGCTCCAACGTTATGATTTCTACGAAATACATGGAGCTTTGTTTACAAGAGGACGCGTTTAATATTTTGCTCTCACCTTGGCAACGGATAGATAATTAAAGCAGAGTCCTTTTAACCCTTATATTCTCCATACAAAAAAGGTTCGGAGATAATTTAATAGAAGATATAGCGGAGTGGAATATTCCACAGGAAATTTAACCATTGGACCAACAATGCGCTTTGTTTATAAGTGACATAGGGTTTAATACTACAAAGCTTCCTAAATTTTCAATACCTTTGCATTGTTTTAATTGCAATATACAAAGCAAAGCAAAGTCACCTCCATACAGGCCATGAAGGCCCTTGGAGGAGTGGAAGGTAAAGGCTTCCACCATTGTTAACCTCGGCACGTGATGGGGTAGAGTGGTTAGTTCTACGCCCAGCCGCCTGTTCCCCCCAGGAATTAACCTGGTACTCATTTTTGGTGTAGGCTGAATGAATCTCAGGGCCATATGCGCCTCCAGAATAGGAAATCTCGTTTCTTAAATTTTACGACTTCCTGACGGGGATTCGAACCCTCGTCCTTCCGGGCAAACCGAGCACGCCTTTACAGCCTCGGTCAGGCAGCCCCTAATTGCAATATACACTATGGGAAAAATAATGCTCTTTAAAATTCCTTGAATTCGTAGATATCTTAAGAGACATGGATTGCAGGAATTTTTCCCAGCAGGAGTTATTTAACATACTGGAAGTCAGCGAGACGGAGTTGTCACAATTTTGCTATCAGCTTCAAGACAAGCATGATTATCTAAAGTCAGTCATAATGATAATACTCGCATGACATTTTCTTTCTACAATTTGCTCTACGTCGCACCGACACAGATAGGTCTTATGGCGACGATAGTATAGGAAAGGGCTAGGAGTCGGAAGGAAGCGGCAGTGGCTTTAATTAAAGTACGGCCCCAGAATTTGCCTGGTGGGAAAATGGGAAACCAGGAAAAACATTTTCAGGGCTGCTGGCAGTGGGGTTCGAACCCACCATCTCCCAATGCTAGATGATAGCTACGTGACACGTATTGTCGAATGGACTTCTTCTTCAAAAATCCGACTACATCTACCGGATTGGAAACTGCAACCTAGAAATCCAGAGGCTGACATATTATCACTGATCCACTGAAGGTGGTGGTAGTTATTATTTTAAGAGGTAGTACAACAGGGCAACCACCTCCTATTAAAACTAATCAGGGGGAAAAATTAACGGGTTCGACTTTGAAAAATGAAGGTATCGGCGAAAGAAAGAAAGGGGCCATGAAGGGCATGAAAAAGAAAAACTCCCTAGGACTGGGAAACATAATGCCGCCGGGGTTGGAAAAGAACAAAGGCTACTAACTGTTGTCGGATAGAACACATGAAAGTGAGGAGGCTGGCACAGGTAAGTGGAAAAAAAAGCCAGGCCTCGTGGTCGCCAATCCACGCTCCCAAGTCAAGAGCCTCTGGGCCCCTTTTGTCACTTCTTACGACAGGCAGGGGATATCGTGAATATTATTCTACCTCCCACGCCCACAGGGGGTTCCAGAGAAGGAGCTAAGTTCGTACTGAAATGGCTTCGTTAAGATAATGTACACTGAAATCTCAAGTATTTAAGTTACAAGCCCCGTGGTCTAGGGATAGCAAGCCTGCCCCTAACACGGAGGTCCCGGGTTCGATTCTCGGCCAGGTTAGGGAATTTTACCTGGTTCTGATGGCTGGTTGGGGTCCGCACTCAGCCTAAGTGAGGACAATTGAGGACATAGCGCTGAGATGATTTGTCGCGCTGACAACATACTACTTCGTATTCTGCAGGAATTCGAGCTGAGCAGAGCTTGCCTAGTAGGGCAAGGTATTTCAGGGATATTTTCTCACTAGTAGTTTAACGTCGCACTAACAGGTCGAAAGTTTTCGGCTACTCAAGGATGGGAAGGGGCTACGATTGGGAAGATAGCGACCGTGACCTTATCTAACAGCGGCGGCGACTATGAGGGGGGGGGGGCGGCAATGAGGAGGTAGTTAGCCCCCTCCCACTTTGTGGAGAAAACATTATATTGTTATTCCATTTTAGCCGCCAGAAACTAAGAATTATCGGAATTATTTCATAAAACAATTTGTACAAGCCCTGTTGTCTTGTCAGGTCATTATTTCCTTTAATGCGTTTAAATATTAACAAACCAAGGCACATTTTCTTGCCTTAAATTTTGACCGCCCCCCCCCCCCACACACACACACTTGTAATTCCCATTCGCGACTACTGTTAATTAAGGTATAGCCCCAGCATTTGCCTGCTGTGTAAATGGATAAAACAGTGAAACCATTTTCATGGCAGTCGATGGTAGGATTCAAATTTCGGGAATTTAACACCATAGGACTTTTCCTAGAATACTCCCCGTCCATGGCGCAACAGCCCTGAAGGATCATGGCTTACCAAGCGACCGTTGCTCAGAAGCTCCAGATTACTAGGTTACGTGTGGTCAGCAAGACGAATCCACTGAGCGGTTATTCTTGGCTTTCTATACCGGGACCACTATTTCACCGTCAGATAACTCCTCAATTGTAATCGCGTATTCTGAGTAGACCTAGAACCAGCCCTCAGATCCACGTAAAAATCCCTGTTCTGGCCGGCAATCGAACCCGGGGCTTCCGAGTAAGAGGCAGGCACGCTACCACTATACTGTGTGGGGGTGGGGGCGGCTTTCCTAGAATATAAGCACAGTTAGATACGAACAAACCGCACAGAGATTCGATTTCGCAAACGTGAGCAAAATAGAAAGGTACCTAACCAAGTTTACTACCCATAGTCGGACTCATTGGCTGAATGGTCAGCGTACTGGCCTTCGGTTCAGAGGGTCCCGGGTTCGATTCCGGGCCGGGTCGGGGATTTTAACCTCCATTGGTTAATTCCAATGGTCTGGGGGCTGGGTGTCTGTGCTGTCCCCAACATTCCTGCAACTCACACACCATACATAACACTATCCTTTACCACAGTAACACGCAGTTACCTACACATGGCAGATGCCGCCCACTCTCATCGGAGGGTCTGCCTTACAAGGGCTGCACCTGGCTAGAAATAGCCAAACGAAATTATAATTATTATATACTACCCATAAATCCGTCGTGGAAGACGTAGCCCATAACACGTTGCTTTCCGCGATCTGTGTTAAAGGCTTGGGATATTTTTGATCATTTTCCCCATGCACCTCTCGATGATTCCTACGATGAAGTGAGCCTACTCTAGTTAAACTTAATTTGTAATTTTATGAGCCTTCTTCGATCAGGAATATGTCTCTAGATATATAACAAATGAGAAAATCCCAGCATTTGTCAGGAGAATAAAAGGAAGAACTGGGGTAAAATAATTGTGGTAAAGACACTGACTGTTAATTCTGATCTACAAAATAATAATATAAAAACAATAATAATACCATGAAATACCCAAGTGGTTCATAAGTATACAGTGCGACTCACCTAAATGAACACCGCGAATATTTCCGAAACATGTGCAACTGATACTGTGTTTTCACAGGATGGAAGTACAAACAGGGGCTCACAAATGTAGCCAATGTAACGATTCTATTAATGCTCGGAAAGTGGTTTTCGAGCACTCAGTTCATGTTTTTAAACTGAAGAATGCATATTAACACAAATGATATAAATGTGCAAACGATTATAATCACAGTGAATAATAAGTGCAAAATAAGTCATGATATATAGTCATTTACATCCTGGGAGGACCGAGGATTTTGGCTGGATATGTTTCATTTCTTTGGGTAGGGGAATCCACGTACAACACAGCACATTGCAAACCGCCATAGAAATGCACAATAAGGAATATAACACTCCACATTGGGTTGGCGTAAAGAAATGCATCCTGGCGCAAAATCGGTCCAAAATCTCATCAAGTGCCGACCCCAATATATTGGGAATTAGTCCAGTAAAAATGAAAGAAGAAGGTCGTGTCAAATATATACAGTACATGCAGAATACATGTTAAGTAAGTAAAAAAACAACAATGGCCACCCGGTGTCCGATGCCTTCTGGATACGAACTAATAAGCTGAAAGTCTATTTGAAGTGGAATACCTTGGTTAACTCTATGCCCGATCACATTCACTCTCAGGATTTCACCTTCTATTCATTTCTCATGCTAAAATGCACTATAGTGATTACTACGAAGTGGAAGTCTAGCCCGTTTCTTTCTTGCCCGGCTTGTTGTTCTTCCGTCACCCGTCCCTGGTTCCTCGGCGCGTGTTCGTGCATAATGATGGCTTACGTAGCTTTCCTCAGGAACCTTGGAGAGCTACTCTCTCGGTCACTTACTGTCATCTTTGGAAGTTTTGTTTGACTATTGTCAGAGCTTCTAAGACGTCCCCATAATGCCCTTCCATGCGCTTTAACATAAACAAAACTCCAAGAGTCAAATGGCAACTGTCCAATATGAACTATGAATTTGTTTTTTTTATTTAATTATGAGTATTACAACTTCAATCACCGAGAAAGATAGCTACTTTCATTCATGAGGTGGTTGATTCAAATCCCATATTCGGCAAACCTGAAGATAGTTTTCCGTGTTTCTTCATTCACATCAGGCTGTGTAACCTTCACACGATCGGCGTTCGAACTTCAGTCCCTTCGCGGACGGAAACACACACACACATGATCTACATTTATATATAGATATGTTCCCTTTGAATGTCGCGGTTATACTAGCCGAGGAGTAACACAAATATGCTCATAGACGGCAGATGCTGTTCCTTCAACTCTACTGATGAGGGAAGTCCCCTCAGTACCTTGCAACACTTTTTCTCCTGATAGTAAGTGTTGCGTAATACACACGTTGCATGACGCAGTTTTTTTCGCGCGTATATTACGTATTTTCGCAGTATTCCGATGAAATGGCGTCAACAAAAATAGATTAGCGATACCGATATAGTGTCAATATTCGAAAATACAGAAAAGAAGTGTCGGATTTTATTGGTTGTGACTCTGAAGTCGAAAATTCTTTCTCAAGCTCTTCTGAGAGTAACAACCACATAAGTGACACTGACAGCGAGAGAATGAGTCTGATGTATGTAATAACAGTCCCGGAACTACGACTATTATTCCCATTCGTAATAGTGATCAAGGACCTATGTTGCCGTCAAACTTTTATACTGAAACACACTCTATGGATTACTTATTTCTGTTATTTGTGCGGAGCGTGGGTTCAACTTCTGTGACTATTCCTTGAATCACTTTCCCACCTCTTGATGAGACACAAAATGAAACCAAAACGTAATAGAAAGTAACTTTCTGTACATATATTTCATAACAGTGGACTAATGTATACTGAGTGGAGTAGCCGCGCTACGGCTCTGCATTCGAGAAATGCGCGAGTTCGATCCCCGCCTTCGGCTTTACACAGAATAAATTTCCGTGATTTCCCATTTTCACTTCCAGGCAAATGCCAAGACATTTCCTATTCGTAGGCCAAAGCCGTTTCATTCCAGCTAATTACCCAACTTAATTCATGATAATTTATTTCATCTTCATTAGCTCCACAATAATTAATAACTTGACATCGGGAAGGGAATCCGGCGAATAAACGCGTAATATAAATTCAGTTCAGCTCATACCCGACCCCGTTTCAGGAAATAGAACTAACGGGTAGACATTTAGAGAAAGAACGTGTACTTAGAATTAACCGTTGTGTCCCTTGTGCCATTCTTGCATCGAAAAATTTACGAGGCGATTTTTATTTTGTCTTCAGACCACTTAAAATTTCGGTTTCCATTCTTAAACTAGGTATGTGATTAATTTGGGTATATTTTCATCGTTTTAGTTAATTTTTCGAAATTTTCTATGCTTTTTTTTTATTGTTCAACTTTTTCGCCGCGTATAGTACAGTATATATATATATATATTGTACCCTGATGAGATAGGCCCTAGTTTCATGATTTGATTTTGATATGAGAAATACAGATATATTGGAATATTAAATAAATACAGTGTCAGTTTTGTGTGGACGGGAGAATTTCCACATGTTCGCGACAGTCCGGCGCCACCGTAAGCTTGTCATTAAGGGGAAGAAGGTTTCCTGGTCAAAAGATAAGAGGATTAAAATCTAGAGCTCACAACAACAGAATAATTACTACAAGGAAGTAAAAGAGTATATATTTCGGACCAAGGCCGAGCAGGTGTATCGCCAATACCGAGAATATGACGTACGGGTTTCGTCCACGCCCGAGGCATTTGGTGTTGTCAACGTTTCACAGGGAGAGATTTCAAGCTAACCAAAGCGGTCCTGACCAATGAGAAAATTTATCGTAGGTCGCAGATAAACCAACATAAGAAAAACTCAGAGTGAACTCCAGTTAGCTTCTCCGATAACAATAATTAAATTATTCCAACCACATGATTGAATAGAGGGGATTTTTGTGATATCATTCCCATGTTGATTAATTGTAATCATAATAAATTCAAGTAATGAATTCGTGGAAATGACCCACGCTATCTCGCCATTGGTCGAGATGAGCACGCCATCAGGGACGCCGAGTTAGCGCGCGAAAGGTGGAGGACAGAAATTAAGTGATATTTCCATGATCACCGAACGATATGAGTTCAGAATACGACACATGAATGTGTATCACCAGTGTATTAAGTAGGATAAAGCAAGAGATCCAACTCCGCCTGCATATGCCGATTTAGGATAACCAACCCCCTCTCCAGAAGTTGACCGCGGATGACCCCGGCGGGAAATCATATCCTCCATAAAAGTCCAGTAGCAGACCTCACATCACTCAGTTCCTACCAGTACTCAGTCGTTTGAAGTCACCAGTTGTGAACGAGCGGACCTCACATCACTCAGTTCCTACCAGTACTCAGTCGTTTGAAGTCACCAGTTGTGAACGAGCAGACCTCACATCACTCAGTCGTTTGAAGTCACCAGTTGTGACCGGTCGAACCTCACTCACTCAGTTCTTACCAGCACTCAGTTCTTACCAGTACTCAGTTCTTACCAGTCACCAGTCGTTATCGGTCACCAGTCGTGTCAGTCGTAATGAAGTAGTTGAGACTCTGACACGTTGACTCTGTAAGTCAGTACCTCGGGACGTATTCGAAGTCAATTAGAGCTGAAAGTACGTGAATTATTAGGAGAATGAATACGAACAGTGAAATTATCCATAGTACCGAGTGTGTATAATCAGTACAATTGTATGTTGAAATTAATGAATGTCATGTGTTTAAATAATAACTAACTAACGGAACGCCGACAGTACCTTTGGAAGGCAGTGTGCGGAGCCTGAAGTAAACACCTCAAGATAGACGGTGAATAACTATCCGAGCAGGGAATTATAGGAGCTAGGCGATGATCAAGACGGCTTGAAAATAAACTAGGAAGTGCCGGTTGAAGACGCGATACGCGCCGGTTCAAATGAACGACATTTCGCCGTAATGTGTCACGACGTGTGTTTCGGGCGTATATGAAGAGTATATTGTGCGAGTGTCAGGGGTCTAGGAGCACCTATAAGTGTTTTTTTTTGTTATTAGTGTTCTTGTGTAAATTAGTGTAATAAGGTATTAATCATGGGTAGTCACCCAGAAGTGTTTTATTGTGTAAAATTTGTATTGTGCGACATGATGGACGTGTAAATCACCATGGGGCCGTAAAGCCTATATCTCCTCCGCTACGAGACCATGGAATTCTACACAGGAATGAGTACACAATTTTGATATTTAGGGGATGTTATCGCGACTAAACGGGGTTCAGAGTAAATTAATTATGGTTACTTAACATGGTCCGCTTCCCGAGTCCATGATTTTTATTTTTTTGTTAGACGGACGAACTAATTTATATTAACGTAATAATGGGTTAGATTAATTAATTTGAGTAATTGTTTGTTGTATATAATGTAAATATGGGATATATTTCTTTCAATTAATGCATGCTGTTTGTAATACTTTGACTTAAGTTCATTTCAAGTGTTAAATTCCTTTTTTGTGCTAACCCATTTATTTGATCTTCAATCACTGAGGTGATCATTTGTAATTTAATTAGGAATAATTTCTATTAGACAGCCAGATTACGAAAGAGCCAGAGTATGGAAGATTTGTGTTGCGTACGGAAGGTCATTAAAATACTAATAATAATCATGTTTGTGAGTCGACGAAGGAAAGTAAAATAATAATAATAATAATATTTGGGCGTGTAGAAGTTAAAGTATATTAATAATAATGACAGTGCTTCGTGAGTTAGCCAGTGCAAATATAATAATCAATGTGGAGATGACATGTAGCGTTAAAGACTTTCATTCGCGTAGTCAGTTTGATTTTACGTAAATTTTTGATGTTACGTTTTTGGACTTTAATTTAACCATTAAAATTTTGTTTAAAAGCGATATAGGCACGTGAATTAGAATGGTCACGATATGTTAAAAGCCCAGAATGATTTGAGCCCATATTTAGAGTTGGAAGTCGTGAGGGACGAATATCCGGCGTGAAATAAATTGAGCCGTATTGTTTGTAATGATGAAATAGATGAATCTCAAGGCCTAAGATGATATAAATGCATATGCCGATGTTTAGTGGTAGAATCCACGCACCGAGGATTATTTTATGAATTAAATGTTTGAAGAGTTCCGATGAAAGGAAATGGACTTCAAATTTGAAGGAATAGTTTAGCAATCGCCGGCATTGGAGGTATTTGCCCAGCCGCGATGTGCCATAGGTTGTGAGATGTGTCTTGGGAGGACAGGTGTCCCCATATAAAATTAACGGCAGTACGAAGTTGAAGGTACGGTCCCGAATACCATGTTGTCCCGACTAATATAAAGCAGATCTTAGTGGTTCATAACGGGATTTAACATATGTGACTAAATTCTAAAGAGTGGATATTAAAATATCATCTTTCCATTTTTAATAATAATAATAACAATAATCATACTCCAAGTGAATCTTGTCTTAAATCAAGTGCTTAGTGCCAAGATAAATCGGAATTGTAAAAGGGGTTATGCGTTAAACATATTAAGAGTGAACTACCGTGTAACAGGCGAATTTAAGTTTTTTTTAAAATAATAATAATAATAAATATGAAGAAAAGTACTTTTTTGAAGAATAAATTTTTTTTATATTTTGGACATAATAATGATGTTGGGAGATGAAATGAAAGATTTGAGATTTTTAACTAATAATAATAATAAATATTAAGAAAGGTACTTTTTTTGAAGAATAATTTTTTTTATATTTTGGACATAATAATGATGTTGGGAGATGAAATGAAAGATTTGAGAATTTTAACTAATAATAATAATAAATAAAATATTTGAAGAAGGAGAAGAAGAATAACCAATGAAGGTACTTTTTTTTAAAACTTATTTTTTTGATGAATTTAATAAGAGCGAGAAGTTGAAGTATTATAGCGAGGTTGATTACGGGTTACGATAATCACGATTTCCACTATTAATAATAATAATAATAATAATAATAATAATAATAATAATAATATTTATGAGGAAGCTGATCATTATATTGTGCGGATAATTTAGGAGGAAGAACTAACCTTCGTTGGAAACGTCGGCAAGGGTTGGCATATAATCATCCCGGATGTCAAATGATAATAATCAAATACCGGATTATAATTGAAATTAATGATAATGATAAAATTAATTGATGGTAGTCAAAGTATATGCTAATGATCAGATAGAGAATGGTAATGATATTATTTGATAATCATAGGAGGGTATGCTAGGGACAGTCATCCTGTGTCGAACTGCTCCGAACCACATGTTGGGTTTTCACGGGGAGATAGCGGTAGATACGTAAATAACCCACGGACGGCACATGTTTGCAGGGTCAGAGCAGAGTAATGAACCTTTCCGTACGTCTTGTCGTATTGACAAGTGTAAATATTAAAGTAGCTTTTGAGTTAATGAACTCTACCTGGTGTGTTTGTGAATCTGGAAATAATAGGCTAGAGTTTGTCCGTATTATAAATTCCCGTTTTTTCGAGGCGATAACATTTTCTACGGTGGGTGTCCGGCTCACCAGAATGTACATACCGGAAGTGTCTCATGTCCAAACGGAACGAGGAGACGACAGTAAAAAGTTACTGTCGTGCCTTCGCCTCCAAAAGAAGATTTCCAACGGTGAAACGTCCAATCATACGGATGTGAATTCGATCCCCAGTAACCAATTGGGACGAATTCACCAGATGTTTTACACTACCAGAGTAGTGAGGTAAAATCCAAGTATTATGTCATTTATTTTTCAGGATTAAAGTGTCACAATGTAAATTTGTCATCATGTGTAGTATGCAAAATAAGTGAATAAATTGCTCCTCATTGCAATTTCAATAGGAAACAGCTTCCATATCTTTTCATTGTAGTTAGTCTAGTATGCCCATGGAATTTAACTTGTCACTTCCCATTCCTATTGTGGAGTCAGAATTTTGTATCCATGAATGAGTCGTCCCCCGTAACCTTAAATTTTCATGCCCCGTTCATCCCTGTGTTCATTTGATGCGCCGATATATATATTTTTTTGATATAAAATTTTTTTATTCGTTTTCGAACTGATCACCCCTGAGATAAATGCTAGTCTGGGACTCAGGAGGTGGGCGGGTGCAATATTAAGTACGTTTTGCCCTTAGATGTTGTGAACAGTCCTACATGTGCGTGTGACCTCTTCTTGTAAGGATGAGTGAGCGGGACTGCCATTAAAGAAACCAACCCGAGGAATATGCGGGAAGAATGGTTTGTTAGCTCCAAGATGATACGGTCATATAAGTAAACGAATTTCTTGCAATATCAACATCGATCAATAACGCATGGTAGAAGCTGGTGAAAATATTTCTGGCTTTGATACCAGCAATGAAACAAATTGAATGAAGTAAACAATTACGAAGCAGAAAAAAAGCGACCAGAAAGAGTACGAATATTTTTGTGACCACTTTCCGTCTATACAAACGGAAGCTCATTAGTTATACAAAAAGAAAAAATCTCCGTCAGCTATTTCAAATAGGCTACTGCTATAAATCAAATATTATAACCAATTGGGGTGCACACACAAAGGACGTTCATGTAACTGATGACTGTGACCGGATTTTTTTCAATTTGCTTTACGTCGCACCGACACAGTTAGGTCTTAAAGGCGACGATGGGATATGAAAGGGCTAGTAGTGGGAAGGAAGCGACCGTGGCCTTAATAAAGATACGGCCCCAGCATTTGCCTGGTGTGAAAATTATGAAACCACGGAAAAACACCTCCAGGGCTGCCGACAGTGGGGTTCGAAACCTCTACCTCCCGAATGCAAGTCCACAACTGCGCGACCCTAACTGCAATTGTTATACTCCTCAATAAAGCAATGGAAACTAGAATTACAATTATTTTTACTTTACGTCGCACGGACACTGATAGGTCTTATGATAGCGATGGGATAGGAAAGGATTAGCAGTGGAAAGGAAGTGACCGTGGCCTTTATTCTCTTAGTATATACATGGGAAACCACGGAAAACATTTTCAGGCCTGCCAACACTGGGATTCGGAACCACTATCCCCCAAATTCAAGCTGACAGCTACGTGACCCAAACCGTGCAGATACTCGCTCGGTGAATCCGAAAACTGAAGTGTTAAAAATGGCTCTCAGGAAAAATCTACGCTCTTCTCTGCGTTGAGAGAATAAATGTCGAAAAAGCCCGCTTTCAGGAACGGGATCAAAAGTTTGCAAGGTGCTTACGTAACTCGCGTGAGAACTGACTGATCAACTGGCATTTTCGTAGTTTTATTTCTGCACCCATCTGAACAGTGGAATATAAATTTCCTCAAATCCGGTTTCACTCAGATATCATCTTCGAACAACTGAGCTAACTGCTATTCAGTTCCACTAAAGCTGCCCTAGGTAAACAAGAGGCGCTGAGTTGAAGCAACCATGCGCAAAAGAACTAAATTCTGAATATGGACTACTACTACTTATCTTTCTTCTACCGCTTTCCGCAATCCCTGGTGGGATCGCTGCTGCGAACTGTGTCGCAAGAGTGTATGTTTTACGGTCGGATGCCCTTCCTGATGCCAACCCTGAGTGGACGGATGTATTCACTGTTGCGTATTTCTGGGGTGGTTGGTATCGTGGTGGGTTGTGTTGTGTGAGTGTATGGGACAAACACAAACGCCCAATCCTCCAGGCAGAGGAAGTAACTAGACGCGATCAAAATCCCAGACACGACAGGGAATCGAACCCGGGACTCTCTGAAGCGAAGGTATCAACGTCTACCATTCAGCAAAGGACCGGAAGAATTAATGTGGAACTTAATAAAATGATACATTTGAAATAGTGCTCCTGTACATGTTCTATTACGTCACTGTTACCAGCCTTCAGCAGAGACCCTTCATTTGTTCGAATGTGGTAACTAACAATAACTCTTGAGAATTTCAATGACTACGTATTGTATGTTACATATGTTAAGTTTTACTTTATTTCGTAACGCTACTCTTTTGTCGGAAATCACCCAGAACAAGTCGAGCTGCTTTTTTTTTTTTCTTCCAGTTCTCCACTCAAGTAATCCTTGTGAGTGTCCCATATACTGGAACCACACTATAATTTTGTTCTAACCAGAGACTTATACGTCTCCTCCCTCATATCGTTACTACAACCCCTAAATACCCTCATAACTATGTGAAGAGATCTATAACCTTTATTTGCATTCCCATTTATGTGATTACCTCAATGAAGATCTTTCCTTGTATTAAAACAGTGATTCCCATGAAGAACTTCCGCCCCATCAACGCAGTTATTAAAACTGAGAGGACTTTTCCTCCTTATGAAACTCACAACCTGACTTAACACCCGTATAATCATACCATCGTCCGGCTCTATGGCTAACGGTTAGTGTGCTGGCCTTTGGTCACAGGCGTCCCGGGTTCGATTCACGGCAGGGCCGGAAATTTTAACCATCATTGGTTAATTTCTCTAGCACGGGGCTGGATGTACGTGTCGTTTTCGTCATCATTTCATCCTTATCACGACACGCAGGTCTTCGGACACATCCGGCACTAAAAGCCATACGCCATTTCATATTATACCATTGTCTGCTGTTCATTTCACAACACTGTCCAGGTCCTTTTACAGTCGCTCACAATGAAAATGAAAATTCAACAGCCTGTTTCCAGTCATTCGATCGGGTCAGAAATGGAACAAATGAAGCCCCCAAATATCGGTGAGGATATGAATTGTGCTGGCTATCGAAGCAACGTTTGGACTGGGAAGACTTGGCAGAAAAGAGACAAGCTGCTCGACTAAGCGGTATGTTCCAAGCTGCCAGTGGAGAATAAATAGTGGTAATAATAACAATAACAATAATAATAATAATAATAATAATAATAATAATAATAATAATAATAATAATAATAATAATTGTACCGGGCGGTACACCTCCACTCCGCTAATTTAAAATGTGCGCCTGTTGAAACTCCTCTGTTGGAGGAAGTCTGAACTTTATCTACGCTACTAATTCTCTACTTTCTCTGAAGATGTCACCACATGGAAAACTTTGAGTTTTTGAACTGTGTCATTTTTGATGTGTTTTGTTTCGCTTGAAGTAAGAAGTGTGAACTTTCTCTTCTAGAGGACACTACTGAAGATCACCAATAGTGCAACCTAGTGCGGAGTCAAAGAACTATTTTGTTGGAGAAATTTTTATTTCAAATGTTTGTTCTTTGCTAAATTTCTTTCTGTTATTGTTTAAGTTGGCTGTATACCCCTCTTTTTCCCCTTGTTTTAGATTTATCCAATCCCGAATTTCTTTGAGTTATTTCCGACCAATCCGATGTATCTTCCCCCAACTTGCTTATGTTTCTGTACCCTAGCCAATAAAGAATTTGCGGGAGGGTGTTTTAATTCCCCTAACGCCTCGAAACTTCTGCGAGAGGATATAAACTGCTGATTTTTGGGCCTCCGGGCCACTTCTGTTCCATTTTTCAGTGTATTAAGTACATAGCAGGAGGCGGGAAGCGCCTCTTTCCTCGGCAGCGGTCAACAACAAGGTAATGGCCGATTAATTACTTCTTTCTTTGCTAGCTCAGCAGTTTAACTCTCGGGGCGGGTTCGAAGCGTTCCACCATGTAACCTTTTCCTAAATGTAACTACTCTTTTCATATATTCTCTTTTAAAGCTACATACTGGGATAGAGAGTGCTAACCCTCTCGAGCTCCCACTCATATTGTTTTGAGGTGAACTTATTTTTCTCAACCTATTCTTCGTTAATGTAAAACAAATTGTTCTCTTCTTAAGTCACCTCTTTAGTATGGGATTAGCCCTTGTATTAACGGCCTAGTGCCAAGTAGGTCTTAATCAAAGTGTATTAGGAGTGCAAGATCGCCTCCTCTCAAATTGTTATTTTAGAGGTCATGTAATTGCCCCTTTTCATTTAATAGACCTCAGTAGGTTGGGTATTTTACCCCTGTGTCTATGTCCAGTGAGGACAACTTGAAGGTGGAGTTTGGTGTGGCCTGGGAGAGGCTTAAATTTCAGAGCGTGTGGCTCTTTTGAAAATTGAGTGTTGTATGCCTCGAGGAGGCTTTTCAGTGTAACTTGGAGCAAGGGCTCCTAGGCATGAATGGGGTTTTCTGCCCCTCTGTTGAAACTTGTGTTTGGGGTAAAACTGAGCTGATTGCCCAAGCAGTGTAAAGTCAGGGCGCGAAGCCAAAATCCTGTAAATATTGTAACTCCCCTTTTGATTTGCTACTTTGTACCTGCCATGCTTGTTATTTCTTTGTTTTTGAAAAGAAAATATAACCTTGTTAAATTTTACATTAACTTTGATTCCGTAGTTTGAGACCCGTTCACGCCCGCACCTTCTTTCACCTCTACCTACCACTAAAACACGGTAACAAGTGGTAGAAGAGCGTGGTTGAATGGGTCTCAATTTAGCCCCTTTTGACGGCTAAACATTGTTTTGTTCCGAACTCTAACTATTTTCCCAGTTGCTGGAATCTTTTGAGTTTTTCAAAATTGTTCTGTCACCATGCCCGGCCCTCGCGATGTTCTCCATCTTTACTATTTGCGCAAGGAGGAGTTGATCTATGAATTGACTATTAGAAATGTACAATCTGGAGGCACGGTTGCAGTAGACACAAACAAGCTTAGAGAGTCCCTAGATTTGCCCATTTCCATCCCCACATTGGGAGAGAAAGATATTGACGACTCTCTTTCCACGATCGTCGAGAATATTACTGGGCTAGCTTCTGTAGTTAGTTTTTTTGATGAAAATGATCCCTCTCCTAATCAAATTAAGCGTGTGCAAGCTTTGCTATATCATTTTTCGAATAGGGTTAACGATCTGTTGTCTCTAAAACTGAATGACGTTCAGAGGAAGGAAGCTAGTACGCTCCTGGAAAATATTTCCGAATTATCTAGTAAGGTCACTCAATTGTTAACTGGGGAAGTTCCTCCCAAATCTGATCAACCCACCTTAGTGAATGTAGGTAGCGAGGAAGAACCTCCTAAGGAAGAAGTAAATAGGAAAACCATCGCTGCTCAAACTATCTCTGCCCCATTGGACAACGAGTCTGAACGCCGTGCATCGTTGAGTAACATCCGTTCTGAATTAACTTCCTTGCCATTGAAACCTTTGCCCACTATGTCACCCGGGTTTAGCAGCTTGCCTCATCCATTGGCAATGTTGCTAAGAGGAATCTCTAAGTTTTCTGTTAATACCACCAGTGATGTAATTTCATTTTTAAGATTTCTAGTTGAATTTCAGGATCATGCACTTGTGTTTTCTCTTTCTCCATGTCAAATTTTGCAAATTATCTATCCGTATGCTATTGGTATTCTCTCAGATAAAATCGTAAGAGCCATTGCCGAGCAATCATCTATTGAGGATTTCCATGCCCATTTGCTAGCTAACTTCATCCCGGCTAGGGCCAGGTCTTCCCTTATTCAGAAGTACTATTACCGTGTACAACGCTTGGATGAAAACTTGGCTGATTTCATACAGGACATTAAGTTTTATACTAGGGTGTTTGCTCTGCACTTCCCTGAGGACCAGATTGTACAAGCCATTGTAGAAGGCATTTCACCATCTTATAGGTCATATTTGTGTTTCGCGGCATGCCCGCAGACTTTCTCTGAACTTGAAGCGTTGGCCGTCTCAGCGGAAGGAGTTAGGTACGCCGATTCTTTGCGTGTGGCAAAAGAACCCCCTCCTTCGTTCATTAATACTCGGCCTCCACCTCGCCGACCAGTCACACCCCGTAAATGTTATGCTTGCGGGTCGTCTGACCATCTTCGCAATAAATGCCCATTGGTCAAAACTAGTAGGGCAAATAATGGAGCTGGTTCAGCACAAGGCTGTTTTAAATGTGGGGTTTTCTCACATATTGCCAAGAATTGTCCCAATTCAAATAGCACCCCCTCCTGCTCAACTTCTGGTGCAAATTCCACCTATGCCAATAATAAAAAGTGACTAGTGGCTTCGGCTGAGTCCACTAATCCATCTTCCCGAGACTCAGCCCCTGGTAAACAGGTTGTAAATTCAGGGAACGAGCAATTTTCAAATTCATCTTTTGAAGGTCCCAAAGAGTGTCTTAGGATTGCGGCGGATACCCCCGCACCGGTCCCCTTTCTCAAAATTGAGTTAAATAACGAGCCTATTACAGCTCTTTTAGATTCAGGCAGTGTTTGTTCGATTATTTCGGCTGAATGGTATTCTAAATTGAAATCTGTTTGTAAACTACCTGACTATGTCTCATCTCCTGTTCAATATGTTTCGGCTAATTCATCCCCATTAGAAATTCTAGGTTCCTTATTGGTCAAAATTCGTATTTTTAAATTCACTTGGAAAGTTAAATTGTTTGTGGCCAAGCTCTTGTCTTGCCCCATTATATTGGGAGCGGACTTTATTTCTCACACTGGTCTTGTGCTCGATCTTCAGAGTAGGTCTTGCACTTTCAAATTTGCCTCTAATTGTAATATCCCTCTATTAAAGTGTAATTCTGCATCATGTTCTTCTATTTCGCCTACCCAGGATGAGATGTTGTTAGACCTTAGACATCTACCTGAGGAGCAGGCTGATAGTATTCGCAAATTGTGTCAGTCTTTTCCCGAGGTGTTCTCTGATACTCTTGGTGTTACTGACCTGATCGAATACAAAATTGAGGTCACGGATTCGATTCCTGTCCGTTTTCCACCGTATAGGCTATCTCCACCTAAAATGAAGGCTCTAAAAGAAATCATCGATCAGATGTTGAAGGACGGTATTATCAGGCCCTCTAAGTCGGCGTATTCTTCGCCTATTTTTCTAGTTCCGAAACCCAAGGAGGCTTCAGGCCTGTAATTGATTATAGGGCTCTCAATCGGAAGGTGGTGTTGCAATCTGTGCCCCTTCCTGACCTTCATTCTTGTTTTTCATGGTTTCGTAAGGCCAAGTTCTTTACTATCTTGGACTTGAATCAGGCCTATAATCAAATTCCCCTTGCCGAAGAGTCTAAACATCTTACAGCGTTTGCCACGGACTGGAATTTATACGAATACAACCGCGTGCCTTTCGGGCTCCCTACGGGAGCAGCTGTACTCACTAGGCTACTAGATAGGGTCTTCTCCGACATCAAGTTTGAGTACTTATATCACTACTTGGATGATGTCGTCGTATTTTCAGAGACTTTTGAAGAACATCTAGATCATCTGCGAGAAGTTCTCGATCGCCTTCGTAAGGCTGGGTTAACTGTTAAGTTGTCCAAGGTTGCCTTTGCTAAGCCCTCTATGTCATTCCTAGGGCATATTGTGTCACCTGATGGTGTAGCAGTCGATCATTCTAGAACACAGGCCATCCGTGATTTTAAACCTCCCAAGGACATTAAAGGTATCGCCAGGTTCATTGGTATGGTGAATTTCTTCAGGAAGTTTATTCCTAACTTCGCTAATAGAGCGGCGCCCTTAAACCTTCTTCGTAGGAAAGGCATCAAATTCGAGTGGGGACCTTCTCAACAAGCCGCTTTTGAAGACATTAAATTAGCTCTTTGTAATGCCCCTGTACTTGCTATGCCTGATTTCTCGAAGAAATTCATTGTCCAAACCGACGCATCGTCGTCAGCAGTAGCTGCGGTCCTTCTTCAAGAGACTGAACTAGGGAGGCGACCCATCGCCTATGCGTCTAGGACATTGTCGGCTCAAGAAGCCAAGTATTCCATCTATGAGCTCGAAGGTTTGGCAGTCTTATTCGCCTTAGGGAAGTTCCGTCTCTATCTAGAACATGTCAAATTCGACCTGGAGACAGATAATCAAGCCTTAAGCTGGGTCTTAGGTAGGCCGCGTCGTACTGGTCGTATAGCCCGCTGGGCCATTCGTATTTCTGCCTTCCAGTTTGATGTTAGACATATCAGAGGTACCGAAAATGTTGTTGCTGATGGACTCAGCCGTATGTTTTATAACGACGTCGAGAACCAAGAACCGGTCGACAGTTCATCACCTCCCAAGTCCATACTATCTGAGGTTAACGCCATCCTAACAGATGTTCCCATGCTCTTTAGGGATATCGAGAAATACCAACGTGAAGATCCGACGCTGGCTCCGATAATGGAAACCCTTTCTTCTGGGGAACAGGTTGTCCCTTATGTTCTGAGGAATGGTGTTCTATGTTGCCCTTCGAGGCATGATAAGATGATGAAAGTTGTTGTTCCAGCGGTTCTTGTACCTATGATCTTCAAGTATTATCATGAGACCCCATTAGGAGGGCATCTTGGTATCTTTAAAACTCGTGAAAAGATTCGTGAAATGTTCATCTGGAAAGGTATGGACGGTGAAATCCGTGAACTAGTAAAGCCTTGTAAATCCTGTTTGCTTAGTAAACCGACCATGTCCACCAAGGTAGGCCTCTTGTCTTCTGAGCAAGCGTCGCGCCCCATGGAACGCCTGTATATTGATTATGTAGGACCCTTCCCCCAGTCAAAGGGTAATGCTAACAAGTTCATCTTTGTATGCGTAGATGGTTTTACCAGATTTTCTTGGTTATTTCCGACTAAGCTGGCTACCGCTCAGTCCACCATTACTTGCCTAAATTCTATTTTTGCTTCTTTTGGTCCGTGCCAATATATTGTGTCTGATAATGCTAAGGCGTTCACATCAAATCTTTTTCGTAAATTCTGTTTTGACTTATCCATCTCTCATGTAACTACTTCTGCTTATTACCCTCAACCATCTCTGGCTGAACGGGTTAATCGTAATCTCAGGTCCGCACTTATTGCCTATCATCATGAAGATCATTCTAGGTGGGACACGTCCCTGCATTGGTTAGCTTTTGCTTTGAATTCGGCGGTTCATGAATCTCATAAGTTCACTCCAGCTTCTTTGATGTTCAAGTTTGTTCCCAATTCGCCGCTCTCTAACCTCTGGTCTCTGAGTGACATTCTACCCGAGACAATAGATCCGGATAATATTAAAGATCTTTGGAAGAAGGCTAAAGCCAGTCTTAAGGTATCTCATGAAAAGGTTAGGGAAAGGTATGATCGTGGACGGAGACCCACCACTTTGAATGTAGGTGACCAGGTGATGGTCAAGAACTTTGTTCCCGCGGGCAAGCTTGCCCCCAGATTTCATGGGCCTTGTATCATTCTCGATTTTCTTACGTCAGTTACGTTGTTAGTAAGCAATCCAGCCACCGAGAGGATATTTAGGGTTCACCTGTCACAGGTGAAACCGGTGTAATTTCCGTGTTAACTTGCTTCATATTATTTTGAAAGGAATATGAAGGTTATATTTTTTTTTTGAGTTTCACTTTTAAGGCTTTCTGCCCCTTCTATAATATTTTGTTTTATATGTAAGCATTTGTGTGAAACCTCCCCCGATTTGTTAAACTGCCATCCTGTCCTTGCCTCGGCCATTACCACGCTCCCGTCTCCTGCTCCAATACACACTGTGGCTAAATTATATTAAATGCCATGGACATCTGCACGCCGCTGACCCCTCAACCTCTTCACCAAGCCTGTGCCCTCAAAAAGATGATGGTCCAACACAATTCTGCCGCCTAGCTTTAATGTTTCAGTGCCCCCGCAGCCGCGTGGCGCCGTGCAGCAACTGGGGTAGAGGACGGGCCCCCTCTTCTCCAGCGAGGACGTCAGGTGCACGGCGAGCCGGAGCTCTCCTCCCGGCCAAGGCTGATGCGCGGCGCACGACCTGCTACTTGCCCGCAGCCTGTATATGTTCACCGCGGGCGCGGCGTGTTTCAACACCTCTGCTCCCCTCATAGTGCGGGCGACTGGTATCTCAGGGTACTTGAGGGGTCCGAGCGGCCTCCTTTGGACGCAAGCTGCAACGGCCGGTCTGGCCATCCAACTTCATCAACATCAACTACATGAACAGTTACTATAAGCAATGACTACACTTGGGAATTCAACAGCAATATTTGATGGACGTTGCAAAATTTTTCATCACTTTTAAGTATTAAAAGTTTATCTTCAGAATTCTACTTCTACAAACTTAAAGACTATACTTCACCTGCAGCAACAAAATTTTGAAACTGAATCAAACCAAATTAAGAAAATCTTATAATTTTCTTTTTTTTTTGGCAATTAATCTCCATATCTACATCAAAACTTGGACCTTGTTTTCAAACATTTCATGTGTCACCCCGGGAGGAACTTTTGGGGGGGGGGGAGGTCTGTACCGGGCGGTACACCTCCACTCCGCTAATTTAAAATGTGCGCCTGTTGAAACTTCTCTGTTGGAGGAAGTCTGAACTTTATCTACGCTACTAATTCTCTACTTTCTCTGAAGATGTCACCACATGGAAAACTTTGAGTTTTTGAACTGTGTCAGTTTTGATGTGTTTTGTTTCGCTTGAAGTAAGAAGTGTGAACTTTCTCTTCTAGAGGACACTACTGAAGATCACCAATAGTGCAACCTAGTGCGGAGTCAAAGAACTATTTTGTTGGAGAAATTTTTATTTCAAATGTTTGTTCTTTGCTAAATTTCTTTCTGTTATTGTTTAAGTTGGCTGTATACCCCTCTTTTTCCCCTTGTTTTAGATTTATCCAATCCCGAATTTCTTTGAGTTATTTCCGACCAATCCGATGTATCTTCCCCCAACTTGCTTATGTTTCTGTACCCTAGCCAATAAAGAATTTGCGGGAGGGTGTTTTAATTCCCCTAACGCCTCGAAACTTCTGCGAGAGGATATAAACTGCTGATTTTTGGGTCTCCGGGCCACTTCTGTTCCATTTTTCAGTGTATTAAGTACATAGCAGGAGGCGGGAAGCGCCTCTTTCCTCGGCAGCGGTCAACAACAAGGTAATGGCCGATTAATCACTTCTTTCTTTGCTAGCTCAGCAGTTTAACTCTCGGGGCGGGTTCGAAGCGTTCCACCATGTAACCTTTTCCTAAATGTAACTACTCTTTTCATATATTCTCTTTTAAAGCTACATACTGGGATAGAGAGTGCTAACCCTCTCGAGCTCCCACTCATATTGTTTTGAGGTGAACTTATTTTTCTCAACCTATTCTTCGTTAATGTAAAACAAATTGTTCTCTTCTTAAGTCACCTCTTTAGTATGGGATTAGCCCTTGTATTAACGGCCTAGTGCCAAGTAGGTCTTAATCAAAGTGTATTAGGAGTGCAAGATCGCCTCCTCTCAAATTGTTATTTTAGAGGTCATGTAATTGCCCCTTTTCATTTAATAGACCTCAGTAGGTTGGGTATTTTACCCCTGTGTCTATGTCCAGCGAGGACAACTTGAAGGTGGAGTTTGGTGTGGCCTGGGAGAGGCTTAAATTTCAGAGCGTGTGGCTCTTTTGAAAATTGAGTGTTGTATGCCTCGAGGAGGCTTTTCAGTGTAACTTGGAGCAAGGGCTCCTAGGCATGAATGGGGTTTTCTGCCCCTCTGTTGAAACTTGTGTTTGGGGTAAAACTGAGCTGATTGCCCAAGCAGTGTAAAGTCAGGGCGCGAAGCCCAAATCCTGTAAATATTGTAACTCCCCTTTTGATTTGCTACTTTGTACCTGCCATGCTTGTTATTTCTTTGTTTTTGAAAAGAAAATATAACCTTGTTAAATTTTACATTAACTTTGATTCCGTAGTTTGAGACCCGTTCACGCCCGCACCTTCTTTCACCTCTACCTACCACTAAAACACGGTAACAATAATAATAATAATAATAATAATAACGTTTTAGCTTTGCGTCCAAATAACCATTTGTACGGTTTTCGGAGACGCTGTGGTATCGAAATTTAGTCCTGCAGGAGTTCTTTTACGTGCCAGTAAATCTACCAACACGAGGCTGTCGTATTTGAGCACCTGCAAATACCACCGGACTGAGCGAGAATCAAGCTTGCCAAGTTGGCGTCAGAAGGCCAGCGCCTCAAACGTTTGACAGTGCAGAGATGACGTGAAATGTCATTAGTAGACGAATAAGTTTGAATGGTATTTCAAAAGTAGGAAAAATCACGATATGAAGATCAAGTTAGAATTCAAGAGGACAAATCGGGACAAATATTGGTTTTTAGGGTGAGGAGATAGGAATTCGAATAATTTCTTTCTTTCTTAATCTGTTTACCCTCCAGAGTTGGTTCTTCCCGCGGACTCAGCAAGGGATCCCACCTCTACTGCCTCAAAGGCAGTGTCCTGGAGCGTGAGACATTGGGTCGGGGATACAACTGTGCAGGAGGATCAGTACCTCTCCCAGGCGGCCTCACCTGATATGCTGAACACAGGCCTTGCGGGGGGATGGGAAGATTGGAAGGGGTAGACATGGAAGAGGGAAGTAAGCGGCCGTGGCTTTAAGTTAGGTGTCATCCCGGCATTTGCCTGGTGGATAATTGGGAAACCACGGAAAACCACTTCCAGGATGGCTGAGGGGGGAATAGAACCCACTCTGCTTAGTTGACCTCCAGAAGCTGAGTGGACCCCGCTCAAGCCCTCGTACCACTTTTCAAATTTCGTGGCGTAGCCAGGAATCGAACCCGGATCACTGGGGGTGGCAGCTAATCACACTAACCACTACACCACAGAGGCGGACTTGGAATAATTTACCAAGGAATATGTTCGATGCATTTCCAAACATTTGAAATCATTTACTAAGGGACCAAGAAAACAACGGATAGGGAAACTGCCTTAAAATTCTGATCTCTCGTGAGGGACTGATGATTGGGAAGATTGAACATCAGCTCTGTCCTATAACACAGGAATGGTTCCTAGGAATATTTGTTTCTTATATTGTGTTCTACTTATGAAGAATGAGACATAGCAGTTACCGGGCTGAGTGGCTCAGACGGTTGAGGCGGTGACCTTCTGACCCCAACTTGGCAGGTTCGATCATGGCTCAGTCCGGTGGTATTTCAAGGTGTTCAAATACGTCGGCCTCGTGTCGGTAGATTTACTGGCAGGTAAAATAACTCCTGCGATAAAGAATTCCGGCACCTCATCGTCTCCCAAAACCGTAAAAAAAGTAGTTAGTGGGACGTAATGCAAACATTATTATTATTATTATTATTATTATTATTATTATTATTATTATTATTATTATTATTATTATTAAATCCTGCTTCATTTATATGCGGCTAATTTTCTTTGCTATCCGACACCGAGCTAAGTACATATATTCAAGAATGTCAGTTATACAAGTAATCGGAGATTTTGGCACACACTAAGTACACGCCGCTATAAAAGCTACTTGGAGTCTGATGTTATTTTAGGATTTTCCCCGTTACTAGTCTATTTTTGAAAGAATACACCATCAGTTCTTATTGACGAAGAGCAATGTATGACAATTTATACAGTCAAGTCCTTAGTAAAATTCCATTTTTTTAATACTCCGAGACAACGACGCGCATATTTCTATAACCGGGGATAAAACACAGAGTACCGGGCGAGTTGGCCGTGCGCATAGAGGCGCGCGGCTGTGAGCTTGCATCCGGGAGAGAGTGGGTTCGGATCCCACTGCCGGCAGCCTTGAAGATGGTTTTCCGTGGTTTCCCATTTTCACACCAGGCGAATGCTGGGGCTGTACCTTAATTAAGGCCACGGCCGCTTCCTTCCAACTCCTAGGCATTTCGTATCCCATCGTCGCCATAAGACCTATGTGTGTCGGTGCGACGTAAAGTCCCTAGAAAAAATAAACACACAGAGTCTTTAGATATCGGGCAATGGACTGTATCCGTAAAAATAAATGAAAAACTGGAGTCAAAGATAGGCTGTAGTGACTCATTTTTATGCCTGCAACAGCGCAGAAATGAGAGCACGGGGAGACGAATTGCGGATATCTGTTCACATTTTTGAAACATTTGCTTAATTCTCAATCGACCAGACGCAAACCTACATCCTCTCGGCTTCTTGACAGAAGTACTATACCTTTGAGTACAAAATATAAAAATATTCCATGATGACGACTTTAACGAAATTGTTATCGCATCACGTTCGAAAAGTAGAGAATTTCGCTCCGTTATTCCTACATGAACGCCGGCCTCACGGTGTAGGAATTGCGTGCCTGTCTCTCACCTGAAGTTCTCGGGTTCGATTCCGGGCCAGGTCAGGGATTTTTATCTGGATTTGAGGGCTGGTTCGAGGTCCGCTCAGCCAGCGTGACTACAGTTGAGGAGCTATCTGACGGTGAGATAGTGGTCCCGGTCTAGAAAACCAAGAATAACGGCCATGAGGATTCGTCGTGCTGACCACACGGCACCTCATAATCTACAGGCCTTTTGGTTGAGCAGCGGTCGCTTAGTAGGCCATGGCCATTCGGGGCTGTTGCTCCATGTTGTTTGAGTTTATTCCTACGTTGAGTTATCTTCCAAAATCTTTTTAATATTTAAATGTTTTTTTACACTGAACTGTCGGGTTTCTGGCGTAAAGTTCAGCGCAGAATAATACTGTCTGGGAAGTCCAAGCATTATAGCCTTCAACATTCTGAATTAAAGACGGATCTGAAGCTCTTAAACCAGCTACGAATTTTTAGAAAAATATTCCTGCTATTATTGCAGATTGTAAAAGACGCTGGATTGTCGAAATTGTGTCTATCAGGGGTTATTTAAGTGCCGTAAGCCTATGACACAAGGATGTCAAATTCAAACACAGCAAACGTCACTGATCCTAGCGAGGATCGAACCCAAACTCTGGGAAAGCCAAAGAAAACAACTAATCAACTGGCCAACTAAGGTCGGATTAAGCAGGTTGTGACCAGTTTCGTGGAGAATTTGAGGAGTTATGTGGTCTTAAATGATAAGAACGGTGGTGAAAATCACCATGCACAACAACACATCACTTGATGAAACTAACGTAGCCATCGGTCAGCGAGTCAGATACACATGAAAACTGAACTGCCAAAGGGTATGGTATTTGTAGCGACGATGTGACTGGACTCACATTTAATAATAATAATGTTATTTGCTTTACGTCCCACTAACTACTTTTACTGTTATCGATGAGGACTCACATTTAAAGCACATGTATTAATTAATTTAAGTGAACATTTTGGAAATACGCAGTTCCAACTTTTGGGTCAGTCTATTGAGCAGGAAGGAGTAACGTCTACTGTAGTAAATTGGTTACTTCTGACATTTGAATTTGTCTATTACAAAATCCCCTCTACGTATTTTATAGCTCACTGGCTTCACGGTGGATTATTCACACCTTATTTATTAAAGCTGGAAAAATTTAGAAAAATAGGAGCGAGGGAACAAAATCGTGAAGAAAGGGAGAGGAGAACCAAAATATCCGAATGAAGAACAGTGGAATTAATTGATATCTAAAGTTCTTGCTAGAGTGTGCTTTGGTACCGTTTTCTTCTGAAACGCGTCGTACTGTCCTTGCTGGCACGGACGCAATGCCTGTAATTTAATTACATACAAGTAAACTCGTCTTAAAGTTTCGTCATGAGATAAATGAAATGTTATTGAAGCTGTAGCTCCAAATTGCTTAGAATCGCTTTGATTTCTATTCACAGCACGGAGTCCACGGCGAAACTATTTACCCAAATGTATTCCCTGCAGTAGAGCACTATATGTTGATACAACACAGTTCTGAGTAAGAGGATTTGAATCCTATCATTAATGGCTATCTATCTAAGGGTAGAATTTCATCGTGTTTTTCCGTATTGAATGACACATGTCGTTTCTTTCATCCTTGCCATGGTGTCTAAACTCATTTCACGAACGATGCCTTCCAACATTTCTTAGAATAAAATCGAAGGACCATCAAATGATTATCAATATCAATACCACAAAGCCTGAGGCAGTGATTATCAGACATTAACTTCGCTGGACATCTACGTCACTTGCATGCCTAGCACACGCCTTGCAAAGCAAGTGATGTATTCTCAGTTCGAGAGTGGAAAATGTAGTTAGGGAGGACAGCAAAATTCACATAAGGACGTTCTAATACGAGCAACAGTCAAATTGCAATCAGCACTGGAAAGATACGTCTGATTGGCCGATGTCAACAAGGACCCACAGCATTCTGAAGAACAGTGACGAAGACTTAATTGCGATAGAAGAGAGAGTGTGATAGGACGTGAACATCGGAGAACTGATCACCTGGTTCTTCAAAAATAGCAGAGCTTGTGGTTCTAGAATTGCTCTCTTCAGTCATCTAAGAACCGCCCGTCTCCTTGGCTGAATGGCCACCGTATTTACCTTCTGTTCAGAGGGTCCCGAATTCGATTCCCGAGAGGGTCGAGGATTTTTAACTGCATACAGTTAATTCTTCTGGCTTAATTCTTCTACATACAACACATCACACTACCAACCACCACAGAAGCACAAAATAGTGAATACATCCCCCATACATAGTTGAAGTCAGGAAGGACATTCAGCCGTAAAACTGTGCTTAATCCACATTCGTGCCCTTTCCGGATAATTGGGTAAAGGCCGGGAAAGGAGAAGGCTGTCATCTAAGAACCCATAATCATATGGGGTGAGGACATAGGACGCTGTTGATGAAGATTCATCTATCAGATGTGGACATTAAGCCTTGAACAGAACCTTTGGTGCTATTTGACACGAGTAGGCTATGTGCTGACACGGGGTTCACTCCCTCCCTAGCCCATTAACAAACACACAAACACACACATACAGAGAGAGAGAGAGAGAGAGAGAGAGAGAGAGAGAGACGCGCACGTCGCCCTTGGGAGTCAACTAGAAACACTTACACCGGGCATATCCGAAGGTTACACGACATTAATCAATGTATTATTATGGTTATTATTATTATTATTATTATTATTATTATTATTATTATTATTGCCGTTATCGTGACAGTTACAGGCTATGGACTCAAAGGAAGACATTCTCAACGAATTAACTTTATGATAATGGTGATGATCGTCGTCGGCCCCACGGTGTAGCGATAGTGTGCCTTCCGCTTACCCGGAGGCCCTGGGTTCGATTCCCGGCGAGGTCAGGGATTTTAACCTGAACCCGAGGACTGGTTCAAGGTCCACTCAGCCTAGATGATTACAATTGAGGAGCTATCTGACGGCGAGATAGAGGCCCCGGTCTAGAAAGCCTAAAATAACGGTCGAGAGGATTCATCGTGCTGACCACACGACACCTCGTAATCTGCGGGCCTTCGGGCTGAGCAGTGGTCGCGTGGTAGGCCATGGCCCTTCGGGACTGTTGCGCCATGGAGTTTCGTTTGGATTTTGTTGGTGATGATGATCAGACGTCTTATGCCAGTTCGGTGTCGGCTACGTTGACAAACTTTTGTATGGGTAAACAGCATTTGATGTTACTTGTCCGTTAGGATGAAGTTGGTTGATAACGAGTACAACCAGTTACATTGCCGTTCAGCTGATGAACTAGGAATATCCTCTATCGACAATACAACATACTGTTCAACACACTAGTATCCTAATACATCCTAAAAAACAAGTTTTAATATTGTTGAGCTGTGTTGTTTTATTATACAAGAGGAAGAAGCTGGTCGTGAGGTGTTCAAAGGTGGTGGTGGTGGTGGTGGTGGTGGTGGTGGTGGTGGTGATGGTGGTGATTATTGTTTTCATAGGAAGTACAACTAGGCGACTATCGTCTATATAACACTAATCAGAGAGTGAAAAAGGGAAGGTATCCGACACTTCGAAAAATTGAAGGTATCGGCCAAAGAAAGACAAGGGCCACGAAGGGCATGAAAATGAAAGACGCTCTAGGCCTCGAGTGTTCTAATACCATCGGAGTCGCAAAAGAACAATAGTTGACCAAGGGAGGACGGATAAGATAGATGAATTGAGGAGCCTGGCACAAGTAATTGGAGGCAATGCCAGGACTCAGCTGCGAGCCCCGTAGTCGCCACCCCACGCTCCCAAGTTAAGAGCCCCTGGGGTCCTTTTTGGCGTCTCTTACGACAGGTAGTGGATACCGCGTGTGTTATTCTACATCGCCCACCCACAGGGTATCCCTCCTCTCAGAAAAATACACAGATAGATACTGATATGCCCACTATAAAGCCAGAACATTTCACTCAGCAGTTACCATTTACGTCCGCTTCTGTGGCATAGTGGTTAATGTGATTAGCTGCCACTCCCGGAGGCCCGGGTTCGATTCCCGGCTCTGCTACGAAGTTTGGAAAGTGGTACGGGGGCTGGAAGGGTGCCCATTCAGCCTCGGGAGGTCAACTGAGTAGAGGGGATACAACTGGTGAGGATGACCAGTACCTCGCCTAGGCGGCCTCAACTGCTATGCTGAACAGGGACCTTGGAGGGGGATGGGAAGATTGGAAGGGATAGACAAGGAAGAGGGAAGGAAGCGGCCGTGCCCGTAAGTTAGGTACCATCCCGTCATTTGCCTAGAGGAGAAGTGGGAAACCACAGAAAACCACTTCCAGGATTGCTGAGGTGGAAATCGAACTCACCTCTACTCAGTTGCCCTACCGAAGCTGAGCAGACGCCGTTCCAGCCCTCGTGTCACTTTTCAAATTTAGTGGCAGAGCCGGGAATCGAACCCGGGTCTCCGAGGGTGGCAGCTAATCACAGTAACCACTACACCACAGAGGCGGATGAAAATTAATACCAGGACCAATAACTCATGGACTGAAGAATGGAGGAAAATTTTCAGCGCCCAGATGAAAAGATTTTGGGAGAAGAAAATATGAACATCAGCTAAATTTGTGTGGCGCTCCACAGATGGGCGTAACGCTGTAAAAAAGTCATTAGTTTAATTTTTTAATTGTTATACATTTTAAGGGTATTCTAACTTTCAATATTTCTTCAACATGTCAAAAATCGTCGGCATGGACGTACTTTCAAACGCCGCCGAATTCAATCGCGATCGAAATTGCTATTTTAGCAACAGAAGGTCGACATCCGACCAATTATATCACTGAGGTCAGCACTTGAGAGAGAGAGAGAGAGGGAGGGAGGGAGGGAGGGAGAGCGTCAATAATGAAATATAATCCACTTGTAGAAAAGTAGAAGAGTACAAGTGACAATATTACAACCCTATGATCTGCGGTTGGATTGCTCTCTTCTTGGAGAGGGATTAATCAAAACAAGGAAAGCTGAGAGTTACCCTTTAAAATCTGCCTGCCGAAGGTGGAGACAGGAGGTGGGAGAGAGGATGTTAAAAGAATGTTATCATTATAATGTCGAGGCAAAATTAATTTTCCTTCAAAGGATCGGTGCGCTCTTGCTATGTTTAGCACGCGCTCATTAATTACGATGTGACTGTTTTGACGTTACGACAAAAATAAAAATCTCGACTACCCCTTCTCACCTCACCCTTCTCCTCTCCTTGAGAATGACTTTGAAATTAATCCTCCAGGCTGACTGAGAGCATACCGAGCCTAAGCAACTCAGAGGATCCTATGCTATATTCATATTGAAGCTCACAACTGTTATACCAGGTAGTT
Organism: Anabrus simplex; assembly: GCF_040414725.1. Lineage (NCBI taxonomy): Eukaryota > Metazoa > Arthropoda > Insecta > Orthoptera > Tettigoniidae > Anabrus > Anabrus simplex. Next base: position 568,164,668 of record NC_090265.1, on the reverse strand, counting down.
GTACTCCACTTCGCATCACTATCACTCCCGTCAAGAGTTTCCCAAATGACTAACTGAAATGCCTGTCGTTGAGGGCTTAATGTTTTTATCATTACGATCTAGAAAAGTTTACTTGCTGCGGAAAAGACGGAATACGCTTCAATTAACAGCTGCCAGTCGAAGTAATGTACAGTAATTGTTTATTATTCTTACGGGGATATTGTGGACTTCGCCACGTATCCCATAATCTTTGTTATGGTAGTGGCTGTGTCGTGTGTGTACTGTAATTGTACCCGGAATCCCAGAATTTTTCTGGAGAGGTTGGAGTACCTCAGGAGAAAAAAGCAACACCACCAAATATTATCAGTGTGTGAAATGTAAATCTTAGAAAGCTGGGCTGAGTGACTCAGACGGTTGAGGCGCTAGCCTTTTGACCCCAAGTTGACAAGTTCGATCCTGGACCAGTCTGGTGGAATGTGAACGTATTCAAATAGGCCAGCCCCTTGTCGGTAGATTTACTAGCACGTAACAGAACTACGAGACTAAATTCTGGCACCTCGACGACTCCAAAAGCCGTAAAATTAGTTACTGGTACATAAAGGCAATAACATTATTATTATTATTATTATTATTATTATTATTATTATTATTATTATTATTATTATTATTATTATTATTATTATTATTATTATTATTATTATTATATAACTCTTAGTAATACGAGAAACGATTTTCCTCAGATATATTTGATATGGTTCGTCTAACAAGACCATGGTCGTATTCAATTTAGGTCTCGTTGTGAATTATTTTTTGTCTTTTTTTTTCGACATTCGTCTTTATGCCTTTTACATCGAATTTAAAAGTTCAGTGTTCAAATCACTCGCAGGACTCCTGCCGTGGAAGACTGTAGTGGAAGGGGAAGTATGCGGCTTGACTTGCTAACTTTCAGCATGGTACTTCCTTACACAGTATATAAGTGTTATATGCCATTCATGAAATTTTGATTGTTCGCCTTAAAGTGAAAAAATGAGAATGCCAATGATTAACTTACAAAAATGGAATTACTGAAGAACGAGTATACAGATATTTGGAAATGACTGAATCACGCCGAGTAGAAGTTGAGCTGAAGGATATAATTAAAGGTAATGCAATCATTTCTTTATATATAAATATAGTTTCATTTGCATTTAGAAAGGTATAACTTACTGTTTTCTAGACATTGTTGAACATTTTTTAACTTATAGACTCTTACATAATTTAAAATGAAAATTTTAAATAATCGATATGATATGAACCGATTATAAATATAATCTATATTTGTTTCGAAAACGAATAAAAGAATTGGACTTAAAGAAACGAAACCAGTACGTTATCCCTTTATTTTCTATCTTTTTATCCGCAGAAATTTTTGAAACGGAAACTTCCCTGATTGTGGACAAGCTATAAAATTGTTTTTGGGGGCCGATGACCTTCGATGTTAGGCCCCTTTAAACAACAAGCATCATCATCATCATCATCATCATCAAATTGTTTTTGAAAGATGGTGATGACATTTTTATTGTACATCATTCCGAAAATTGTGACGAAGACATGCACAAAGAATTTGATACGTGCAAGTGTTCTAAAGATGATCACGTTACAAGATAAATTAGAGTGCGTTAGATATTGGGAGAGTGGTAAGCAAAAAGAAATGAAATTTGAGATTGTTCAAAAACGTTTCCGATTTTCCACCACGAACTCTCCTCTTACATAATTTAATATTAAAGTTTTAAATTTTAAATTTTAAATAAAATTAAAATTTTAAGTAACCAATATGATATGACTTAAAGAACAAGCTGCAGTGTGTCACGCAGGAGACAGTTAAATGGTCTGAGGACGCTCAACGTAAAATTCTCATCGTTCCTGTATTGGTTTTAATCCGGAAAAAATACAATCGACGAACTCTCAACGAAAAGGGTGGTTGCAGCGTTCAAGAAGTCGTGTAATCAGTGACAAGCAAACACGAATCATACAGCAGTTTCATCAGACGAGGAACGTTGGGGACAACTCTTCGTTGTTCTCAAAAATTAATAAACGAAACCTTCCGGCTGATCGTCGAAGGATTCAGTTCCAAAAATCTGTATATTAAGACATAGCAGTCACGGAGGACAACCAAGAGTATTACGCAATGTTGAATTGCGAAACGTACTTTTTACTATCACAGACACACCATCTTACTTCTGGACTCACGGACGGGGTTGGAATACTACACGGCATGCGTTCTTCCAGGCAATAAGGCAATAGATATCACACATTTTCCAAAGCAAGCCACGTCACTCGCACGGCATTGTACGTCTATGGTTTCCGGTCATGGAAGTTTTTCGTTCAAAGAAGATCGGCCGCAGTTAACTTGCAGAATGAAGTGTTCCTCATGCACGTTAGCAACAGTATTCTCCACTTGCAATCGTTACGGTAAAACCAACTGTAATCCGTACACTATGTAGAATATGCCTTGCAGCGCCGCGGCCAATAGACCAAAGATGAAGCAGCGGAAAACATGCCTACGCATGGATGTTCAGAATGTACAAATATGGCAAAACCATAGAGAAGCAGGTGTTCGAAAGGAATGTGGTTCCTAAGCTTATTTAAATATTACCATTACTATGAATAGCATAAGCCCTACCATTCAAAATGTAGTCATCGTCAAATTCTAAATTTGGAATGCCATGCAAATTGTTATTATTTGCGCTCCATTTGTCATAATGGTGCGCCGTTAACTACTCTAGTAAAACCATAACCGCACCTTCTCGGTTTCTTTAAAATCTTTACAGTTGCATATATTTATCAGCTACTGCTCTTTCCTACTTATTTATTTTCCCTTTTCATTTCTGTTCGTACATATTCATTTCTCTCTCTTAAGCGTAAGAGTTGAGAACTGTACACATTGTGAACGACCATGAAACTTGGTCATTTTACAAAACTTCTACTTGATGACAACAAAGAGTTACTGACGTTCCCACGATGACCTAACAATAAGAAAGTACCATGCCGAACGGTCACAAGTCAAGCCACACACTTTGTCATTCCGCTTCCATTATTCCTCCGCGCGAGAAACATTGCCACCAGCAAGCGAGTGATTCAAACACTAACTGTTTAACGCGCTGTAAAAAACGTAAAAACGAATGTCAGAAAAATAATTATTTCACAGCGGGACTTAAGTAGAACATTACCACGGTCATACCAAGTCCCGTTAAAATCCAAGTGTCACGCTTTGGAGCTTTTCTTTCTGGTTTGGAGTGGGAACCACAGTCGAATTGAGTCATTCAGAGAGATGGCTATCTCGACAAGGTAAACCACCACTTGATTCTGTAGTTAGTGCAGATGGTGACACTCTTCTGGATATCCGGCATCGAGTTAATGCAACCTTTTTTTTTTTTTTTTTTTTTTTTTTTTTTTTTTTTTTTTTTTGCGGAACTGAACGGCTCAGACTGTTCAGGTGCTGGCCTTCTAACCCCAATTTGGCAGGTTCGATCCTAGCTCACTCCGGTGGTATTTGAAGGTGCTCAAATACGTCAGCCTTGTGTTGATAGATTTACTGGCACGTAAAAGAACTCCTGCGGGACTGAATTCCGGCATCTCGGCGTCTCAGAAAACCGTAAAAGTAATTAGTAGGACGTAAAGCAAATAACAGTATTATTATTGCACCTTAGAAGCCTCCGTGGCTCAGGCGGCAACGCATCGGCCTCTCACCGCTGGATACCGTGGTTCAAATACCGGTCACTCCATGTAAGATTTGTGCTGGACAAAGCGGAGGCGGGACAGGTTTTTCTCCGGGTACTCCAGTTTTCCCTGTCATCTTTAATTCCAGCAATACTCTCCACTATCATTTCATTTCATCTGTCAGTCATAAATCATTGCCCTAGAGGAGTGCGACAGGCTTTGACAGCCGGCACAATTCCTATCCTCGCCGCTAGATGGGGGCTTCATTCATTCCATCCCGGACCGAGTCACTGACTGGAAAACAGGTTATAGGTTTTTTCATTATTGCAGCATGGAACGAAGTGGTGGCAAACTACCTGAGTACCGGGTTGGACGATTGAGCACTGGTGGTATTTGAAGAGCTTAAATATGTCAGCGTCGTGTCAGTAGATTTATCAGCACGTAGAAGAACTCATATTGGACAACATTTTGGCACCTCGGCGTCTCCGAAAACCGTTAAAGTAGTACGTAGAACGTTACACCAATATTGTTATTATTATTGTTACTAGTATTATTATCTCATTAAATATTCGAGTTCTATACGATCGACGGATGCCCACATGCTCTGATAGCAGGCTAGGGACAGTCAAACATGAATAAGCGCAGCATACCATATGGAGATACACATGTTTCGCTGGTTAATAACCAGCCTGAACCGACTTGATCATGTCAGGAACGTAATTATCAGAAAAACCATGAGAATTGCTCCAACTGTGGCTAAAATGTGTGAAGACCATTTCAGGTGGTATGGTTACGTCTTACGCCGCTAAGAAACATCTGGAGTGAAGACGATACTTCGTCTCACCCTACCTGGAAATCGACACGTGGTTGGCCCAAGAAATCGGTTTTAGGACCCTGCACGAATACGGGACAAGCGCTAGGAAGATGGTGATCAGTAATGGCTCTTTCTATCACAAAATGAGTTGAGCAACAAGTGTTCAAACTACGTTGACAACAAATTTTGTTTGATGTGGAAGATTTTCGTAAAATCAACTTTGTGGAAATATGTGCCAAAAAACAGGTTTTCCATGAAATCATCATGTGTATAATATATGGAACGAAACGAACATGTAAACGAAAAAGTTATTCATCATCATCATCATCATCATCATCTGTTTACCCTCCAGGTTTGGTTTTTCCCTCGGACTTAGCGAGGTATCCCACCTCTACCGCCTCAAGGGCAGTGTCCTGGAGCTTCAGACTCTTGGTCGGGGATACAACTGGGGGGTATGACCAGTACCTCGCCCAGGCGGTCTCACCTGCTATGCTGAACAGGGGCCTTGTGGAGGGATGGGAAGATTGGAAGGGATGGGTAAGGAAGAGGGAAGGAAGCGGCCGGGGCCTTAAGTTAGGTACCATCCCAGCATTCGCCTGGAGGAGAATTGGGAAACCACGGAAAACCACTTCCAGGATGGCTGAGGTGGGAATCGAACCCACCTCTACTCAGTTGACCTCCCGAGGCTGAGTGGACCCCGTTCCAGCCCTCGTACCACTTTTCAAATTTCGTGGCAGAGCCGGGAATCGAACCCGGGTGTCCGGGGGTGGCAGCTAATCACGCTAACCACTACACCACAGAGGGGGACCGAAAAAGTTATTATTGATTAAAAATAATAAAACCGTCCGAGTTAGCCGCGCACCTCTAACTGCACGACCAACTCGCCCGGTGCTTTGAAATAAAATCCAGAATTTGTCGAAATTATCACCTTGGTACTTGAACATCAAATTCCTGTGATTTCTATAATCGAGCAATTCTCTTCTTTCTACGAAGGAAAGTCCACTAACTTCCGATATAACGAACACATTTCTCATTCTGTCATAGCCTTACGTATTTGTGGTTCGGATAGGGCAATATATACTATATTTATATACACCGGGTGCTTCACCAGCCCCTTATATTTTTCGGAGGTAGGTAACCCAACTAACGCGTATATCATAGTCATCCGAAAAACATTAGTCCCTGCTTCTTTATGGCCTTACTAAACCATACTGTTTATATAATGCTCGGGCATATGGTAGAAATCATTAAAGTCCGTGTTATTTCTACGTAAACTATGATGAATGTGGAAAACGATCACAACTGCGAATAACACTATCTTTCCTTTGGACAGGAAGTGTCTACAAGGATTACAACGTGCTAGCAACGTATCGGGATTCGCAGTAGCCAAAGTGGTAAAACTACGCGTCCCTGCTGTTGCATCAGGCAAGCTGTATGGTAATAGATTCGAATCACAGACTGTTATACATTCTTTTTCAATTAACACCGTTTACAGTGACTGTAATATGGCCGCATATCATCCAGTTCCAAGGAGTGAATTTTCATTTGGTCCTGAAAAGGACCGTTTTTATCCGATGTTGCGTAACCAGGTTGGACTACTACGTGACGGTCTGTAGGTAGGAAGTGGGGTACCCTGCATATTCAAAGTAACAAGTGGTCGAAATGTTGACCATTTTACAGTGTTCATTTAACTTTTTACCATTACGGAGTACGTGGCTTACATTTTAATCCGACCCTACTTCTTTCTTAATCTATTAACCCTACATGGTTTGTTTCTCCCTTGGACTCAGCGAGGGATCCCACCTCTACCACCTCAAGGCAGTGTCCTGGCGCTTGAAACTTCGGGTCGGAGATACAACCGGAAGGAGGAGCAGTACCTCGCCCAGGTGGCCCCACTTGCTATGCTGAACAGGGGCCTTGTTGGGGTTTGGAATATTGGAAGGAATAGGAAAGGAGGAGGGAAGGAAGCGGCCGTGGCCTTAAGAGAAGTAACATCTTGGCATTTGGTTGAGGAGAATTGGGAAACCACGGAAAAGGACTTCGAGGATGGCTGATGTGGGAATCGAACCCCCTCTACTCAACTGACCTTCCGAGGCTTAGTGGGTCCAGTTCCAGCCTTCGTACAACTTTTCGAATTCCATGGCAGAGCCTGGAATCGAACCCGGGCCCCCGGGCGTGGCAGTAAATCATACTAACCACTACACAACAGAGGCGTACTCGACCGTACTTTCTCCATAAATTAGCAACAATTCAACATACTCTTCATAGAAATACATCGCGAGGAAGTTACTAATTGCTGTGACGTGACCTGGTGGGTGTGGGTTATTATTTCTGTGCGTTGGATTCGGTGGAATGTGGATTCGAATCACATGCTGACCGTCCTGAAAAATAGTTATCCTCGGGTTCCCATTTTCACCACCAGGCGAATGCCGGGACGGTACCTTAATAAAAAACCAAGGCCGAATTCATTCCCAGTCCTTCCCCAACCCACCCACCTATTCTTAGGGGTAAAGACGCCAAATTAATGCGAATCCCTTACAACGAATAACAAAAGAATATTGATTATTGTATCCCCTCTAAAATGGAGCACCTCTGTCGTTCAAAAATTCGCTCTAGGCTGAATTCGTACCACTACGCTGCCAATAATCACACATCTTGCGCTCTAGTCCTTAACCATTCCAGGCACGAAGTCAACATACATGAAGATTGCTAGAGTTTAGTAGTTAAAAGTACGGCCGTTCCACCTCGAAAGTTAACATACGTGTCCAAATCTTGAGTGAAGGTTTACAGTGTGCATTTAACTTCCTTACATTACAGAGCATGTGGCATAACTTATTAATTCTATCGTATTACGGGTACCGGTGTTATTTCAAGGCGTAATAAATCAGAGGGTTTCAGAATGGCCCTTAGTATTTGGCGCGTAATTGTGCATAGCAGTTTCTCCTTTGATAGCTCCATGGATCAAGTTACAGTGATGACACAGGTAGGGGAGAGCCTTATTGACCATAAGGAAAAATTTCAAATTATTTAGTGTTCGTAAAACTAAATTATAAGGATCTTAGTTATACATGTTATTTGAGTTGCCTACCTCCTAACACATAAGGGGCTAGTTAACCACCCGGTATACATTCACATCACAATTATTTGTACTATATTTGGAAACATACCAATGCTGCTCTCTTTCACTTTCCGAATCCAGGTTCTTCGCGACATCCATAAACCTTCAGGCGACACTCAGTTTGAAAAGCTCTGCTATAGAGTGAATGAATCTAATTTTATACAGAAAATTTAGGCAAATCATTTGTTATTATTTTCACTTATGAAGGTCTTTCCTCAGAGTAAACGCAAAGTGCACACGCCGTAAGATCGATGCTTAAATTAGTCAGTAATAACAATTTCTTAAATATTTAGACCAGAATATGAACGTGCACCTTTACCTGTTAATTTGAAGATAGAAACGTATGTTATCTATTGTGCTTGGTTCATGATGTTTCTCCCTTTCCTACTTTTTCTGGAGAGGACGTGGCCCTGGACTTCACTCATCCTACAACAGAAATTAATAAAATTTCATAGGTTTTACCTTTATTTTTACGACCTACAAACGAATTTTAAGCTGCTTTGGAGACGGGGAGATGCCTAAATATTGTACCTCAGTAGTTCATTCACGTTAAGATTCTTACTCTCGGAAAACTGTAAAAGTAGTTATGGGGACGTAAAGCAAGACTTTTACGATAAATCTATCGACACAAGACAGACTTTGTGCACCTTTAAATGTTACCGAACTGAGCCAAGTTCTAACCCTCCTACTTGGGCTCACAAAGTGCTTTTCCATCTGAGTCATTTAGCCTAGCGAATATCGAGTTCATTATTGAGGAAAGTGGGGCAAAAGCGTTTGGACACAGAACTTACTACGCAAATTCAAGACTGTACGATTAGTTGAAGAATAAAGCTGATCCTCAATAGGTCTCGCTACCTGTACTGAGAGAACCTCACGTTAGCATACACTACATTAAAATGCACAACTTGTCAACACTGTAATTTCGGTTATATTAATTACTGTACAGCAGTATAGAATTAATTTGAATGATTCGTTTAGAAGAACTGGCAATCCAAATTTAATGTGACATGCCACTAAAAGTTATTTTAAACCAATCAAAATGACAACAGAAATAGGCTCATCGAACACAGTTTGTCTTCCAAGCAAAATTAATTAGACTATCAGCTTCTCCTAACTAAAGGTAAGGGTAAGCTGGTCCGTAGTACAGGATATAAAACAATATTTGAAGATATCTTATTCTTAATACATACTTGGTGGTAACAGAACAAGAGTTGACCAAGAGAGGTCAGACTCTAAAGATAAAAGTGGCTTGCAGTACAATAGGTTTGACCGTCGTGGTTCTCACTTTTCCCCTAGTTCTAGACTAAAAGGAAATTGAGGATAAAGACTTAGTACACGGTAACCTAAATCGTTTTGATATATGCATTTTAAATCAGCCTTATGAATGTTATTACACCTAGGTTTTACACTTATTTTACATGTTATTAGGACATTTTAAAGCCTTGGGTGTTAGAAAGGGCTATATATTCCAGGACAAACAGGTATCCACTCCTTCATTATTCATTTTGTTTAAATTCTGATTTACAACGCACCGACACAGATGAGTCTTACGGCGACGATGGGGCAGGAAAGGGCTAGGAGTGGGAAGAAGGCGACCATGGCCTTAATTCAAGGTACAGTCCCAGAATTTCCCTCGTACAAAAATTGGAAACCACGAAAAACCATAATTAGGGCAAGCCGACAATGGGGGTTCGAACCCACTATCTCCCGAATGCAAGCTCACAGCTACTCGACCCTAACCGCACGGCCAGCTCACTCGGTTCTTCATTGTCTACATTAGTGCATATTTTGTGTGCTTTTTACATTTCCCTATCTATATTTTTATTAGAGGAAGTGCGGCTAATTCCGCAGTGATGCGAATATAACTTTACTATGGCTATAGACGGTGTGACTGGCGTATCATGTCCTCTAAACACTTGGTACTCTGTTGGTAAAAGTTGTCAATTGTTCAGTGGATCTCTCTGGTTGTAACGCGAAGAAACTTCAGTTTCATTGTTCTCTGTGCTTTGAAGAGAGGCTACTTTAATTTGAATATCGGTAGTTCTACAATATTTATCACTACTGTCAAGTAGTATAATGTTCAGTATTATTGGCAGTGACTTCCCGGACTACAGTATAATTAACCATGGTATGCTCTGGAAGTACTTCGTCTGCTGTGGATTTAGTCAAAGCATCACAATTACAATTAAGTACACTAAATTAATTTTTAAAAGTATATTATAGGCTTAATACTCATTTTGAAATACTACATTAATATAGCATAAGTAACAGTTATTCTAGTGTAAAAATGTTATTTTGACGATCATTCTCAATTTTTTCCTGAATATTGTGGATTTAGAAGAGTATTCTGTATATGAATCTTGTGGTCCTTCCAGCAGTGAACCACTCTTTGTTTAATGATTTGGCAATTTTGTAGAAATCATTTTCTTTTTCTACTTTAACTTAACGTTAAGAAGACCAAGGTATTAGTTGTGAGTAAACATCGTGAACTAATTCACACCAACCTCAAACTTACTGAAAAGATATTAGAACAAGTCACCAGTTTTCCTTATCTAGGACGTATGATCACCAGTGACAAAAGGTGCAGCAAAGAGATACGGCGAATATCGCTTGCCAAACAGGCGTTTGGTAACAAGAAACATGTTTTTATCAATGCAAAACATTTTGGAATTAGGAAGAAAAGTATGATGTCTTTTGTACGGAGTGCATTTTGTGTGCTTTTCACATTTCTCTATCTATATTTTTATTAGAGGAAGTGCGGCTAAGTCCGCAGTGACGCGAATATAACGTTACTATGGCTATATCATACCATGAGGAGAAAGTCTGACTGACGTATCATGTCCTCAGAACACCTGGTACTTTGTTGGTAAAAGTTGTAAATTGTGCAGTGGATCTCTTTGCTTGTAACGCGAAGAATCTTGAAGAATCAAAGAGCAGGATTAGAAACGACTGTAAGCGTTTGAAATGTGGGTCTGGAGAGGAATGCTATGCATTAAATGGATTGAAAAGAGAACAAACAAATATGTCTGCAAGAAATTTCAGGGAAGAAAGAACTGTTACTAACGGTACAGATAAAAAAGAGCTAAATTCACTGGTCACATCTTGTGACATAATACCTTTATGACCAATCCTATGGTAGGAAAAATCACGGGAAAAAAAGGCCGAGGAAGACCGAGGAAAAATTTCCTTCAAGACTTGGCACAGAATCTTCCTTATGTTTCCTATCATGAAATGAAACGATGAGCTCAAGGCAGAGTGCAACGGTTACAGAGGCCATGGCAATATGAAAGTGACTTAAGCATGGCCGAAGCTAGTGACAACATTCCTGATGCAGCCAGTCCCTATGACGAATGGTGTCAGTGTATCACTCATAGAGTCGGTTATATATGTATTACAGTGGGCTACTACTGATAAGTAACAGCACCTTCTGACTAGGTGAGGAAAATAACGGGGAGCTAGGTCACTTTAAATTTCCCTAGAACGTTCTTCAGCGACACGCAGGCTATCTCCTACGGTTATAGTGCATCCAACCATACTTGAGACTGTGGTCTCGACATAAAATGCTCTAAATGCTTCTACCCCCCTTCAGACTCATAACAGATGTGCTTCCCTAATTGCTTCTCCATATAACACTTTGTATAACAGTAGTCTGAAAATTGATTCGTGCATTCATTTTATTGTTTACCTCCTCTGCCACACTTCCAAAAGCAATGGTAATGAAGTAGGTGTGCTGGAAAGAGGACTGGAGGGTAGCTGGACTACGACATATTTAGAGTAGTAAAAGTCAGGCACGTGTGACTGGAAGAAATATCAGATTCAGTTGAAGACTGTGGTCAGCACGGTCCCCCGAAACTTTATGAGCCTCTTAGGGGATCAACTTCTAAAAATCAAACCACACGCCACGACCCTAAAGCCCTCATGTGCCTTAGCCTACCAAATTTATTGGGAATCATTACGATGGATTTTTAGCAATCACAAACTTCTAAAAGACATGCTAAACCAGCAACAGTAAAATTGTATTATGCTTTTCTAGCTACAAGGAATAGCTATATAATTCTCCAATTATCTCTTTCGAATATCAAAGGTTGAAATTTCAAATGTTTAACCAGAGGAGGAGCTGAAGGTTAAAAATTTCATAAATGAGGCATGTGTGGGGTCCTGCCATCATTCCAGTAAGGACTACTGTGGAGGAATCCACTTGGCCAAGTAAGTTGATGGCTGTTCAACTCACTTGATTGGCGAGGCTACTGGGCCAGGTGTTTGTTCAAGCGCTTAATTGGCTGTGTGTACTATTCAGGTTGCCCCCTTCCAGTTACTTGTTCAAGTAACTTGAACCGTTACTCCCCCCGCGTAAACCAGCCTTAATTTTTGACTTTCTAGACCAGGGCCACTATCTCACTGTGAGACAGTTTTTCAATTGTCCTAACGTAGGCTGATCCAGGTAAAATTTCCTGACCTGGTCGAGAATCGAACCCAGAACCTTCAGGTAACAGGCAGGCTCACTATGGGTTGACTGAGGGTTAATGACTAAATTTAAACCAATATTAAAATCTGATTTCGATAAGTGGGTAGAACAAAACATTTTCAGAAGATACATCATTTTACTGCAAAATTAAGAAGAAGAGTGTCGTAGATATGGGTCTTGAGGTAGCAATTTTCACCAGTTCATATTCTTTCCACCTTGCTCTTAAAGTGGATATTTTTAGAAACCGAAGACAGCGCGCCAGACACGTCGCCTAAGGAACCATTTAGAAGTGTATAAATGCTTTCACTTTCTTATATTCCGTTTTCGTATGAAGCAGTTTCTAGGGAGAAGCACAAAGAAGCGTGCAAGATGGACGGTGCGACTATCAACCCTGGACACACGTGATTTAGTGACGACCTTGCGGGGCTTCCCCGGCTTATCTCGGCTCTACTCGCTTAAAGAATGAGCTGTTGTCAGGGGTACAGCTCCTTGGGGACAATGTTATCATAACACACACACACATATGAACAGCGGGATAATCGATTGGGAGCGGAGAAAATTTATTGCTCGAGATAAATAAGATTTATGATATTACGTTCAATTTAACAAGGTTATGGACATAAAATACCAGAGTTTGCAAAGGTATGGATGAAGAACATGTATACTGACTTCTATTCCACAGCCAGCCATTTGGTAAAGAAGTAATGAGCTCGCCTTTCACCTGGACACCCCGGGTTCGATTACTGACTAGTCCAAGGATTTTAATTTTAGACTAAATATTAGAACGGAGTTCACTCACACTCATAAGATAACTGAGCAGCTGTCTGATATGAGCGGCAGAGGACACAGTCATGAGGGCTAAGAAATACGAAAGTAGTTACTCTGATCCCATAGTAGGCCTACTCCAATATCTGCAGGTCATCTGGCTGAGCAGCAGTCGCATTGTCTGGACAAGCCCTTAGTCAATTTTATAGGCCAGAATTTATTTTATAATTATTGTTTCCACGTCGATTTAAACGCGAAAATGTAGCGAAGACAAGTATAATTAAATAGGCGAAGATCCAACAAATCAGTTTCATGCAAATTATTAACAATCTTAGCCTGCGAAGATGGCTGCTTCATAGCCAGATACTGGAGATCAAAATAAAAGTGACCCTGTGCAACACTGCTTGGCTTTTGGGACAAGGCCTACTGCCTGTCATAGCAGACGGCTCTTCAGTTGGTCTCACAACGCAATGAACCCTACTCCAGGATTAAAATCCTTGATCGAACCTGGGACTTCATGGTGAGAATAGGAATAATACCCACTATTGACGTCCGAAACGGGGGAGGGGCTTACGGTAAGCTGTTTCCAATATGGCGGCGAGATAGTGACGGGAAGTAAACATGACAGTGATCGGGTGTGCGTCTGTAGGATTTATTAAGTATTCAAAGCGTCTTTGGTGTCGTATGCGCAACTGTTGAGAGTTGTCGGAGATTTCACGCGTCCATTGGTGGAAGGGAAAGAAATATTCAAGCGTAATTATTTGATATGTGTAGGTAAAAAGTTTGAAACCGAAGATGAAACTGGTGTTGTAGCGTTGTGTTTACAATCATGCCACATCGATTCAAAACCGCACAAAGTTAATGTTGTCTTGAACAAGGGGGTGAAAATGTGAAGTGAAACTGTATATGTAAAGAGGGTTTGTCAGAGAAATGTTACCGTTGACACGCTGATTCACCTTAACAGTTAAGCTACTGTAATTTTCCACTATTAGAGGTTATGGAGTAATTTCTTGTTGATTTGGTCCATGCCAAAGCCTTAGCCAGGTGACGGGGGTTACCTGTTTTATAAACTGTAATCTTGGGGAAGAAAGAAAATAATAATTCTACTAAGTAAATGTTGTAAAGCAAATAAATCCTAAGCTTTATACAGGCTTGTGTTGGAACAGCCCACATAAACTTAATGTTCTTCCATTTTTACCATCAGCACAAAATTTAGAACTTAGAACCGACAATAATAAGTATAAAAATTATAACTACCTACAGAATATGTAGACCAAAGTTGGAAAATTATAATTTAAGACTACTATAACCTCTACAGCCACAGCTGTTTGGGGTTGAAGTATACTTGGTTTGTCCAATTCTACCAAATAATTAGGTTATGGCTTCTAATTTAAGATGACCGGGCGAGTTGGCCGTGCGGTTAGGATCGTGAAGCTGTGAGCTCGCATCCGGGAGATAGTGGGTTCGAACCCCACTGTCGGCAGCCCTGAAGGTGGTTTTCCGTCGTTTCCCATTTTCACACCAGGCAAATGCTGGGGTTGTACCTTAATTAAGGCCACGGCCGCTTCTTTCCCATTCCCAGACCTTTCCTTTCCCATCGTCGTCATAAGACCTATCTGTGTCGGTGTGACTTAAAACAAATAGCAAAAAAAGTTAATTTATGATGGAAAAATACTACATATTAAATGCAGCGCTTAATTACTACCAGTTAAAGATATTACTCACATGTAGATAGTTAATTTACTGTCGGCTGTTACACATATGAAGAAGTTTACAAAGAGCGTATTACATTTTATGTGCTGCACAGAAGTATTAGGCTACAAGTTTATCAGTATTTTTGATGTAGCTAAATCTTTGTGAATACAAATTAGAGAGAATAAGTATCAATGAGTACAATAAACAGTACCGATACCTACGCTGTGGAAAGTCGTCTTCACAAGAATGCAGACTGCACACTGTCATATATCGCGTAACGCGTTTTCCAATTGACAGCGCGGAAACCCATCTTTCTCTCTGAACTTTTTGTACAGGAAAGTAGTGAACAGATTTCGCATCCGTTTTATACGATTTGCAACCGTATACAGAGCAGTACCTCCTGAAATTTAACAATTTTCTTTCTGTTTCCATCACGACGTCAATGCTTCGCCATGTAAATAAATCTCACCAGTCACTATGTTGCAGCTTCAACATTCTACCGCGTGGCTGCGCCATCCAACTTTTCTGACGTCAATACCGTGAGGCTCGCGAAACATGGTAAAATGTGGGAAAATAACAAGGTTAAACGTTATGAAAAAACCACGAACACGTTGTAATTTGAAATTAGAATACTTGAAGTGAGTAACTAAGTCCCAGGAATTATTCACTATTCAATACAACAGAAGAAATACAACCTAAAGCAAGTACTTTCTCCTGATCATACGATACGCATGTACCAAGGACAATGCCGGGCTTAGTGGGTCAGATGGTAAACACGTGGCGTTCTGAGCCTTAGTTCTATTGAACGTTTGTATCAAGTCGTTGACAATACTGACGACAAAACGAAATTTTAAGCAAAACAGTTTACTTATAACCTTTACCTATGGTGGCATAAAGATTGCACCGAATTATTTATGGAAACTTTGTACATTAATAATATCCAATTTTAACCTAAGCATTGTTTAAAGACAATAACTACTGATCGCACATATATTTCAACATAATACTGAATTACACGAAAACAATTAACCACAACAATAGCATAGACAAAACTAATCGGTGTTAATGTCAGTCATAAATCTGTGGCTAATTTTTTCTATCGTATTCTTTAAAAAATGCCAGGCCCCTAATCTATCTTGATAATCTACCATTATTGGCAAGGGCTGATTTAATAAAACGTTAACTGTTCGTTTAGTACTTAACAGAGACATTGGCCTTTGTAACATGTTGCAAGCCAGGATAAAACGCGTTTGTATGAGTTAATATCTCAATTTCGATAAAAAATGACATTGGCCCTTTTAGAACCAAGCCACAGAAATATCTGGAAAGGAGAGTGTTCGCTTATAACTCGGGCACTTTTCTTGACACACTTAGTTTATAATTTGTATGTTCAATTCACTCATGGAATAATACAGCATGTTGTTATACTCGTAAATAATCAATGACATTCTAGTGAGTGAAACCTTTCTTCCAGAAAATCACTGAACACAACTTACCTATCCTCGAGGTACACATAGAACGCAACTTACGGTCTCAAGATTGAAAACATTTACTTTATGTAATAAAATATTTATAACTGTCTCATAACAGAGTTACGCCGGAAGCAGCTTTATTAATAATGTATATCGTACATGTCTGAAATAGAAGTGATACAAGGATTATTTTACAATTGAATCGTTTGTTTCAGAAATGACACTTCTCCAACGTACCAACAGGAAAAACTGTCTGTAGTGTGTAATGTCATTTCTATCCTTCCGATATTTATTATGCTTATTCTACTGTTGAAATTACTGTGACAAATAGGTTGTTTGTATAAATTAGTCCAATACGTTCCTTAACAGACTTTGTTGAAAATGGTGGAGACGTGCTGTTTCTGCAACAAACACAAATAATGAGAATATAAGGAAGTGTAACATTGATTTTAACATCATTTCAATTTCAAAAGGAACTTTATTAAATAAGGTACAAATTTTGTACTGAGGAAATACAGTGTTTAAACCCATTATGTAATAGTTATTTGTAAGACTTACTTATTTGTACATATTATGATTAGACCACATTGTATAGAAAAATAAACATAAACATAAGAATACTCCTTTTACGTCTCTTTCCAATGTTCAAAATATATATAAAACAAAACAACACAATATAATACAAGTAACATGTAAGTCTCTTATCTTTGAACAATGCTTCTCACTTCTATTGCACTGATGTTGTCCATGCAAACAGTTCGTTATAAAACTCATGGTGTTCTTCTGGTATGTAAGATTCCAAGTTCTTTAAGTCTGCTAATTTCTTTTCATTTAATGGAACACAGCCTTGTGGATAAACAAGTCTAGTTGGTAACACAGGGAGACGGGTTGCAGAAATAAGCAACTTGAAAGTATGAACGCACAGTCCATCAATACAGTATTTTCCTAAGACATGATTTGCCTCATACTGAAACTCCATAAATTGATTTATATGAAACGCGACTTTTTCATCACTTTTCACACCTCTTCCTAGCGACTCAAGTGTAGGAAAAACAACACCTCTACAGGATAAGTGTTCTTTCGGCACAAAACGGAAACTTTCATTTGCGACTGACAGGCAGAGATATATGGTAGAAGTGTTTTTTCTGCACAGAATGGTAGCCCTTCGTGTATTAATCATGGCAGTATTAATAACTCGTATAGTGTCAAAAAGTGGAGAAGTGCTGTTTCTGCAACAAACGATTAAATTATTGATCACGTAAATCATAATAATAATAATAATAATAATAATAATAATAATAATAATAATCCGCCAAGATGACTAGTGCCCAGCCAGATGGCCTGAAGATACTGGAGTGCCACGGGGTCAGTGTGATGACATCCTCAGCAATACTGTTTGTTTCTATACCCAATCCGCTGCCTGTCGTATCGGACAGTCTGTCTTACGAGACAAAATGAATCGCATTACAGAAGGGGTCAGAAGGCCAGCGCGTCTACCGCCTAGACCACTCAGGCCGGCTGTGTATCAAAGCGATGTTAAAGGAATGTCTGCAATGAATACCGCAAGTTAATAACAATTTTTGTAAGCAACAAATTATTCCCACTCGCTGTAGATTTGTGGTTTTAATAAAAGTCTCTCCGTCTGTGATGATGAAAGCCATGTGGACGTGTCCCTTTGCACATGAGTGCACCATCATAGTAATGAAGTATCTAGCGCTATCCGAGAGAAAGGAATTGCTTGGGCACAGCGCTGTGAGTTATGACTGCGATAACCACCTGATCTACGACGCTATTCTTTTGTTTCAGTGGAGTGCGTTCAAAAATCCCATGTTCACTTCATTTCACCTCAAATATACTTCCGCTCAGTACAAATTGCTTTTATTTAGTTTTCTTCCGATGTGAAAAGGAGAAACATTTTTCACCAAACCGCAATGACCAAAGGAGATTTGTCTCGATTTGTTTGTAATTCATTGTCCGTTCGACGGCCGGAGGTAACGCGAAGAAGTCGAGTTACAACTCACCCGTAATATCTGAACAGGACCTGATTTCCGTCTTCAAATCACAACGTTCCAGCTTTTCTGCGCAAAAGCTAGCATTGCTCAGGAAAGACTTAAAGGAAGAAATTCTTTCCGCACTTGTGACCGTCCGAGTGTTTATCGGATTTCTTCAAGTCGGTCTTACCACAGTTCATAAAAGACCACAATACAGGAAATATTTTAGACAGACGCAAAACAATAGGTGGTTTTGCAACTTAAAATAAAAATAGTGGATTAGGTTAAACGTTAAACAATTCTCAGTATATCTTGAGAACATAACAATACATTCTATATAATAATAATAATAATAATAATAATAATAATAATAATAATAATACACCAAGACGACTACTGCCCAGCCAGATGGCCTGCAGATACTGGAGTGCCACGAGGTCAGTGTGATGAGATCCTCAGCAATACTTTTGGCTTTCTATACCCTGTATCGCACAGCTTCTCCGTTGGTCTTTCGAGGTTGAGTGAATCGCGTTCCATCCCTCAGTCCAGAATTAAAATCGCTGGAATGGTCGGGAACAGCATTCGGCTTTTTCGCATAAGAGGCTGGCATGCTATACCTATACCATGAGGCTGGCAATCATAATAATAATAAGAAGAAGAAGCCGGGCTTAGTGACTCAGGCAGTAGAGCGCTGTCTTTCTTAGTCCAAGTTAGCAAATTCGATCGATCCCGCCTCATGCCGGTGATAATTGACGGTGCTCAAATATACCAGGCTCGTTTGAGGAGATTTAATGGAACGTAAAAATAAACATCTGCAGGGCAAATTTTGGCACATTAGCATCTCCCAGCATCGTTAGATATAGTTAGTAGCTTATTATTGATATCATTCTTACGATTAATAATATTTTTCTCAATTTATTGGAATCAACACTTGACATGGATTGGACCCGTTTTACGGCTGGGTGCCCTTGCCGACGCCAAATCTATGTGGAGGGCTGTATTCACTATTACGTGTTTCTGTAGTGGCCAGTAGTGTGGTGTCTTGTACGTAGAATAAGAGAAGTGTATTAAGACGAGCCCAAACACTCAGTAGAATTAACTATATGAACTTAACATCGTCGGCCTGGCCGGTTATCGAACCCTGGAACCTCTGAACCAAAGACCAATACACTGACCATTCAGTCCAGGAGCCAGGTATTGTTGTTATTTCTCCGTTAGAGTCTTCTAGGGACGAAGTGACAATTTCAATGCTTCATCCTTCGTTGTTCCTTCGTTCTCCAATACTCCTTCAATCTGCTCACTATGCCTCCTTATCCTCTCCTCGGTACAATGGTCCTATGAGTTTCCAGACTGGCTGTCTTAAACAAAGACCAGGTTTGGCAAACTTAGTGGCCGTGAGTTATTCTTTGTTTGTTGAACATATTCATGGCAATTCTAAGTGCTGTGATCAAATTTACAGTATTTAAATACAAAATTGTTGCGCTCCCTCATTCCACTTCTCCGCGTGTATGTGAGAGAGTCTGCTAAGTGGCGTCCTCTTCATCACGCGTTATTGCAAGCAGACGGCAAAGGGAGAAGCTCAAAGCAGCCAGCTGGAGAGTTTCACGTTTAACTTTGAAGTGCATGCAATCATTTCCATTCAAAATGACTGTGATACTGTAACGAACAGATACCACTGGTCGTTTAGGGACGTTTACAAATTATGTGACGCATGTCAATTTGATGTCCCAGCCAACAACACTTCCATTACTGCTCGAATCAAAACTTTGCAGTATCAGGTATAAAGTAAAGCCATCTCCGTATAGGCCATGAAGGGCCTAGTAGGAGTTTGAGGTAAAGGCTTCCACTATCCGTAACCTCAGTATTTATTTTTTTTTTTGCTATTTTTATTTACGTCGCACCGACACAGCAGATAGATCTTCTGGCGACGATGGGATAGGAAAGGCCTAGAAATGGGAAGGAAGCAGCCGTGGCCTTAATTAAGGTACAGCCCCAGCATTTGCCTGGTGTGAAAATGGGAAACCACGGAAAACCATCTTCAGGGATGCCGACAGTGGGATTCGAACCCACTATCTCTCGAATGCAAGCTCACAGCTGCGCGCTCCTAACCGCACGGTCAACTCGCCCGGTAACCTCAGTATTAATCGGACAAAGTAGTTGCCGCAAGGATTTAACTCAGTACTCGTTTATGGTGTAGGTTAACCCCAGAGGGGTACGATGCGCATTCGTATCCCTGAAATATCACCATAAAATTTGTCACAAATGGAACATAATAATTGCTTTTACACATATCAAGTGAAAAATCTGCGGCAAATTAAATACCGTCGTTATTTGAGAAATATGAAAACATACTTAAGGCTTGTAGACAGGACTGGTTTATGTCGTACTCCGCTGCTGGTGCCGTCTTTTGTTACTATGTTTGTGGATTCTCATTATCTTTGTCGATATGACTAGAGCGGCCAGTTCAAACAGCAAAATGGAGGTCAACAGAAAAGTAGCATGATCCCTGGACCAATAAATATTTTTATTTTTGTTCGAACGAAAGTAGTTCCCTGGACCAATAAATCACTAGTCCACTGAATTCTTCTTATGTACATTGGCCATACCATTTTGTCGCCTATTAAATATAGCATATCGCGATACAGTTCGGGAAATGATGTCATTGATTGAAGCAATGTAACGAAAGCAAAGAATTTCAGTGAACACAGATATCACACGCGAAATTGTTGAAAGTGTAAGACAAAAGATATACGTGTGTCACTGTGAGCGTAACACCAAATGTACTTGTAAAGTGGTAAAGTACGTATACTTAATATTCTCCAAAAATCAAATATTTCTTAATTTGCCGCAGATTATTTACTTGATATGTGTAAAAGCAATTATTATATTCCATTTGTGACAAATTTTATAGTGATATTTCAGGGATACGAATGCGCACTATCCCCCCCCCAGGGGCGTAACAAAATAATGCGATACGGGCCCGGAAGCCAAAGTAAAATTTCTGGCCCCACTCAAATAAAATGTAAAACCTACGAATAACTAACATAAGTTTAATCACAGCATGTAGATAATAAGCAATATATAGTCACTTATACACACAAAGGAATTATTCACTATTGTAACTTTAAAAACTGTAAGTTTAATATGTTTTGGCTGCCTCCATGGCGTTCTGGCTAAGATTGTGTACCATACATCACTTAGTTGTTCGTATTTAAAATTGGTTTCTTTGTACAGTTACTACGGAGCTACACTCTGTAACCGATATCAAAGTCTCAGTTATAATAACTGATTCGATGACAACATAGAAAAATATACGAACAAAATTAAATGAAAAACTGTTCAAATAAACGTTTGAAGAATATCAAACAGCACAAGCGATAACAAGAAAGGTCTTGCAAAACTGAACTGACGGAGTGTTACTATACCTACTTCTTATTGGCATTACACATTGTTGTCGAATAAATGTGTATTAAAGTTTAATGTTTAACAAAATTTGTGCATGATACGATCTCAGATGCACTACACATAATAAAGTATCATTTTCTAACTAAAATTGATATTTTGACATCAATTTTCATTTCTGTAATTATTTTTAAATAATTTGGTGCACGTCTTTTTTGAGGAGAGTGTCGCTGTATTGCGAGAGTAGAAAATCATTGTTTACAGCTGTGCTACAATGACTGCTGCTAGATGGCAATTCCTTTACGTACAAATTGTAAAACAAACTAATTAGATTGATTTCAACAAAACTGTTTGGACCATATCCGTGCAAAGTGACATTTGTCTTTTCTTGCGAAGAGCTGCGGGGCCCGCCTGCACTTCAGGCCCTGCAAACCCTAAAGTTACCCCCCTGGTTAACACAGCAAGGCTTTAGATCGGTACACTTTAGATTAAGGTGTCAAGCATGCCCGGTTGATCAATTTGCGCCTAGTGCTACCAATACATTTTACTGGCGTATTTTATAACTTAGTGTCTAGAAAGGACCTACCTATTTTATAGGACGATACTGTTATTGCATAGTTCTAAATATGTTATATAAATACATATAACACAACATAACATGTAAAACATTGTTATAATGATCAATCCATCAGAATGTAAATTATTTCATGAGTTCGCAAAACTGTCCTGTAGAGTCGTACCGTTTTGTAACAGTTTCTTTGTGAGTGAAAACAAGCAACACGCTGTTTAGCAACAACAAGGAAGGATCGTTGGTTTAAAATGGGTAGTTTGAGTAAAACAAAAATGTGAAAACGAAGATGGTGATACTGAGAAGAGTTAGCCATGATATTACGGGGAATCATTTGTATATGAAGGGCCAATCAATAGTTTTAGGGCGATCTGAAAATCGGGATTAATCATGGCCTAACTTTAGAGTATACTCTGTAAAAGTTTCGGGGCTAGAGCCTTGGGTAGAATCGACAACACAAGAGGAGGTATTGGCTTGAAGATGGCTAAAGAAGTAGGCTTAAAAATAATAACATAATAAGAAGAAAGACCAAGGAAATGCGCATAAACTATCGTTCTAACTCTATTCTGACTCTATATGGAATGGTCATGTCCCTTCTAGCTGTGGAAATCTCGTTTCTAAAGTTTTCGACTTCATGACGGGGAAACCCAGTTTCTGACGAGGCATGGTGTATATAGCGCATTGTGTCTTATGGTAAGGGCTCAAACAAATGTCTTACTTTCACTCATCTGTTTCTCATTTTTGACTGACAATATGGACTGAGGTATGAACGATGCTACTAATGCCATTTCTTATGCAGCCGGGACCTGTTATGAACGGTGTGAAAATGTCAGTGTTAGGGCCAGTTAGTTGATGTACCTTTCAGTAGGCTTGGAAAACTGATTAATGGTACATTTTGGCTCAGTAAGCAAAGCAGCAGTAAACTCTCACACTCATTTCCCTAGTACACCTCTTCAGTGAAGCCTAGGCTGTCTATGACAGTTAATGGTAGGGCCATTAGAGATCCAACGATCCAACCAGTCTTCTGGCTAAGGACTCAACAACAAAATGAACGGAACTCGAACCTGCGTCATCCTGGGTGAACTGAGAACGCCTTTACCATCTCGGATAGACAGCTTTTCTTTCAGGTAAGGATGCCCGGTTAAGGCCGTAGACTAGTCTGAAAAATTTCTGAATGTCAGGCCATTCTGTGCCTTACCCTCTAGACGCCACACAACGTTGGCATCCTAGGAAACCTTATGATTATAATAATAAATGCCTCAACATGTGATTTAAGGAGTTCTGGACGAAATTGGCCCACTGAAACGCTACCAACACGTAGACTTGTCTTTTCCAAGACACGCTTCAACAACAACTCCCGCTCCCCTTGTCGACTCTGATTCTATTTTGTTATTCACTAAAGTTTAAATCCGGATGCCCATCATATCATCACGCGGTGATATTGTTAAAAATCCCACATGAAGTCACTGGGAATCGAAATCGGGACACTCTGCTCAGGACGCAAGTGACTATATAATTTTTCCCAGCACCACTTTCCCGACCAATACACAGATAATAATAATAATAATAATAATAATAATAATAATAATAATAATAATAATGGGGTTTAGTCCCGATAGCTACTTTTACGGTTTTCGAAGACTCAGGTGCCAGAATTTTGTTCAGTAGAAATAATTGTACGTCGTGTGTAAATCTACCGACACGAGGCTGGTGTATGGAGAATCTTGAAATACCATCGAATGTTGTTCATTTGCTTCTCCTCTGGAGCAAATGAAGACACAACCCTCTTCTGTCCTCACTTCTCCCGTAGCCTGACCATCTCGTTTCATTCAACCCAAGTATCTCCAGTTTATAATCCTGTATTTCTGCCATTCTCTCAGACATTAGCTCATACTGTCTCATAATTCTAATTCTGAGGTGGTATGAGTTAAATAACTCCTGGGATAGAAATAGAGTGAACAGGGCGTGACACAAAGCCAGCAGCAGTTCGAATCTCGGCAAGTGTAAATTTTACATCCCAGTCGTTTGAGTTCCAAATAAATCTGGGGATCTCTTGGATAAGATATCGAAATTGACGTAAGACTACGAGCTTCCCTTCTGTACTTCGAAATAGAGTCTTCTTATTCTTCCTTTGTTACCAACTTACTGGGGTCGACACTTCATATGGTTTTGGCTCAGCTTTGTGGCTGGATGCCCTTTCTAACGCCAGTGTTATGTGGAGGGATATCTTCGCTATTAAGAGTACGTGTGTCTGTAGTGGTTTGCAGTGTGGTGAGTTGTGTGTATATGAAGAGGTGTGTATTAAGACGAAGACAAAATTCCAGTCCCCGAGCCACAGGAATTAACCATATGTATTTACGGCCTGGCTAGGAATCGAATCCGGGGCCTACTGAACTGAAGGCCAGTATGCTGACCATTCAGCCAAGGAGCCGACTTCCTCAGCAACAGAAAGCCGAAAATCCGGTAGAATAACTGCTTCAATATTCATCTCGTTTGCGGCCAAGATTCGAACGTCGGACAACCAAATGACGAGCTCATAACCTCGTTTGTCCACTCTGACGATGTAAGATGTGTCAGTGGGTCTATAACAACCAAACAAAAAGCATGCTGTATTTAATAAACTACGGTTCCGATGTAGCGGTCTACTTAGTTACTTAATTTATGAGTCTTAACTTAAGCCATACATCCTGATATTTTTCATGGGACAGGCAGCCTTTAATCTACACCTATTATATGAAAGAAAGAAAGGACGAAAGAAAGGAAAGAAAGAAAAGGAAGCTTCCAAGCCGCATGCCTTTCCCGGTTATTGATGATAAGATGAAGAGGGAATTCTTCATCGCGTCCAGCAGCCTCCCCCGACAATATATCACAAGAAGACCAGATCCCTCAGATTTTCCGCTTCGATTTGCACAGGCATTCCATTACTGCGTGTACTGTTATCTTGTAGAGCAGACAGTAGGGCTAAGGCTGATGTAGCGACTAACGTTCTGCTAGCCATTCAGCAAATAACATCGGTTTGAATACTGAATTAACCACCAGGTTCATTAGATACTATGGACAATTGGGAACCCGAATCTGTGAGCTGGCACATTGTGCCACTTTAAGTCTCTGATTAGATTATTTTGAAGATTTGTCCATAAAATCCCCCCCAAAAAAAAAAACGAAGGACCTGCTATGCCCTCTGCACTGGACTGGTTTGAATTTAGGTATGTGATAGTATGATTGGCGTCCTTCTTGAGGGTCTCCTTTGTTGTGGGGATTTTTTTTTTTTAACATTTCTCTTTGTCACATCTTCTGCCTGACTTTTCTTGGCAATTCCATAGACTGTTCTGAAGATTTTGGGGGTTATCTCTCTGTCATGTACAAAAGTTTGAGTAAAAGAGACCTCCAATATTTTTTTCTTTTGCAGCAGTCAATATGTTAGTGGCAGCCTTATGAACGGAACTAATCTATGATCATATTTTTTGGAGAAGTCGTTTGATATTTTTTATTTTCACCAAAAGAAGTAATCTGAATATTTGCCCATTACTTAGAAATATTTATACCTTGTTTATTTCTGTGCCGTGTGATTAGGAGCGCGCAGCTGTGAGCTCGCATCTGGGACATAGTGGGTTCGACTCCCACTGCCGGCAGCCCTGAAGATGGTTTCCTGTGGTTTCCCATTTTCACATCAGGCAAATGCAGGGGATTTACCTTAATTAAGGCCACGGCCGCTTCCTTCCCATTTCTAAGCCTTTCGTGTCCCATTGTTGCCTGTGTCGGTGCGACGCAAAGCAAATAGAAAAAAAAAGTTTATTTCTTTTTTTTTCGAACCCAAAATGATTACGTGTTGACATATTCTACAGCCAAGATTTTTATTTTTCAATATTGTTCGTTTTTCCAACTTTTGTCCCGTTCCTCTACGGGGTCGGGTATGAGGTAAGATGAATCTGTCGTAGCTGGTTTTTATGACTGGATGCCCTTCCTGACGTCACCTCCATTAGAGGAGTTAATGAGATGAAATGAATGATGTGGTATCTGCTAGTCGGAAGGGAGATGGTAAAGCCCGGTGCTGGCACATAGCCTACTCCTGTCGAATAGCACCAAGAGGTCTGCTGAAGGCTTAACATCTCAGTTCGACGGAGAAAACACTATCAACAACGTTATATGCCCTCACTCCATTTGAGCATTGCGGGGAGGTTTGGAATTTAATCCAGACTTTTGGTACGCAATCTAGTGATTAGAACTATACCACCAACTCCCCTACTCTGCCGGCCAACATTCTGATGGTGAAAATATTTTTGACCAAGATGACTCGAGCCAGATAACCACGATTAACCATGTTCGGTAGTCACAACCACGTGTTCAGCTTTTACAGATTCGATCGCAGCTTAATTTCAGCACACTACATTCATTGGGTGATTTTCGAGTTCATTGCGTTTTATAAAGGCCATTTGAAACAAACCAATTTCACGCACAGAACAACCAAAGGAACCATAGAACAAAAAGCAACAAAGTTAACTGAACAGGAAGGAAAGTGAAGCTGATCATAGTCACGCGAAGCAGATTCCCAAATTTTAAGGGACATACACGTACATCGATATGCTACGGTCGATAACTAGGGATGAGAATTAATCTATCGACACTTCCTGACGCCATAATTCAACATCAAGCGATGATGGCAGCACCTAAGTGGAGTCCAGGCAGATTTTGATTATTATTATTATTATTATTATTATTATTATTATTATTATTATTATTATTATTATTATTATTATTATTATTATTATTATTCGAACCGGGCGAGTTGGCCGTGTGCGTAGAGGCGCGCGGCTGTGAGCTTGCATCCGGGAGATAGTAGGTTCGAATCCCACTATCGGCAGCCCTGAAGATGGTTTTCCGTGGTTTCCCATTTTCACACCAGGCAAATGCTGGCTGCGGCTGTACTTTAATTAAGGCCACGGCCGCTTCCTTCCAACTCCTAGGCCTTTCCTACCCCATCGTCGCCATAAGACCTATCTGTGTAGGTGCGACGTAAAGCCCCTAGCAAAAAAAAAAATATTCGTTCTCTTCTTTCTCTACCACTCCTTCATCCTTTCACTTGAAAGTCGTTTTCTCTCCTCATTCCAGATGTTCTATCCGTAGGCTGCTGGAAACCGTTCCATATTATGAGTTGTCTGAATATTAGTCTCCTCTAAACGTCTACTTCTCGAATGTTGGCTTCCTTCATATTCGAACGTATCTCTAATATCCAGATGCATTTTTTTCTTTGGGTTCTTGTTGAATCGATTGAAGTCTCTTGGTTAGACTATTGTCATTCATTCTTACTAAGTGTCCGTGAAACGTCAGTTATTTTTTCACCGTCATTATTTCAGTCTTTCTATATAGTTCTTCATTACTTCTCTTAACGTACATATATCATCCTTCTTAAGTGCATCTAATATTTTTCTCAACGTTTTTCTTTCTTCCTTTTTGTCTGATATTTTCCCTT
This sequence comes from Anabrus simplex, assembly GCF_040414725.1. Lineage (NCBI taxonomy): Eukaryota > Metazoa > Arthropoda > Insecta > Orthoptera > Tettigoniidae > Anabrus > Anabrus simplex. The sequence goes on along the minus strand of NC_090265.1, from coordinate 568,137,230 downwards.
ATTCGCCGTTATTATGATTATTATTGTCGCAATGTAATATCTACACACTACAAAACTTTATCTGCCCTCTTGAGAGCATCTATCGTGTTATGCATCAGAAATTCAGAATTTATTTGAGTAACAGAAATTATCATGTGATTTCCTTAAATGTTGCAGGAGTGCGATGATGCCTGGATTCCATGACACCAGCTTGAAGTGAACCTTAGAACTAAACCAGCTTGCAAAAACTACTGCTTATTCTTCGTGACATCGTGATCTATTACTTCATATTGTAAGTATTCCTAAAAGCTAGCTTGAATTCTCGGTGGTAGATTATTAAGATTCGTTCAATTGACTATCCATGATAAATATAATTTCTACAGAATGAAGAGTATTTTCTTTAAGCATTCATACTTGTAAATCTGTCATTTCTTGATGGATACAGTACTTTTGCACCCATCTCTTGGCATAGGCCAGAGCAAAGTGTAGCTTCCACTGAAGTCCCAGTCTCATCAATGGCTGTGACAATATGGAAACTGCTGGGGTATGGGTTTTGCTGAGTAATGGCATTCAGAGTACAACCATTGCGTCTTGAGTGTTATGAATGGTGTTGCTCATAGGGTCAGTCGTGCTACAACAGCACTGCCTGGCCCAGTGAGGAAAGCAATGGCAAACTACTTCACTCGTCGTCTTGCCTAGTACGCCTCATTTTGGTACTGCCATTGGTTTTTCTGGTTTTCCTATAACTGCATAGCCTTTGGTGGTGCTATTTGAGGATAAAACCAGCCTCTGGGCTGATGACCTAACAGACAGACTTGCAAATCGTATAAATTCAAATGTAACAAGCAAGACTGGAGTTTGATTATGATGATAATTCTTGTTGTTTATTGGGACCTAACATCTAGGTCATCGGCACAAAATGGTACGAGAATAAACGAAATGTAATGATAATTAAAATTTTAAAAATTGTCCACTAATAGAATGAATTCGAATGTAAAATGATGAGTGGATATAATTCGTAATGCCGTATTTGTTTATAAAATGATATGAAAATAGATTGAAATAGGATAAGGCATTGCCTTCGAAGTGGGATCATATATGACCTATAGCAAACATATTAAAATAACACATTGAAATACACAAAAGCTAACTAAAATAGAGTCAAGAGAGTAAAACATAGTTAACATTAAAATGAAAGTTATTCAAATAGAAATACACTTTTATACACGATAAAACAGGCCTCTATCCCTCATAAAACGGATTGAAGAGGTCTGCTGACTGCTCGCCACTTCGTAGAATGAGGGAGATAGTACTTGGTGAAGTTTTAGACTACGGTGAAGATCGGCCAGGTTTTAGCACTCCGTAAGGATGTCAGATGAGTGCCGCAAGTACACACCGAGGGGTCTTCTCCCTTCAGTAAGTAAGAGTACGTTGCTATGGTGAGGCCGATCCAAAGACGACATAATACCACTGCTTCTCTCCAAGAAACCCGAAGGGAAGTCTTCCTGTACCCTCGTAATTCTTTTTATCATTCTCAGTGGCCTGCCACTCCATCTCCCAATGGAACATAATCAAATGTCTCAGCTGAGAACGAATATCACTGGCTGGAACCTTGTCAGGCAACGGGGGCAATGTGACCGCCTCCTTGGCAGCCCTACCAGCTAACTCGTTTCCCGCTAGATTGTAGTTTTACGTGATTGTTGAGATTCCTATCATAGCCATGGGACCGCCATGGAGTATGATTCGTACGAACGTGACTGTTCATTTCACCAACATGCATTAGTTGGTAGTTAAAAGAAGCACAAGTCATGCCGTAGGCTTTCTTGAAATAAATATTTGTGTTTAATTAGTCGGTCTAATTTGCTACTTCGTATAGTTGCTCGGTCTAATTTGTGATTTCGGAGGATTTATTTTCAATTCCATAAAAGGAGAACGTCACGGGCGAAGTGTATTATCTGCTGGCTGTTTAACCGTACGGCCGAGCTTTGAATCCCGGGATGTAATTTCCAGCTGAAAAAGGATATTTGGCCTTAAAATCTCGACCGAAACTCAAAATGAGACAGAATAACTCCTCAAATCATCAGGATAAAAAAGGAAATTGGTTTCAACTAACGATCTGTGCTTTGGAAGAGATGCAATAACACTACAAGTTTGTTTTTAAGCACAAGAGTAGAGGTCAACTTGTAATGTTCTGATCGTTCGTCATTTGAACGTTCCTGCTACGTACACTATGGAGCAGGGCCTCTCAAACGCCCAAAATCTCACGCGTGCAGAGCGAGGCGCAAGAGCTCCGTGCACTATGCATCGGTGCCGCTCGGTGCCGCTCGGTATGGCTCGGATCAACGCTTCGTCTCTGGGCTACTCGGCTATGCTCGGCTCTACTCGGCTATACTCGGCTCAACTCAGCCGGGATTTGGAGCGCTACGGCGCAAGTGGGGGAGAGGGGGACAGGCGGAGCGAGCGAGAGAGGCGTGAGGAAAGAGAGAGTTAGCGCTATTGCTCCAAATCGAGGAGTGGGGGTCTGCACTCTGGTCAACCATGCCAAGTCGTCTTTTGCACCGTGCACAGTGCATGCACCACGCGCATGCACCCTGAGAGGCCCTGCTATGGAGTATCGTGTGTTACGGCAAGCTTTGATTTGTACCCATCTGTCCACTCATACATATCGAGCTAACGATGTTAAATATGTAATTATCCTGATGTTGCCTAAACTGACTTGTACTGTTATTACCGTTCATCATTACGTTTTTATTGTTTTAGCACCAATGTATTGTCCCTACGTTGATTATACTGTACTTTGAATTTTTTTCTGTATATTTGTGAGTAATGAATTCTAGGGACTCAACTTTTTTTTTTTTTACATCACACACGGAAATCGATGTGCGGCAATTTTTCGCCAACTTTTCCTTACGTGACTGTCTACGAACAGGAAACTGACCTCTCAGATATTGCTTGTTTGTCTGAAAGAACCTTTCAGTGGATACATTTCAACCATGGCAGTTCGTCTTGCTATGAAAACATCAACTGCATCACCACGCACTGACCACTTCTCTATAGTACCACCAAAAAGAAACCAAACCCCATAGCACTACGGCCCTTGAAGGGCCTTAGCTTACCAAGCGACCGCTGCTCAGTCTGAAGGCTTGCAGATTACGAGCTATAGTAGCACCACTGGAACGAATACTGTGGAGATTAGTGAGCCGGGTTTCCACACACAGTCGACTAAATAAGGCAGGCGACACGAGCCAGACGACGGGCGGCTTTCTGGTGCTCCATTCTCTAGTAGTTGAGTTTACGTCCTTCTAATTGGAAAATAACTCAAAACTATCTTAGAAAACACGATTAAGACTCGGGCGAATTATTCAGGAGGAAAAGGTCGTCACAGTTTGGCAAAGTTTTATGACTTTCTCGTAGTAGCGTCATGCTGGAAACAGCCTACGTTTTGCGAATGAATCTATATATATATATACATATATGTGTGTGTGTGTTATTTAATGACACATCTCCTCCTAAACCACTGGAGCAATTTCAACCAAACTTGGTACACTTATGATTTGCTATCTGGAGACGAGCACTGTGGAGGTAAGCCATTCGTAAGCACCCCTGGGGGTCAGCGGAGTTAGGTATAAAAATAATCGAAATTAGTGTCGAATCCATAGTTTTCGGAGTCGCTGAGATGTATAGTGACACTCTCGATTTTTTAAAGTAAAATTACAGCCCCTTTACGGTGACGGACTAGGGGGCAGTTACATATAAAAATAATCGAAAATAGTGTAGAGTCGACTGTTTTCGGGGTCGCTAAGAAGAATAGACACTCCGGAGGTGGAGGAGGGCGAGGGGGGAGTGAGATATAGAAATAATCGAAAATAGTGTCGAATACACCGTTTTCGAGGTCACTGAGTTTACTAATGACACTCCGGATATTTTTAAAGTACAAGTTCAGCCCCCTTTGGCGTGGGGGGCGTAGAAACATTACCTACTATCTTAAAAATCTGTTGGGACAAGACGCCCCTAGAACCCCTAGGGAAGGGGGTGAAATATAATCGATATTAATGTAAATCGCTTTGGAGCTATCTATATATACTGTACTGTATATATATACATTAAGGCATACAAATAAAAATAAACGTAAAATAATGAGGCACTTACATGCATCTTAGAAACCTAAAACAATTTGGTGCCAGAGAAGCCGATGACTTCAGGATCCCTAGCAGGATCCCTAGAAAAATCGGAAATTCTCAAAATTTCCTGAGGGGCCTACGCTAAGAATGTCAAATTTGGGGCTCAGCATAAGAACGTAGTCGGATATATTTATCTGAAACGATAACCTGTATTCATGGGATTAAAAATTTCCTGAAAGTCCTAAATTTAACCCCCTCCCAAAACCAAGATGGCGGTGTAATCTGCTAGACGAGCTAGAGGCAATTTTAAGGACGGTGCAAACCTTCCTTTCAAGGTATTTGGTGGCTAAACGGTAAGCCGTATCAGAAAACGGATGGCACAATCCCTATTCAATTTTGAGTGATCTACAGGTTTGGTCCTATAACTTTTTGTCGTATCTCTGTCCCTTATACGTTAGATTTGGCTGTATTTCTCGATTGTACGTACATTTTAAATTTTTTACACGTATAGTTGATAGTTTGAATCACTTATAAGAAAGAATCATAAAATTCTACACGAATATTGACCCATCCAGTAACCATTTGTGAGCCAAATTCTATTTTTGTAGCTGTCACATCAATATCCGAATCTTACCCAAATTTCCCCTATTCAACGCTTCAAACTGTATCTTACATACATAGATGAGATAAGAGAAAATATAATTTGGACCAGTCATTTAGGCTACTAAATGAGGCGTCTTATCGTACAATCCGTTTGTGGGTAAGACACGCTGTTTAGCAGCATTTAATCTGTAAATGAAAGTAAACATGCATATACATTCGTATGTCGATCTATATTTATTCACTGAAGTCGATTTGTAGCGATCTGGAAAGAGTGCGTCTGCCATTGTAATGTATACGTTACAAATCGGCATGACGGTCAGCAGGGGTGCGTTTGCTATTGTAATCAGCACTCTCCACATCGACTTTGGCTGGCAGTAGGAATGGGGTATTTCTCCAACTCCTATGTACCAATGTAATGAATAATTCCCTTCTCAATTTCACTGGAAGAAGACAAGGGAGCATACATTTCTTTCAAAACTTCCTTACCCGATTGTGTTTGGCAGTAGGCAAGGGTTCCCGTCATTATAAACAAATTCACCCATCAATTTTGACTGGCAGTAGGGAAGGTGCCTGCCAATATAATAAAGATTCCTCGACTGGAATCTGCCTGGAAGTAGGCAATGGGGCCTGCCATTATAACGCAAATTCCCAACTCAAACTTGAATGGCAGTAGGCAAGTGGACCTGCCGTTATCATCACAACTCCGCAACTCGCACATTACATTGGAAACAACGTACGTAGACCTCCCTGTGCTGTTTCTCGGATAACGCTAAGGGACATGCAATTTAAAATCAAACTTCTTCATTGCACGTACAGTAATATCTGTATACAGTGTAGAATGCCGTAGCGAAGCATGGGTTCATTTGCCAATAATCTGTACAAATTAAACGCAAAAGAAATGGACTTCTAGCAACGGTTAGCTAAGTTAACAGAAAGGAAACTGATCAGGACGGCAGTCTTTAGAGACAAAAGGAATGTAAGGGAAACTTTAATGTATAGCATTCAAACAAAGAATATTTTGATATTTCCAAAGAATACCAAATTATATATTGCATAAAAATACCATTATTTTCCATGTGACGGCTAGAGAAGGAAAGATCATGGCTATTCTGGAGGAACAGAACAGTATTTAAGCCACGAGAGAAAATGTCCACACAAATACATTGAAGAACAGGGAGGATTCGTTCTTTGGAACCTGAACATTTTCAAATGACAATTTAAAACGGATTCATGCACGTACTTCCTTCTTCTTCTTGGCTTAGTCTTTGTCTCAATTCATTTAGGGTTGTTTCTCCTAGCTTAAATTTGTCACTTCCTTCTGCAATTATTGGATTCAGTTGGACTCTCAGCTGGTAATTAGTCTATTACTGACATCCAAGTCTGACGCAAATTTCCTCGGCCTCTCGGTTGAGTTCTCATTTCCATTACTGCCCGAATGATATAGTCTTCTGGGTTTCACATAACATGGCCAAATACAGCATTTTAGCCTGCCCTCGAAATTATATCTACCAATGGACCTGTCTTTTGAAACTCCCGCGAATGTGTTCCTTTCTCATTTTGTCCAGTAGAGTCACAGAGAATCTTCACCTCAGCAGCATGTAAGTTATGCACAAGTTGTTTTCTTGCTCTCTCAGTAGTAAAATGTCGATCATCAGATCCCAAGATCGCTGTTCAAACCCGGCAGACGTAAACGGATTTTTGAACATTAGAAGAAACTTACTTCGTAACGATGTCAGCATGTTAAAGATTTCTGGTGGCACATTTGGTGTTTACGGGAATAAATTAATTAGAATTCAGACGTAGATCGCCTAACAGATGACCCGTTTCAGTGCTACCTGGTAATGTAGTACGGAACGTCGAAATTGACACACAGGTAGCTAAAATTGTGTCAAATTTGAGTGTCTGAAGACGATAGCTGAGGTCATATTATTATTAACTATTATTATTATTATTATTATTATTATTATTATTATTCCTTATAGCTCATTACATCACACCGTGCAATATGGCTGGCTCCATTGCTGTTTTATCGACTTTACTCTTAGTTCTAACAGGAATTCTTTTGCCACATAGTACTCCAGGCAGGTTTCTCCATTTCGTTTTGCTGTTTGTTTAACTTCATACCAACTACGGCAGGATTTCAGCGAAGATAAAGTAGGAAAGAGCTAGGAATGAGGAGAAATTGACAATGGCCGTGATTCGTCTGAAAATGGTAAACCACCAGAAACCATCTTCAGTGCTGCCGATGATGGGGTTCGAGCTCAACATCTCCAGAATTAGTAGTGGCTCCTGCACAGCCAATCTACTCCGCCTCCATTTCATCCGTCCTGAGTTGACATCTGTGTTGATGGTTCTGTCTTTGTAAATTAACTCAAGACATCTTTATGACTGACAAAAATGGATACGAGTTAGCTATCTCTTCAGATATCGTCACTAAACTACGTTAAGTTGACGTCTGGCTTCAACTGCAGCTGCGCTTAACTCGAGCAAACAGAAGTCAAATCTCCAGAGGGATTTACCAAATCCTTTCTCTCAATATCGACATTCGAGACGATTACTGTGCCTCTAGGAGACTTCTTCGCAAAGATATAAAGTCCATGAATAAACCGTGCGATTTTAGAAAGTAATATATCTTGCTATTAACTGAGTCTTGTTTGAGAGCTTTGCCTCCGGAATCATCGAAGTATAAAGGCAAAGACATTCTCTCACTGCAATAACCTTGCAGGCTGTCATAACGTTCTCTCGTCTAATTGAATTGCCTTTTAAGTCGTCAATCAATTCAGCGATCTACGCTCGTCCTGTGTGCAAGTATATCAGTGTCCTAAACGTATCTTCCTTCGAACAAATATTTTTTTTCTCTGTCAGAGAAGGAATTTTCTATGGTAATACGACGATTGTATTTGATTTAGTCTATAATTATCTGAACAGGATGAAACAACATGTTATATTATTAAGACTGCTTACTGAATACGATTTTTATAATATTAATACATTGAAAATAGCATAAGTATTTTATATAACAGGGCTGACCACAACGAGGCTCGCGAGCCGCATGCGGCTCTTGAGTCAGTCTCGTGCGGCTCTTGACACCAAGCTTAGAGTAAAATTAATTTATATAATTAATGGAAACTAACAACATCTCGCGGCTGGCGGCAGTCAGTAGCAGCGATGTGCAGCTTAACGTTATTTAATGATTTGAGATCACTTAAACCTCCATTTTCATTCCTGGAAAATCCTTTTGCTGTTGATGTTGTGGACGATGGCTGTCCTGTTTCATCACCAATAACAAAGAATACAGCAGCTGTAGAGTTGGAGCTACTAGAAATGCAAGAGGACGAGGGAGTAAAAGGACTCAAACGAAGTGGCGTTTCTCCATAGACTTTTGGAAGAATGCTCCAGAAGAAAAATACCCACTAACAAACGAGTGTGCTAAGAGACTTATCTTTGGGGCTACATCTGTGTGTGTGAATCACGGTACTCAACGCTTAAATTCATTAAATCTAAATATCGATCTTAACTAACTGATGAACATTTAAGTTAACTTGTGCGAACTGGGCTTACCAATTATTAGTCAGATTTCAACAAAACTAACACTCATAAAAGCACTTCTCAAAAGTAAAATTTCATTCCTTGATGTGTACCTGAACAATAATGTTCTTTGTAGTGTAGAAAGGTTCCTTCATTTGTTATAAAACGAAAAACGTCTCTTCAATTTATAAACGATTTTCTAAACATGCTCCCAGTTTTGTCTCCTAAATTTGCGGCTCCCAAAATTAAGGTTAGTGGCCACCCCTGTTATATAATATTATTCAATTGAATTTACTCCATACCAATGTAATAACGTCGCTTCTGCAAATCTCTTTGTAACTGCAGCCATATATGATTTATTCACTGCCTTCTTAATAACACGCGCTAGGTTACAAATCGGAAACAATTACAAATCATCTTCGAAACATTACAGACAGTTCCTATCAGATGCGATAATCTCAATTCGATATGTTTTTAGTGATATTCGACCGTGATTGATTGCAAGTGACACGAGTGGTAAATTGGATTGGTCAATATTCAATACACGACGGATGAGGTAAATAGTCATCATAAGTATTCTCACTGAAGGTGGCATATTTGCGTCATGATGTTCTTACTATTATATTTACATGGCTCATATACGAATATCATAGGACTGTGTCTAGTCAGTTCACATTCACCGCCCAGTAATAATAGCAATAATAATAACAGTTTTTAAGTTGTTTTACGTCGCACCGACACAGATAGGTATTATGGCGACAATGGCATAGGAAAGGGCTAGGAGTGGGAAGGAGGTGGCCGTGACCTTATTGAGCTACAGTACCAGCATTTTCCTGCTGTGAAAATGGGGAAATCACGGAAAATTATCTTCAGGGCTGCCGACAGTGGGGTTCGAACCCACTACTCCCGAATACCGGATACTGGCCGCACTTAAGCGACTGCAGTTACAGAGCTCGGTTATAGTAATAATAATAATAATAATAATAATAATAATAATAATAATTAATGTGATAATATACGGTACTATCTGCGACTCTCTGTCCAAGTGTTGGATGGCCAGTACCAAACCTGGCAATCTAAGTGGGAAAAAACGGCTACGGGTGGAAGAGTTCACCCTTAGGAAATTGTTTAAGCCATTTATATTCGCATTTTCTCTTCCAGTGGAAGAGCGAATCAGGTTGAATATTTCAGATCCGAGAATTCCGACTCCACGAACTGTACTTGTACCAGAACCAGTGGCGTATGCTGAGTCCAACACGTGGGCTACCACTAGACTTAGTTGGTCGACTTCCGGTTATCAGCAATCTGTTACAGTAATACAGAATATCGATAGCGACATTATGCGGAAGGTATTTTCTTCAATCTAACTTTCATCTCGGACTGAAACTTAAGAATTTGGAAAACAACGCTTTACTCAGAATATTTGAAGATTATCCCTCCCACAAAGTTCATGAATAAAATCCTGGACGAAGAAAAATAATTAAATATGACGAGAAACGTGGAAGGAAAAGAAAGAGAGATGATGAAACAGTGGATATTACAACCGAATGTGACGTTTTTACTGCTGAAAAAAGAATTAAAATGTTCTCAAACATGATGTGAAGGGCGAATGATTGATCTGAGAGATAATGTTAGCTAGTCTATCGAAGTTCAGATGGTAAACAACGATGAAAATAAATTTATTCAAGCAGAAAAGCATGTATCACCTCTTCGATTAACCTCCTCAGTCCCTGTGTAGCACATATGCTACATGAGTTCTTTATTTTTTTCCCGGTCGGGAAATGGCTCTATCGCGCGGTTGCCGGGTGTAGCGTATAGTCTACTGTGTGTGCTTCGCGCTCATCACTTGTTTTTGTATATCGCACAAGTGTGGCAGTACTAGTGAGAATATACAAGTTTGTTGATATCAAGACATGGGGACGAGACGTGCAGGTATTTGTTATGTATTTGTATATTTAATTAATGTGAATGTTTTTAAGATAGCTTATAATAGGTCAATAAGTATTATGCTAGTGATCAGAACTCATTTGACATTGTATACTGCCGACAGCATGACGCTTTTGATGATGTAGCGTATACTCTACATCAGGCAATAACCTAGAAAATTTGTGCATACAGCAGAAAATTACTGTTCTTTTTTCAACTCGTTTTCTCGCTGCAGTTGTTAATATTAAACCATAGTTGCCTTCAATATTAAGTACGTACTTGAATATCATTATATACTACAGTATTTAAATGAATACTTGGTACGAAGAATGCGACAATTCATATTTTACCTTTCATTATTTTAGCCTTGAAGGAAGCAGATATTGCGGATCTTATTGACACTATCAACCTTGATGTGTCAGATATTGAACTGGATGGAGATGATGATGATGATATTGATGAAGATGACTTGAGAATCAACGCTGCAACTTCACCTATCGATGAAAGCAGTTCTGAATCGGAAGAAGATGCATTGCTGAAACGTCGCAGGGTTCCCGCAGCTATGCCACCACTTCAGTCCAGGAATTACCATGCTTTGCACCTACCAGAAATGATGAACAGAACACAGAAATGTAGGTCAAGATGCAGGCTACCAGGTTGTAAGGGTTTCACTTTTGTACAGTGCACTCAGTGCAAAATAAATCTGTGTTTTACAGAACAAAAGAAACTGTTTCTTGGCATTTCATAGAAAATAATACGAATATTATTGCACCATGTTTTTGTGTTTGTTTACAAAAAAAGGGGCAATACTTACATTTAATTTGTTGTAAATATGCTTTATAATTTGTGTCACAATTTGTATTGAACATGGTGAGAGAGAATCAAAGTGTGTTATGTTGTTATTTATTAATGTATTTTAAGTGTTTAGTGCACTTACAATCATAAAATACAATAAAAGAAAAAAATAAGAATTGTAGGAAAGTCACTTCTCAGTCCCGATGTAGCATATACGCTACATGCCATAATGGCTTAACGAAACATACTATTTTTTTTTGGTTAGCATTTTCTAGTTATTTTAGCCTCTTATAACACACTGAATGCAAAAACAGAAATTTCCATGACTAAAACTTGCTCCGGGACTGAGGAGGTTAAAGCGGACATGAATATAAAGAAACTAGAAATGGAATTGGAATATCAGAAGAGACAAATGCAGCAATATAATAATGAGAACCTGTATCCTGCATCTTTGAAAAGTATTCTTAATAATATCGAGCGTGATCCTACAAACACAAAATTTTCATTTATTTTAGAGCAAATTGTAAATTACGGCAAGAAATCACCTAGATGGTCGGACAAGTGAAAATTGGCTTAGTAGGTGTATCTGCTTTGACGTGACAGAAATTACATTAAGCTATTTCTTACTGAGGTCCGGATCACATAGGAATGCATGGAATGAAATCCCTTCGGTTTTCCCAATCTTACTGTTGCAGTATGGGACGCAGTAATATACCATTTTGGTTGTCGATCACCTACAACAATTAAATATTATGGCTAATTGATAAGCATTGCAAGTGCATGCAGAATAATTCAAGTTAAAGAAACCCTCATTTAATACAAGCCACTACGTGTACAATTTAGAATCACGAATTCAAAGAAGTAACATACCGAAACACGCCGATTCATCTCCTAATATGTACCAGAACAAACTAAAACCAGACCAAACACTTCCATAAACACCACTACATATTTTACAATAGCAAAACATCCATAACTTTGAGCAATCAATGCTGACTGATAAGGACAAGCTGCTGAGAGGGTCAACCTACTAGCGATCCTTGTGGAAAGAATATGTTAGGGAGTGTTCCCTGGACAATAGTGAGAAGCAAGCTAGTGGAAAGGTTGAGAGCATAGCAGACGGCGATGGTTCGAACCCCACTATCGGCAGCCCAGAAGATGGTTTTCCGGCCTCTGCCAGGAAAACACCAAACGTGTCACAGGGGACCTTTTATATACCCATATCATCCGGTAGCCGACACGCTACGCAGGGAACTACAAGTAACAATACAATGTGAAATAGTTTTAGTATACATTTTTCTTCCCTGGATTTTATCCTGTTACATGGGGTTGGCACTACATGTAGATCTAATCCGAGTTTTATTGCCGGATAACTTTCCCTTCACTTCCCGACGCCGAATATATATATTCCTTCATTATTGATTAACAAGGGACAGAGTGAAATTAGCACAGTGAATTTGCGACTGATATTCATCTTCAACAGCCGACGATCTTTGGGGTTATCGAGTCTAAATTAGATTATCACAGGACTTAAATAGGAACTTGCACTCTAAGTATAGGAAGTTTCGGGAGGGGTGAAACTGTTGCCAGTTTAAGAATTCCAATCATGAGGTGCAAATTTGCAAATCGATTAGTATGAAATACCAGTTTATAAGAGAAAAGTGTTCACAAAATTAATCTTCTACAATTCATTAACAACAGAAATACTATTGTACAATAATGCTTCGGTTATTATTACCAATACGTTTTATACGAGGGTTGTAAATAAAGTAGTAGCAATATTGATAGAACGCAACATTTAATGAACTAACAAGTACAATTGCATTACATTTTTTCAATGTAGCCACCCGAAAAACATAATACCTTTTGCCGAATGCCTGAAAACCGTTGGGGACTGTTGGCAAGGCATTCTCTGTTGATGAGAGAATCGGAACGTCTTACTGTGTGGAGTACAGATGCCACGTCAGGAAATAGGTGGCCTCAGGGGGGTTCCTTCAAATTCGAAAATAGGTCAAAGTCACAAGGATTCATGTCTGGTGAGTACGGAGGGTGTATCAAGACCCCATTCCGACCCGCACGAAACACCTTGACCTATTGTGCTACCAACCTATACGGTAATGCATTCTCGCCACAGGTTTCATGCAATTCTCGATAACATCCTGATGCGTTTTTGCCACGGTCAACTTCGATTTTTATCCACGAACGCTGATCACGTTTTGAAAACATGCTTCTTTACATTGTTTTTTACAAGTTGTTTTACGTCGCACCGACACAGATAGGTCTTATGGCGACGATAGGACAGGAAATTGCTAGGAGTGGGAATGAAACGGCCGTGGCCTTAATTAAGGTACAGCCCCTGGCGTGAAAATGGGAAACCATGGAAAACCATCTTCAGGGCTGCCGACGGTGGGATTCGAACCCAGTATCTCCCGAATACTGGATACTGGCCGCACTTAAGCGACTGCAGCTATCGAGCTCCGTGAAAACATGCTTTAGAGCCGTGAAATTGACACTCTTCAATTCAACACTACGCAGCAACAACACTCCCAACTGGATGCCCGTCAAATTTACACCACACATCGACAACAGCGTCACCTGACTCCTACATCCTATTTGCGCATGCCCGATCTCCTGCGAGTGTCTGAACTACGTTGCTACAACTTTTTTTACAGCCCTCGTATTTAACCACTATTTTAAAGCGCTGATGACAAATCAGCCCTACTACTCGATAAACACACGAGATCTGTGTTGTGTGACTATGATTAGAAAAACCACAAGTAGTAGACTTCGTGGCTATATTGGAGATAAATCATGTGAGGCGGTGAAGGTGTCAATGCACACTAGCCTATTTTAGTGAGTCTGCTATGTCTGCTTTGGTAATACCAGCTTTCCGAAGAAATACCGATATTTGTAGGCAGAATGACGCTAGCGCTACATCGGTGACAGAAAGAGTAAATGCGCGAACGCATTGCACCCAATCAGGATGAGGTTAACTTCCAAATTAATTTGAGCGGGCGATCCATTCGATTGAAGAGCCCGGCGCAAGAACCACACAACTCCACGTTTTGGCCAATTTCGTTTTTATGCTGCAATCTATCATTTAAAAAGCTCTACATGCCGGTGCAAGAAATGTACTGCTCCACCGATTTGGTGCGTACTAGGGGTGTAAAAGGAGCTGTGGCGGTTGTTTTAACTGTTTCCTCCGGCGCATGAACCCAGACGGCTCCTAGAGCTGTCTGTTTCTTGCAACGGCTATAGTTCAATGTTCAAGTAGAGACATATTTTATAAAAGGTAGATGTGGTTGTATAACTTTTGTATACACTGTGGAAAGACAGGCAAATCAATTTGTTATATGTACAGTGAAACTATTGGTAGGAAGGGTCAAATTGAGATGATTAGCATGCATAATTACTTCTTACAAAGCGAGATAAGTGATGATATAACAATCTTGTATCTGTTCTCGGATAACTGTTTCGCCCAGAACAATAACCTCGGTACTTTTCATTTTCTGTAAACACTTGTCAAAGTACTTGGGGAGAATTGAGATTGTAATGCACTGGTATCCAGAGGCCGGGCACTGCGACTGGACCTTTGGTGTTATCGAGAAGGAAAACCGAAAGGGAGAGATAATATACCGGGTGAGCTATGTTATAGTGTGCGGAGTGTAGCCTCGTGGTGAACGTGACAACATAATGGCACAACGACGCCATCTGGACCCCGTTTTGCAGGGTAGAAAACTCGGCTGCCTGGAAGCAGACCAGACACAGACCGAAGTCGCCGTATCCTTGAATGTGCCACAAAGTGTCACTTACAGGCTTTGGAGACGATTTCGAGACACAGGATATGTTAGTCGTATGCCATTACCAGTTCAACCAAGGGTATGCACCCCACAGCCGGACCGATATCTGGCCTTAACCACCCGACGAAATAGGAGTGCACCTGCAAGACAATTGCCGGCGGAGCTTGCAGCCGTCTCAGGGGTTGCCGTTTCCCGGCAAACTATGTACCAGAGGCTCAGAACAGCAGGGCTGTTTGCCCGACGTCCGGCAATGTGCGTCCCGCTCACTCCAACACAGAGACGGGTCCGTTTACTGTTGAACCGACAACATCGAAACTGGACCACGAATGAATGGAAGCATGTGCTCTTCACAGATGAATCCCGCTTCAGTTTACAGAACGATTCCCGTCGCACATTAATCTAGAGAGACCCGGGCAGCCGATACAACCACAGGAACATCGCGGAACGGGACCTGTATGGTGGTGGTGGCGTCATGGTGTGGAGCGACATAATGTTGAATGGCCGTACGGACCTGCACATCTTCATGGGTGGTCCGAGGAAAACTGTTAACGCTCGGAGATACAGGGATGAGGTACTGAGACCACATGTTCGACTCTTCAGAGGTACGGTTGGTCCAGACTTCCTCTTAATAGAAGATAATGACCGACCGCACCGCGCTGCTTTGGTGAAGAATTTCTGGCTAGGGAAAATATTCATTGTATGGACTCGCCAGGGAGGTCTGCGGATCCGAATCCTATAGAACATGCCTGGGATGCATTGAGGAGGTGAATTGAATCCCGTCAACCTCCACCAAGGACCCTCCAAGACCTGCCCTTTCGGAAGAATGGGATCAACTGCCACAAGAGCTCTTGGACCATCTGATAGAGAGCATGCCACGTCGCTGCGAAGCATGTGTGGCTATTAGGGGTAACCATACACCCTATTAACAGCATATTTTGTTGTGGAAGACATTGCCAAGTTTTGTTAGTTGTCAAAGGTGAACCTTAGCTATCAGAACCTTTCCGACACTGCTTTTTGGACATGTTGTGTGACATACGGTGTGTGATATAGTTTCCGTTTAATCAGCAATCCGTTTGACATTCCTATCAGGCGGTATGGCCTCGTTTAGTGATTTTGCTTGACTTTTGGACACTAGTGTATATTGACATAAATACGTCTTATGGCTGGGGTTCATACAAAAATTTGCGTCACGAAATTAGCGATTCAAAATTTGTGACGCGATGTTACTTAATAACCGTGTAGGTTGTGATGTGAAGTATTGGTGGATGTCCATGACTGAGAGGCGTATAGAAAAGACTTTTGTCAAAGAGGCCTCATTTCATCATACTCTATACAACTTATTATTCCATTCATGGCAGTTTTATAGGCCCTGAGTCAGCCCCCCCCCCCCTCCCACCGAATTCGGTGCAATGAATCCTACACTTGTCGACTCTAAATTCCATACAGGTATTTGCACACTACATGAAACTGTCATACGGTTATGTGAAATGTACATGCCAATTATAAGCTTTCGATTGGTTATGAAAATACCGCTAAAAGCGATGGCATACTGATAGAAATCGTGTGTGAGTTTGTGAAGCAGGACGTAGTTTTACACCAAGTACGCTTTCTGATAAACTGGAGGCAACAGTTACCGTGGTGTAATGGACTAACCGCAGACGTGCTGACGCATGTTGCGTTAGTAGACGGGTTCGAATCCCACGAGCGATAAATACTTTTTTTCATATTTTCAAATTTTGAGGATCAAATAAGAGGCTATTCGCGCCACATTCAGCCAATAACATGCATGTTGAATGTGTAGTGGCCTGACACTTTGTGTAGCCTAGCAGTCCTGGTCATTTCTTGGCTATGTATTCAACAGATGAGTATGTTGACATACTCCTCATCTACGGTGAAGCAAGACATGAAGCACAGCACTTATACCAGGAAATATTTCCACACAGACAACAACCAAACTCAAATAAGTTTAGGAGGGTGGAGCAACATTTGCGTATAACTTCATCACTTTCCCGAACAGGTCCTGTTAGAGAGATACCAGTTACGTCCGGTGAAACTGCTGAGATGGTTTTGGACACTTTCCGGGGGAATCCTCACAAGAGTACCCGGACAGTAGCACAACAGGCCAGCATCAGCCTGTTGCCTGTTGTAAGGATGTTGCATTCCAGTTTTTTTCGTCCGTATCACCTGCAACCACATCAAGAACTCCACGGACGAGATTTCCAAACTCGTGTTTATTACTGTGCGTGGATACTGACGCAAGTGGCAAATGATCCAGCGTATCTCACATTTTATTTTCGGATGAGGCACGATTTCATAACAATGTGTCTGTGGATCGTCATAATATGCACTACTGGAGTGTTTAAAATCCCCACTGGGTAAGGCAGGCAGCATTTCAGACACAATGGGGAGTAAATGTCAGGTGTGGTATATTGGGTGATCACCTAACTGGACCATATTTCTGTGAGGATTATTTGATAGGAGCCCGGTACCTACAGTTTCTTCAAAACCACTTCAAAACCTTCTTAAAAGGTTAGTTCTCGTAAAGGTACAACGTTGGCAGTGTAAAAATATAGATACGTTGAATACAACAGCAGTGGACTGTTATGCAGTGTCAGTGCGAGTACCATGGTACGGGATGCCTTTGTTTTGGAGAAACCAGGAGTTACTCTTTCCTTACCAGACGCATCAAGTGTTCTACATCGCAGTGTCTTAAATGTCAATGCAAATAAGGCAAAATATGTTAAATGTATAGCTTCGAAATATGTTCCACCTGACTGTTTGCGATTCTACAATCAGATAGCTTCAACTGGGAATGATGATGCAGCCGGTGATGTAGCTGCTGAATAGTGATGAACTTCCTGTGAACCTCATTTCCTTGGTGTATATAAATCTTGTTTCCCAAGCAATGTCTTCATCAGGGTTATGCTGAGCAGAATTAAGGAGTATATCAACTTGAGGCTCCGACGGGAACAGGCAGGATTTCGATCGAATCGCTCGTGTATAGACCAAATAAACACCTTGATGATAATTCTGGAACAGTGTGCTGAGTGGACATCTCGCCTCTATGCAGTGTCCATTAACTTCGACCAACAGAGAAGCTATGTAGAAGGAAGTAAAGCGGTATGGAGTGCCATCACAAATTACCAACCTCATTCAAGAAACATACCGTGATTATACATGCAGACTCATTCATGAGAGCTGTGTATCTAAGCCTATATCTGTACGTTAAGGAGTACGTCAAGGTTGTATCCTGTCGCCAACCATGTTGCTGGTGGTAATTGATGCGGTAATGCGGAATGTAACGCGAAAGGTGAAAGGTGGTATCCAGTGGGGATTGGTTAATAGGTTGGAAGACCTAGACTTCATTGACGATGTGTGTCTCCTGTCTGAGGCACATGGTGAAATGCAATCAAAGACTGAAGACTTGGTAAAGGACTAACGATCAACTCGAAGAAGACCAAGGCCCTAAGGACTAACACCAACAAACTAGACCCATTTGTCTTCAGTGATGAACCTATAGAGGCTGTGGATAGTTTCACCTACTTGGGCAGTGTAGTTACCAAAGATGGAGGAGCAGTACAGGATGTGCTTTGTTTGATTCTATCTGGTATGGAAGAACAACAAAATATCCGGACCAAACTTCGCATTTTCCGAAGTAATGTCAAGGCTGCTCTACTATATGGGTCCGAGAAGGAAAATAACTAAAGTGATTATCTCCAAGTTGCAGACCTTTGTCAACCGCTGTTTAAGGAAGACTCTTAAATCTACTGGCCGGAAGTAATCTCCAATCATGAACTATGGAGAAGGACGGGTGAAACCGAGATGGCCATACAGATGAAGCGGTGGAAATGGAAATGGATAGGGCATACGTTGAGGAAAGGGAATGAAGCCATTGAGAGAGAGGCACTGGATTGGAACCCGCAGGGTAAAATGAGGAGAGAAAGGCCCAAACAAACGTGGAGAAGATCTGTACACACGGAGGCAATGGAAGAAGGCAAGACCTGGAGAGAGGTGAAGAGGTTGGCTGGCAATAGGATCAGATGGAGATGCTTTGTTGATGCCCTATGTTCCACAACAAACAACAGGAATTAAGTAAGTAAATAAAAATATAAATCTTGTTGCATTGTAACGATATTTACTCTCACAGTAAGTTTGTTGTATAATAAAGTTACTTACATTGATAACTAAGGTAAATAATACTGGTCATTGCATTCTCCATGGTAAACACAGTTTACCAGTGGTTGTGTGAATAAACTGAGAGGAGTCCAATAAGACTAACCGCATAATTTCCACTTCAATACGTAAGTTACTACTGATTCTAGCTAGTGTACGTTGATGACCCTTATTTTTTCAACATATTATTATTTTATGAAGTTTCTTGTGTCTTCTCGTTCTTGGCCGAGCTCTTCAGTTGTAAAAACATTTATTAGAAAGAAATAAACATAAAGTTTATAATACTATTCATTTAAATAACTGGCAATATACTGAGAAGGAAGACAGTTACATGAGCAAAAATTGATATATATAATCACTAAGACTTCAACAGAAGAAACATTAAACCCCTAAATATAATCAAGTGTTTAAGAATAACTATACTGTACTTGTCTTGCCCTTCAGCTTACCTTAGTTATTTCAGAGGTCACTAAGGTTACACTGGCTCATTAGAGGTTTTGTCTGTCATTTTAGGCCGGGAGAAAAGCAACGATAAACTAGCTCTCTCCTCAGTTCCCTAGTATGCCTCTTCAGTGACTTACAGTTTTCTTTCAGTTTCCCAAATGAATTGCGAGGCGGAATATGAACATTCAATCACCTTGTACAAATATTTTCCTTTTACAATCTGATTCACGTCACGCCTACACTGAAAGGCCTTATGGCGTCGGTGGCATAGGAAAGGGCCATGAATGGGAAGGGAGCTACTGTACCTTTAATTAAGGCACAGCCCCAGCATTTGCCTGACGTGAAAATGGGAAAGCACAGGCGTAACACTTCTTGCTTAAGGAAGACTTTCATTAGAATCTGAATGAAGAAAAAAAATCTCGAATTGCTGGCGAAACATTAATCAGGCAACGGTTACAGTATGATAAGAAGTAAGACACAAATTTTGGTCGCAAACACTTTCAACATGTCGGAGCTCTAAAGATTAATAATGCCTCCCCATAGGTGACCACTCAGCAAGATACGAAAGAGAACAGAGCAGTTCTTGCGAACAATCTCTTGTTTCTAATTTGTGGTTTATCTACTCATAACGGAATTCCTGTGGCATACTTTTTCTCTAAAAGATTTTCCGGTGCAGATCTTTAAGATCTTTATCGGTAGTAAAACAGGTGGAGGCTAGTGGGTTTGTGATTTTAAAATTAGTTACTGCTAATCATAAGCAAAGCAATGTCATCACCGTACAGGCCATGAAGGCCCTTGGAGGGGTGAAAGGTAAAGGCTTCCACTATCCGTAACTTCGGCACTTCATAGGGTACAGTGGTTAGTTCTACGCCCGACCACCTTTGCCCCCATGAATTAACCTGGTACTCATTTTTGGTGTAAGCTGAGTGAACCTCAGGGTTATATGCACCTCCGCAAGTGGAAATATCATTTCTTAAATTTTACTACTTCCTGACAATGATTCGAACCCACGTCGTTCCGGGCGAATCGAGCACGCCTTTACTGCCTCGGGGTCAGGCAGCCCATGATAATCATGAGACAAACGCAAATATGATGAGGATATTATCTAATGGGAAAGGACATAAAAATCCGAATATGCCATCCAGAAGACCAAGGCAGACCTTTGTTTCTGGCTGTCGATCAATGCTATATTTAAATAATGTTAGAAACACAATTCTGGAAAAGAAAATGACAGATGGATGTGAACAAGTAACTGGAGAATATGTCAACAATTTGTATGAAATGCAGTCAAAGGAAACTGTTCAGCCTGTTCCATTTTGAACTCGGAAACTTGGAAAAAAATGAATGTGAAAGGTGTGAAAGAAGTATATTCTACCGAGTTCCTAACTGTTTTGGAGTATTTGAAGGACAGTTCTGCGCATTTTAAATTGTAAAACAGTTGCATTCAGCATGAACAGCATACTGTAAACAGGTTTATTTTCAATGGTAACCTATTCAAAAAGAAGGAAGAAGAGACTTACAGGTAAGGTCATATCTAGGCAGGATCAGCTTGGACGGGAATTGAAGCAGGCTACAGTTTCTCGTTCAGTGAACAAAGCTTTTTGTTTTTACACTTGGCTTACGTCGCACCCATATAAACAGGTCTTATGGCGACTATGGGAAGGAAAGGGCTAGAAGTGGAAAGGAAGTGGCCGTGGCCTTAGTTAAGGTACAGCCCCCAGCATTTGCCTGGTATGAAAATGGAAAACCATGGAAAATCATCTTCAGGATTGGCGACAGTGGAGTTCAAACCCAATATCTCCCGGAATGCAAGCTCACAGCTGCATCCCCCCTAACCGCACGGCTACCTCGCTTGGTAAGAATATTTTAAACAAGCTTAAAGAACCGCCAAGTAGGTTCAAATATCCACTTGATTATTTTGCATCCTGAATGAATTGTCTTAAGCTAAGTATACTGTAATTTCCATGCAATAACGCTTGGGTAAATTTTCAGGTCTTGAATTGGTTACAATGACATACACAGGAGGTTTTATAGTTCAGCAAGTACAGAAGAAGATTAAATGTGAATTATGTTGTGGCCTGGTAGGAAGAGGTAAAATAAGTTCCCCACTAACAGATCTTACAGTATTTACAAGAGGGATACATCTGACATGCCGTATTACCCCAACGAACAATGTGTGTGGATTACGATCACAATTTTTCCGAGGCCAAGTCTTTTGTGTCCAGAAGAGTGTGTGAAATGTTGACTGAAATTAGTCTTCCTGTTTTGTACGAATCACATTTAATGAAGTACGCATTTTCTGACAGCTGTTATAACAAACCATTGGTCAGGCTGAGTGGCTCAGACGGTTCAGGCGCTGGCCTTCTGACCCCAACTTGGCAGGTTTGATTCTGGTATTTGAAGCCGGTCGAGCCGTGCCAGGAAGGTGCCAGGACAATAACTGTTGACGCCATTGCCACAATGAGATAGAACCCTTTATCATGACTTGGCATAATTTCCCTACGGCGAAACCCTGCGACTTACTAGACACCATGCGATACGAAGCTCCATTACTCAGTCATTGCGAGACGCTGGTTACACAGTGCAAGAAGAGGTCCATGAATTTTCGGAGAATGGCAGCACCCGTAGGACTGATATAATCTTAAAATAACAACAATGGACAATTTATTGATACTACGGTTCGGTTTGAATCGGGCACTAACCAACCCAGTGAAGTACCGTACACGAGGAAAAGAAAAGTATCTATGAACCAACTATCCCCTTCTACCGACGTGAATACGAACTGAATAACATCGAGATTATAGGCCTCATGATCGGTGCAAGAGGAACAGTTCCTAAGTTCTTCGAAGTATTCTGCTAAAGATTGAAACTATCAGGGTCGTTGACTAAAAATGTGGTCCTCAAAGACTTAAAAGGTTCATTATCCACACTGAGAAATCATGGTCATAAATGTATTTAGTATACTTTGTCCTCATGGGCAACCTCCTTATGGGGGAAATGTTTAATCTTTCGATATATATATATATACAGTGTAACCGTACAACTGGGTTACAGACTCCATTCTGTATTTATTATTATTATTATTATCATTATTATTATTATTATTATTATTATTATTATTATTATTATTATCATTATTAACCCGATTCATTAGATTTTATATATTCTGTTTCTCATCATTTAGACTGTAATAATTAGGTATCAAGTATATTATTGTATTTCATCATAGGTTAAGTGAATATGTTTGTAATTATTCTGTATTGTAGTAAGTGAGATTTGTTGGTTTCATATTGTCATGCTGTGGCTTGTAACTTTGGCTAGATGAGCTGGCATAGTATTTTGCAATCGAGGCTATGTTTAGCTGTGCAAGGAGTTTTCCCGGTGACGCATTCGGCATAGTCATTCTTGGACCGCTTGGGTACGCTTAGACGACACATGACTGATGACATCAGTGCGTGGACACGTGATTGCGACCAAGTGTCAGTATTCGCCAGCTACTGTATGTGGAAGTGGAAGGGATGAACAGTGAGTGGGGAGATGAGTCGTCATCGCGAGGTTATATAAAGTCAAGGCGACGGTGGGGAGAGGTATTATGTTCTTACTCAGTTCATAAGCAGTTCATATCGTGCAGATCATATGTAACAGTCTGATGTATCAAATGGAAGAAGTGGTCTTAGTGTGATGGTCAGAGCTAAGAGTTGTGTTTTAAGAGGTAATCATCGAGGAAGTCTACAAGTGGTGCTTGTATCCGAGCAGAGACGGGTACTATGCTGATAAAGAAACATCATCTTCTTGTGAGGATGGACTTCACAAGATGTCTCAATAATATTTTCCAATTATTTAAAATATATTGAGTGGACGTAATTACATTGGAGCTCCCTACACGCGTACATGGTATGTAGGCCAACTCCTTGTTATATAAGAAGATTACAACAGACGGCTCCCGACTTCAGCTCACAGGTTTTCCCAAGAATTTCAAGTTCAACAGCGGTGTATGCAGACAACAGGTAATTAAAGCATCAGACATGTTATGCATTCATAACATGAAGAAGAGAGTAATCAGCGGCGATATCACATCTCACTTCTAGTTCATGCCAATAGCTTTTTTGTTTAGATTAAATTTTCCTTTTCTTTGTACCGCAAATCTCACAATATATTTCTTTTGTTAAATTAAAAGACGTAAATGATTGTTCATTGTGACGTAAATTTAGTCATAAACTCAGTTTTATTTTTTAATTATAATAAGTGATTCCAGTTCCATGTACAATCCTCAATTGTGGAAATGCAACAGTAATTTAATATTGTCCTGATCCATATCCCTGTATATTGCCAAATATGTGAGTTTATCACCTCACGCCTTGAGATAATTGATATAAGAGGTATGCTCTACCGATTTTGTTGTTTTTCTTAAAAAAGCAACTGGCGCTCAAACAAATGTTATTTATATTATGTGGAAGATATAAAGATATAAGAGTAGTGGTCGGAGTAGCCACAACGTGTCGCCAGCAACGTGGGACTCGAAAGGTTCAGAAAAAGTGTTTCTGAATGGCAATATACATGGATCAGTTCTTTTAATAAATACGCACATGTTAAATTCACCGAGTAATGTTAGGAAGGTCATTTTGTTGAAGTTTGTATTTAAGGGGTAATGTCAGAGGAATTGCAAGGGGAAATAGCTTTGAGATCGAGAAAGATTAGTAGGAAACCAAAGATGGACAAGGATAGCAATATGCAGTCAGGTGATGAGGCTGAGGTTATTGTGTCCAAGGAAATCCAAGGTGGTAACATAAATAGGAAGTTGGTGACTAAGGTGGGACCTACTGAAAGTCAGAAAATAGTAGAAACTGAGGAAAACGCTGTCACGCAAGATCAAAGTAAAGGGGTGATTGACCTGGGTTTATTTAATTTGCTGATGTCCAAAATGGCTGAGCAGAATAATATCATTAGTGAGAAAATTGAATCTCAGAATAATATTATTAGTGAGAAAATTGAATCTCAGAATAATATTATGAGTGAGAAAATTGAAACGGTTATTAGTGAGAAAATTGAATCTCAGAATAATATTATGAGTGAGAAAATTGAAACGGTTATTAGTGAGAAAATTGAATCTCAAAATAATATTATGAGTGAGAAAATTGAAGCGGTCATTAGTGAGAAAATTGAAGCTCAGGGTATTAGTATTAATAAGAAGATCGATGATGTTAGTAATAAGATAGATCATAAGGTGTTAGAAATAAGTAAGCAAATTAATAATTTAGAAAGTAAGGTAAATAGGGAGTGTAGTGACATCAGAGCTGAGATGGAATTGGGTCGGAGCAATCTCCATACGGAAATAGAGCAAGTTAGTGAGACATGCATCAAACAAGGGCATAAGATTGATGAATTAAGTGCCAAGATCGAGTCTAATAAAGGAGAAATCAATGAGTTAGTAGAAGAAAGGTTTGAAAAGATAACTAATACAGTGGGGCAAGAAACTAGGAAATGTATTAGTAGGGTAGAACATGTGGAAAGTAAACTTGGAGAAGTAGGTGATCTAGAGAGTGAACAAAAATCATTATCACAGAAGGTGAGAGAATCGGAAGAAAAGTTGCAGGAGGAATTAAGAAAAATTCAAGAAAGGGCTGAGGAAACAGTGGAAGAAAAATTTCTGAGTTGCCAGAGAGTACTCCAGAAAGAAGTGCGTGATAGTAGAAATGTACGTGAAATAATTGTAAATAATGGTTTAATCACTAGAGATCATGATTTACCTAAGTTTTCTGGGAAAGAATTCAACCCGATGGAATTTATGAGAGTAGTAGAGAAGAAATTTGCTGTTCAATTAAGAGACAATATTATTAGCTGGGAAACTGTATTGGAGATCTTATCTAATGCTTTCGTAGGAGAGACTAAGTCTTGGTTTCAAGTATATAAAAGCTCGATGTCTAGTCTAACTGAATTTAAGGAGAAATTCATGGCTAAATTTTGGAGTGAAGGTGTTCAGAGTAGAGAGAGAGAGAGAGTAATGTTTGGCAGGTATAATTCTAACGAGGGTGTTAGAATGACTGAATACTTTTTGGCTCATGTGTTGGTGTGGAGAAATTTAGAATGTATTGGACCTGAGGCTGATATAGTTAGACTTATGGCTAAGCACTATCCCGATAGAATAAGAGAAGCTGTTTTTATGCAAAGAGTGGAGACTATTAAGGAAATGGAGATTTTGTTGGAAAGTTTTGATGCTTTAGGTAGTAGCTTGAATAACAATAGGACACTAAATAGGAATGTAGAAGGAAGGGGTAACCAATCTAATAATCAGGACAGGACTATGAATAATCGTAACTACAGAAGAGAATATCAGGAGAGACCTAATAATAATTTCCACAGGGAGAGAAATTATCAGAATAGTTCGGAAAATTTCAGGACTGGGAGGCGTGATTATGGTAATCAACCAGAAGCTGGGAGGCGAGAGAATACAGGCCATAATAATAATAATAATGACGCTAGAGGAAATAGGCAACAGGGGAGGCCGACTGAGGTGTGTAACCAACAAGTCGTAACCGAACCTAGTACTTTAAACGCGCAACGGACTGTATAAACAGGTCACTGAGACAGTCCGTAAATGGTGAGTTCACATATAAGGCAGATAAGTATGTTAATGTCGATCAGCCTATAGTTGTAAGTGAACATGATTGTGACCTAAGTAGCAATAATTCAAATATTTTAAGTGACGACTTAATCGTAGACAATAAATTTTATAAGTGTAATTTAAATTTAGATATAAGGCAAGATTTGTTAAGTGATCTTATATTATGTAATGAGGATAATTTAAGTAGTGTTACTGTTACACCGACGATTGAACTGCTGATATGGGGCAGAAAAGTTCAGATTTTGTTGGACTCTGGTAGTGAGAAGTCACGTGTAAATTCCAAGCTGTATGAGGAAGTTTTGAGAGAGAAGTATGAGGTAGCGGAAATTCCAGTGAGGAATACGTTCATCGTAACAGCTGTTGGAAACAAGTCTCAAAGAGTGAATAAACAAATAGCTGTCCCCATTAGCATAAGTGGAGAATGTATTTTCCAACCATGCTTAGTAGTGCCTAATTTAGTTTATGCCGTTATTTTAGGTACCGACTGGTTAACGTATCACAAGGCTAAATTAAATTTTGATCTGTGTAATGTCAATCTTATTTGGGGAAAGAGTAGCAGGGAAGTCAGTTTACCATATGATGTTTTGTCAGAAATTAGTGCGAATAAAGTGTGTTCTAGTACGGAAGGATCTTGTGAAATTCCTAATATTAGGAAAAATATTGATGTCTGCCATGTGTCTATACAGAGAGATTCTAGAGATGAATTGTATGAGACAGTGGAGAAATGTAATTTAGCGGAAAGTCAGAAGGACGAATTGTGTGAATTATTGATATCACATAGTGATGTTTTTAGCGATCGGCCTGGTAGAACACATCTTTACGAACACAAATTTAATGTTATTGATAACTCAACTTTTGTAGGACCGAAATATCCCATTCCGTTAAAATACGCTAGCGCTGTTGAAGAGCAGATTGACATTATGCTAGATTATAATATAATTGAACCATCATGTAGTCCTAATTTAAATCCACTTGTTATTATACCTAAAAAGGATAACACGGTAAGTTTGTGCATGATAATTTTTGTAAGACTATATTGGATGAATTTGAGCTTGGTGACAAGGTTTTACTCAGAGTGCCACTCCCGTCATCAGCAGAAGCTGGTCAATTTTCTAAGTTTTTCTTGTTATATCAGGGATACTTCACCGTAGTGAAACGGATTGGGAAATGTGCTTATTCATTAGAAGACAAGGAAGGAAATATCGTAGGCACATACAATATAAGAAATCTTAAGAAATATATCATGTGAGTTTGTTGATTAATTTTCATTATTATGTTAATTCACCATATTTTATGAAGCTGGCATTGCGAACAGGACTTCAGTGAAATTAGCGTGTGTTGTGATAATAAGTGAGGCACGGCAGTGCAATAAACTCCAGTGCTTGGAGACAGTGTATATAATGAAATGTCTTCGAGAATTACTTTTGAACACTCAATGAACGTTTGAAACGACAGAAGTGAGAAAGAAATGTAATCTGTATGTAAATAATACTGTATAATCAAAGTGAAAATGATAATTGATAAATGTTTATATGTGTAACAACGAACATCCAGATGGATGATACTATGTACCAAATTTGTAAAGGGCATTTTTTATACATGTATCTATGGTGTACTCGATTTCAGACATGTTATGTATATATTTCATGAATCAATCGATTCATTTAATCGATTATTTCATGAGGGAGGCGTTCTGTAACCGTACAACTGGGTTACAGACTCCATTCTGTATTTATTATTATTATTATTATTATTATTATTATTATTATTATTATTATTATTATTATTATTATTATTATTATTATTATTATTATTATTATTATTATTATCATTATTAACCCGATTCATTAGATTTTATATATTCTGTTTCTCATCATTTAGACTGTAATAATTAGGTATCAAGTATATTATTGTATTTCATCATAGGTTAAGTGAATATGTTTGTAATTATTCTGTATTGTAGTAAGTGAGATTTGTTGGTTTCATATTGTCATGCTGTGGCTTGTAACTTTGGCTAGATGAGCTGGCATAGTATTTTGCAATCGAGGCTATGTTTAGCTGTGCAAGGAGTTTTCCCGGTGACGCATTCGGCATAGTCATTCTTGGACCGCTTGGGTACGCTTAGACGACACATGACTGATGACATCAGTGCGTGGACACGTGATTGCGACCAAGTGTCAGTATTCGCCAGCTACTGTATGTGGAAGTGGAAGGGATGAACAGTGAGTGGGGAGATGAGTCGTCATCGTGAGGTTATATAAAGTCAAGGCGACGGTGGGGAGAGGTATTATGTTCTTACTCAGTTCATAAGCAGTTCATATCGTGCAGATCATATGTAACAGTCTGATGTATCAAATGGAAGAAGTGGTCTTAGTGTGATGGTCAGAGCTAAGAGTTGTGTTTTAAGAGGTAATCATCGAGGAAGTCTACAAGTGGTGCTTGTATCCGAGCAGAGACGGGTACTATGCTGATAAAGAAACATCATCTTCTTGTGAGGATGGACTTCACAAGATGTCTCAATAATATTTTCCAATTATTTAAAATATATTGAGTGGACGTAATTACATTGGAGCTCCCTACACGCGTACATGGTATGTAGGCCAACTCCTTGTTATATAAGAAGATTACAACAGACGGCTCCCGACTTCAGCTCACAGGTTTTCCCAAGAATTTCAAGTTCAACAGCGGTGTATGCAGACAACAGGTAATTAAAGCATCAGACATGTTATGCATTCATAACATGAAGAAGAGAGTAATCAGCGGCGATATCACATCTCACTTCTAGTTCATGCCAATAGCTTTTTTGTTTAGATTAAATTTTCCTTTTCTTTGTACCGCAAATCTCGCAATATATTTCTTTTGTTAAATTAAAAGACGTAAATGATTGTTCATTGTGACGTAAATTTAGTCATAAACTCAGTTTTATTTTTTAATTATAATAAGTGATTCCAGTTCCATGTACAATCCTCAATTGTGGAAATGCAACAGTAATTTAATATTGTCCTGATCCATATCCCTGTATATTGCCAAATATGTGAGTTTATCACCTCACGCCTTGAGATAATTGATATAAGAGGTATGCTCTACCGATTTTGTTGTTTTTCTTAAAAAAGCAACTGGCGCTCAAACAAATGTTATTTATATTATGTGGAAGATATGAAGATATAAGAGTAGTGGTCGGAGTAGCCACAACAGTTCCAGTTGTTCTTGATACAAATGGCGTAAAAGAGACAGAATGCTTTGAACATACTAAATACCCCAATAACAAGCTCATTTGTCGTAATATACATCGGGTTTAAGCCGCTCGCTGTGCAGGAAGTGAGTCAACCTGCTAGCACTGGAACTTTCTTTCTTTTTTTACAATTGGCTTTACGTCGCACCGACACAGGTAGGTCTAATAGCGACGAAGGGATAGGAAAAGCCTAGGAGCGTAAAGGAAGCGGCCCTGGCCTTAATTAAGGTACAGCCCCGGCATTTGCCTGGTGTGAAAATGGGACACCACGGAAAACCATATTCAGGGCTGCCGACAGTGGGGTTCCAACCCACTATCCCCGGATGCTAGCTCACAGTCGCGTGCCCCAAACCGCACGGCTAATTCGCCCGGTAGCATTGGAATTGAGTAGTAGAGAAATTTTGCATTCCTACTTTTTTTTTTACAAGATGCTTCACGTCGCACCGGCACACGTAGGTCTTATGGCGACGATGGGACAGGAAAGGACTCGGAGTGGGAAGGAAGCAGCCGTGGCCTTAATTAAGCTACAGTCCAGCATTTACCTGGTGTGAAAATGGGAAACCACGGAAAACCATTTTCAAGGCTGTCGACAGCGGGGTTCGAACCCACTATAGCACGAATACTAGATACAGGCCGCACTTAAGCGGTCTTTGTACAAATGTCAGGTATCATATATAAACTAGAAAACCGAGATCATGCGATTATTTAACCTACACTGAGATTTTAGTGTTAGTATATACCTGGTTTTGGAATGAGTTATTTATTTGAATACGCTCTTGTGATTATACTTTTAAAGTATCCAATTGATGAAAATAGGTCTTGTTTCAATTGGTCTGGTGATAATGTAATCTCTGCGAGGTGTGGACGTACATCCACTGCAATATTAAAAGAGTTCCCAGTTCTTGAAATGAGCTCCACTCTATCTGATGGATTCTGTAGACACTCACTTTGAATATTTAAAATTTTCATTCTGCTGTAAGAGAAGGCTTCCTAGAAAATGACATCGGAACGAAGCTTTCTTGCTCTTTCACTGCTTCAACGGCACGCAGCAGCAAAAGGCTTATCATAAATATACACAAAACGTTGGCACTTTATACTGATATCGTTGTACAGCCACCGAATGCGCGTGTACTTTCGCATGCGTTTCCGCACAGTATACCGCACTGATTTCGACTCTCATTTACTTTGAGAATCTCTGCCACTGGGTTGCCCAAATATTCCCGAGCAGTATTGACGGGTGCACATCGAAATGTTCCATTTTCAGTCGCGATTTTGAAAGCATACCATATGTTATAAGCAATCAAGCAAACTAACCTACAGCTTTGCGGGATATTTCATACACTGCTCGTAGCAAAGGGTCTCCAGTTTTGAGTAGATTTGGAACTGTAGGGACCTAACATTTTATTTCAAAAATTGAACAGGTATTGACCAGGATTCGAAACAACCACTGGTGAGAAGCCTCCGATGATGTAATTCGCATATTATGTCTCCACTTACAAGATGAGATTTGACAATATCTCTCAATGAAGTAGAAACTATGAATTCTTCCTTCTGTGTCGAGTATGGAAGGTTTATCTTCGCCCTAGAGTATTATTTTCCTACCAAACCAAACCAACCCAAACCAAACCCCCTGGCACTACAGCCCTTGAAGGGCCTTGGGCTACCAAGCGACCGCTGCTCAGCCCGAAGGCCTGCAGATTACGAAGTGTCGTATGGTCATCACGACGAATCCTCTCGGCCGTTATTCTTGGCTTTCTAGACCGGGGCCGCAATCTCACCGTCAGATAGCTCTTCAATTCTAATCACGTAGGCTGAGTGGACCTCGAACCAGCTCTCAGGTCCAGGTAAAAATCCCTGACCTGGCCGGGAATAGAACCCGGGGCCTCCGGGTAAGAGGCGGGCACGCTACCCCTACACCACAGGGCTGGTGGTATTATTTTCCTACACATGGTAAAAATAATCAGCAGACATTTAAATTAACTCTAATGTGTACGTAGACTATGTCAGTTGGCGATTCAATTGCGTAGTATTCATGCCAGGACGTTTATGAACTCGAGTCAGTAGAATTTCAAAGGGATACTTTGCATTTTCAGTCAGTCAACTACTGGGCCACCACGCCTACGCTTCTTGGCCTCTTGGGAAAAGGTTGTAGCACCGCTGAAAGTCGGAATGGCTTCAGTGCCGTATATGCTTTCTTATTTTAGGTTGGTACCGCATGAAAACTTCAATACACAATTTTCTCTACTTTTTCTTTTTGCACTGAAGACTATCAAAGGAGATATCAAATTCTCATCTGGTGTGGTTAAAATCGTGCTGTATTGTCGATATTTGAAGCTAACATATTAAAAAGAGATTTTTGTAACATGTTAAAAAGGATGTCATTACAGTAGGCTGTTGGAATAAGACACGTTCTTTACAAAGACAAGACGACAAATCATACCTTCTCTGTACTTCTTATATCGCTCTTCACCCTTAATTGTCTTTTTTCAGTTTTCTTTCACTTATTGCTTCGCATGTACATTCCATTTATTTTAAGGTAAATATGTGATTGAATACCGTGTAATATTTTAATGGTTCTGTATATGAAAGGATGAGTATGCATGTATGTATGTATGTCTATCATTTTACAAGTTGCTTTACGTCGCAAATAGGTCTTATCGCGAAGATGGAGCAAGAAGAGGCTCTTAGTGGGAAGGAAGCGGCCGTAGTCTTAAGGTACAGTCCCAGCATTTTCCTGGTGTGAAAACGGGAAGCCACGGAAAACCATATTCAGGGCTGCCGACAATGGGGTTGGAACCCACCAGTTCCCGAATACTGGATACTGGCCACACTTCAGCGACTGCAGCTATCGAACTCCGTGTGTACGTCTATCCCTTAGTTCCGTTTCTTGATACGGGGTCGGGAATGAGGTGAGGTGAAATTATACGCCGTATTTTATGGCAGGATACCCTTCCTGTCACCAAACTCAGATGAGGAGCTAATGAAGATGAAGTGAATGATGGTGAATAAAACTGGGTGAGAAGGTGGAAAGAATCAACTATGGCCTATAAATAGGAGCTGCCCCGACATTTATCTGCAAGTGAAATGTGAAACCGTAGAAAAATATTCTCAGGACAGCTAACGGTGGGTTTCGAACTCACTCGTATCCCGAAAGCAGGGATTTGGTCCATAGATGTAGAGCTTGGCCCCATAGACGTTTCACGTTAACACGTGCGGCCATTCCGCTCATAGGATATGAGCTGTAAGATAAGCTATCAGCAGGACAGGTTCGTGCAACGCCGGCGTATTCATTCATCTTCATAATTTTAAACTTTCCTGTACTGGTATCCTCCTCGAAACAGTATTTCCCTCTATTCGTTCCATCCTCATCCACCTGCATGTCAGCTGTCACGTCAAAGCAGATACACCTACGAATACTAAGCCGACTTTCACTTGTCAGTTCGCACTCTCCCGCGAGCCGTCCTTCGCTTGTCTCCTATGATCTGCTTGGATAATATCAACTTTCCAAAGAAATGCCCATCTTTGAATGCTAGCGCTACACTGGTGACCGAAAGAGTAAACAGTATCGCTTGGGCAAAAGCATTGCATCCATTCAACACGAGATTAACTTTCAAATTAACTTCAGCAGGCGATCAGTTTAAATGTAAAAAGCTGTGATGGTCGCGTAGCCGTGATCTTGCATCCGGGAGATAGTGGGTTCGATCCCTACAGTCTGTAGCTCTGATGGTGATTATCCATGGTTTCCCATTTTCACACCAGGCAAATTAACGCCACGATTGTTTCATTCTCACTCCTAGCCCTTTCGTATCCCATCGTAGCCATTAGACCTATCTGTGTAGACACCACGTAAAGCTAGGGTCTTTACGTCGCACCGACACAGATAGGTCTTATGGCGACGATGGGATAGGAAAGGCCTAGGAGTTGGAAGGAAGCGGCCGTGGCCTTAATTAAGGTACAGCCCCAGCATTTGCCTGGTGTGAAAATGGGAAACCACGGAAAACCATCTTCAGGGCTGCCGATAGTGGGATTCGAACCTACTATCTCCCGGATGCAAGCTCACAGCCGCACGCCTCTACGCGCACGGCCAACTCGCCCGGTACCACGTAAAGCGATATTGTAAATGTATAAATAAATAAATAAATAAATAAATAAATAAATAAATAAATAAATAAATAAATAAATAAATAAATAAATAAATAAATAAATATTTGTAAAAACATTAATTAGAATTAAATAAAACACAAAACTCAAAATACCACTTGTTTACATGACCGCAAAGAAAGACAGTTACGAAGCGCAGGAGATGAAATAAATGACGTGGAAATGATAACCACCTAATGGACTTTGTTTAATGATGACTGTTGTTTTAAGGGGGCTAATACTTAGATCATCGGCATATCTTTTTTTTTCGTGTGGCTATTACTAGCCGAGTGCAGCCCTTGTAAGGCAGACCCTCCGATGAGGGTGGGCGGCATCTGCCATGTGTAGGTAACTGCGTGTTATTGTGGTGGAGGATAGTGTTATGTGTGGTGTGTGAGTTGCAGGGATGTTGGGGACAGAACAAACACCCAGCCCCCGGGCCATTGGAATTAACCAATGAAGGTTAAAATCCCCGACCCGGCCGGGAATCGAACCCGGGACCCTCTGAACCGAAGGCCAGTACGCTGACCATTCAGCAAATGAGTCGGACATCGGCATATCTGAAATAGAAGGTTATATATTTGAAGAGATACACTGCTATTCACATTATAAGGAAATGGGGGCCGTTCGAATGAAAAGCAACCATAAATCATGTTAGTCATAAGAAAAGTCGTCATTATTTTTCGTTACACGTTAAGGAATGGTGTTATTGTTGTATGGATATTAATTTATCATAATTAACAAAAAACTACAAACTTCAGCAAAAATACACGCTATGCCTCTGTTCAGGTTTAGTTCTAAACTGTTCTCCATGGCTATGTGTCACAAGTTCTTTTAAAATGCCGGGATGAGTGTCCCAGACGGTACAGCGTAAGTTTTCTGGGTCCAAATCAGCGGGTTCCAATCGGCTCGGTCCAACAGTGTTTGGAGGTGCTCAAGTACGCCGGTCTCGTGTGTCGATACTGTAGATTTACTGGCTCGTAAAAGAACTCCTGTATGGCAAAATTATGGCACCTGACGTATACGAAATGGGCTAGATGGATATAAAGCCAATAATCTTCTTAAACTCCAGAACCAAACAGTATACTTTTCTAGCATTTACACCCATACATTTTTTAAGCATATTACTGCTGAATTTAGAAGAGAATGTAATGGCGAAATTGATCTATAAATGGGGTTTTGATGGCAGTGGAGGTTACAGTATTTACAAGCAGAAATTTAATTATTCTGATTTCGAATTTGCCAATGCATATATGTTGTTGATTGCTTTCGTCCTATTCAATGACGGATGTGTTATCCGGAACAGTTTTGTGGTGTAAAGGTCGTTCTGGATCAACATCGTACTGCAGACCTATTAAAGTTTCTATAAAGATCGCTGCAGCTGGTTTCGCGGGAAGGATTTGACATTAAAAGTCTTACAGACAATCTTGTCAACTGTACCTTGGCAACCATACGTTAGAAGAAACCTTCGATTTGCATTTAATTATGGTAGACGGCAGCGTGTGTAATACTGTTAATGGAAGAAATGCATTCTCATATTGTTTCACTTGCGGTGCGAAACAAATAGAAATGATTTCAACTCAACTTGAGATAAGCCAGCAAACCAAGCCCCCTTTTCATTCGGTTTATCCTCCACTTCACTCCATGGTAAGAACTTAAAAATATTTATTACATATTGTGTATTGTCTATCCTTCAAATCTTGGCAGGTTAGCGGTACAGAAATAAAGGTAGTTATTGAAAAAAAAGCAGAATCCAGATTTCGTTTAAATAGAAACCGGGCATGATTGCTAATAAACCCAAACAAGGCTTTGGGTCCTCCAACGATAGTATTATGGCCAGAAGGTTCTTCGCTTATCCTAAGCAGGCTTCTGAAATAACAGGCATTAATGAAACCCTTATTAGGAATGTATCTATGCTTTTGTGGTTAGTTGCTACTGGCAGGGTCACTGATATAGACAGTTTTAATGTTATTATTTGTGATACCAAAGAATTGTACCCAACGTCATCAAAGTGGTATTACATGCCAAGCTGTTTACACAAGTTGCAAGTCTTTTGAGTTATACGTGGGAAAGTTTTCGGAGGAGGCTTTAGAAGCCTACCACAGAGTCTTCCGCCACATTAGGCTCAATCATGCACGGAAAACTTCCCGATCCCACACTTGCTTAGACCTAATGACGCACATGCTTTAACAAAGAACGAGAGATACGGGGAGAGAGAGAGAGAGAGAGAGAGAGAGAGAGTGATAGACAAAATCACATTCAAAACAAACGTCACCGTGTTCGAACATAGTCTGTATACGTAACTCTTAGCTAGTTTGGTTCACAATCGAGTTCAGCAGCTACTCAGAACATTGGCCTTCTGGGCTCAAATTGGAGTTTCGATCCAAGGTCAGACCGTTAGTATTTGGAGGTATTGAAATACGTGAGCTTCGTGTTGGTATATTCACCAGCACGTAAAAGAACTCTTGCGGGACAACAGTTCGGTAACTCGGCGTTCTAGAAAACCATGGTAGTAGTTATTGGGACGTAAAACAAAAAAAAAATATATCAGTGCAGTAAGTGAGGACATGGGACTAAAAATAAATGTAAACAAGACCAAGTTCATGATCTTCAGCAGGCGTGTCAATGCTGAAGCAATCTTACAACTAAACAACCGACAGATTAAGAGAGTAACCACTTTTAAATATCTGGGTGCCATTGTCACTGAACAGCTTGATCCTGAGAAAGAAGTGAAACAGAGGATAGCAATAATACGAAGAATATTTACAAAAATGAAATCTTTATTTTGCAATGACTACTTAAATTTAAAACTTGGACAGATGATGGTCAGGTGCTATATATGGTCAGCCTTGCTACATGGTGTGGAAACATGGACTCTCCAGAACATATCAGTGGAACGCTTGGAAGCCTTTGAAATGTGGATCCACCGTAGGACGCTCAGGATTTCGTGGGTTGCACGACTAACGAACCAAGAAGTACTCAGAAGGGCAAGAGCAAGTCGGGAACTCGTTCAAACATTAAAACACCGGAAGACCTCTTACCTTGGCCATATCGTTAGAAATGACCGTTACCTCATCTTATAGCGGATTGTACAAAGTAAAACACAGCGTCGAAGAGATATCGGAAGGAGGCGAACATCATGGCTTGGAAACATCAAAGAATGGACTGGAATTCACAGTGTTGAAAGACTTTTCCACCTAGCAAGAGATCGTACTGTATTCGCCACAGTGCTCGCCAACGTCAGGGGGACCTGATATGGTACTGTGAGGAAGAAGATGTGAGATGTGATTAGCTCAGTGGCTTAGCTGGTAATTTCCCACCTAGAAGGCTGAGGTTCAAACAAATCCCGGTCCATCCTTGGTTGAGATTTTCATCACTAACAACACCGGGCATCCAGCCTTAAATCTTAAACGGAAACCAAAATAAACCTGGGTGACTTCAGCAACTCTAGAAATACCCGGGATAAACCGAGGAAATAGTTTTGTTCATGCCTTTGGTTGAATGACCAGCGTTGAGGTTTTCAGTTTAGAGGGCCCCGGGTTCGATTCCCGATCGAGTTTGGGATTTGAATCGTGTCTGGTTGATTCCTCTGATTCAGATAATGGGTTTTTGTGTTTGTCCTTACACATCACACTACCAGCCACCACAGAACCACGCAATAGTGAATACATCGCTTCACATCGGGTTGGCGTAAGGAAGGACATCCGGCCGTAAAACCAGGCCAAACCCACATTTTGCGACCCCACTATTTATATGAGTGTGAAGAAACGCGGTGATATCTTTAGAATGAGAATGTCATGTCCAAAATTCAACCACAACCATACAACGTGCACGAACGATGGATGGAATTGAATAGGGTCGCGCAGCTGTGAGCTTGAATTCGGTAGATAGTGAGTACGAACCCCACCGTCGGAAGCTGTGTAGATGATTTTCCGTGGTTTCCTATTTTCACACCAGGCAAATGCTTGGACTGTGCCTTAATTTAGGCCACGTCACTTCCTTCCCATCGTCACCAAAAGACCTATCTGTGTAGGTTCGACGAAAATCAATTTTATTATTATTATTATTATTATTATCATCATCATACTGAGAATGATAGCTGAATAATGTAGTCTTTGTCCTCTCACCAAGTTGGCCGCGGTTCGAATCACGCCATTGGATGTGGGAATTATGAGATGCAAAGTCACGTTCTTGTGGTTCGGAGGAGGTTTTAGAAGCCTACCACAGAGTCTTCCGCCAAAGTCTTAGAGCTTCCGTGGATATGATCACAATGGCAAGAGTTACGTAAAAATACAAGCTTACTTGTTACTTTATCATGGCCTCACTGGTAAAGTGCAAGAATTTTGAACTGATACCATCGGGTCGCCAACAGTATTTAATCTAATGAACAGCTAATCTATTCACCACGTTTGTTTTTATTCCATTAGTAGCCGTAATTCGAATACCGACTGATGCATGTGGTATT
The DNA here is from genome assembly GCF_040414725.1 of Anabrus simplex. Lineage (NCBI taxonomy): Eukaryota > Metazoa > Arthropoda > Insecta > Orthoptera > Tettigoniidae > Anabrus > Anabrus simplex. The sequence goes on along the minus strand of NC_090265.1, from coordinate 568,099,402 downwards.
TTTTAAATAAAAACACGTCTTTGTGGTTTCGATTCTTTGTCAAAGTAGGAATTCTCTGGTCATGATTACAATGTTAAAAATCTCGTGAAACTACGTACGCTTATTTGATTGCATTCTATTATAAACATTATGGTGGTTTATTTATTTTCTCGTTTTCAAAGTTGCTCGGGCCCAACGAGCATTGACATGAAAAGCTATGTCGCCAATTACTTGAACATTAGATTCGGTATGAGTAAAACTACAACTGGTCGTAACCTGCCAGTGAAAATACCGTATTATGGAAAACTATAGCAGAGCAAGTATGAGCCCGCGGTGTAGGGGTAACATGCCTGCATCTTAGCCGGAGATCCCGGGTTCGCTTCCTGGCCAAGTCAGAGACTTTTACCTGGATCTTACGGCTGGTTCAGTGTCCAATCAGCTTATGACTACAATTGAGGACTTATTTGATGGCAAGATAGCGGCCCTGGACTGTATATCTAAGAATAACTGCTGAGAGAATTCGTCTTGCTAACCACAAGACATTTCATAATTTGCAGGCCTTTAGGATGAGCAGCGGGCGCTTGGTGGGTCAAGGGCTTCGGGGCTGTTGTGCCATGGAGTTTGTTTCTTTATAGCAGATAAAGAGGTACTACGAGACGTGAAACAGTTTTTGATTAATTCGGCTATATTGTACTTCAGCACCTTTTTTACAAGTTGTTTAACGTCGCACCGACACAGATAGGTCTTATGGCGACGATGGGAGAGAAAAGGGCTGGAAGTGGGAAGGAAGCGGCCGTGACCTAAATTAAGGTACAGCCCTAGCATTTACTTTTTGTGAAAATGGGAAACCACCAGGGCTGCCGACAGTGGGGTTCGAACACACTATATCCCGAATACTGGATATTGAGTGCACTTAAGTGACTGCAGATACCGAGTTCGGTATATTTCAATATCAAATGAACTGTCGCGTTGATCGAAAGTACTTATAACAATCGCATTATAAATACATACGTTTATTTAATAAAAATGTACAGTAGTCACGTGATTAAATATGGTCAAATTATGCTGATAGTTCTGGTTTAATATTGCACATGCTGTGAAATAATATGAAGCATGAAGAACGTTACAGACTGTTGAATGCAGTTTTGGAGAATAAAGTAAATTTTTCTTCATGTATTAATCGTTGTGTTATCGCTGATTGCCCAAATAATATTTTATCAAAGCTGTCTCGAAGGAGAAATTTACTGCAATGAAGCAGGTGGACCTAGGCTGTTAGACCAACGTTCCTCTTGTACTGGAATCTGGCAGGACTGTTTGCTACAGTAGATAATATTCCTCGCATTGTTCATTGTCGAGCTTCACAAGTGTGTGGCTGAGGTTGGTAACAATACTGGTGTTGAAGCCCTACGCCTTTGTGACATGTCTCATCATGCCGCCGTAATCTCAGAACCCGATTACTCTCTCCCAGATGAATAGCTTCTATAGGGCTCGGGTTCGCTACCGCCCCAGGCAGAATCACCCCTCGTACAGACAGGAGCATGGTGTTACCAGCTTGTTTCTTGCTACGAAGATGTCCATATAACATCAAAACCAACGGAGCTTACATGATCCCTTTAGTAAAATAAACATAAACACATTCTATAGTAAATTTCAAGTGAAGAATGTATAATATTTTGGAGCCCTCGTTTCATAGATTTTTTTTTTTTTTGCTAGGGGCTTTACGTCGTACCGACACAGATAGGTCTTATGGCGACTCATTGAAAATTATGGCATGGCTGGAGATATTGTCTATTTTATGTTCATTATTCCTTATTATTCTTTCCACCCCCTTTCGTTTCGTCTCTCTTTTTATCTTCCTTTCCTTGTTTTTCCTTCCTTCAATATGACAACATGAAATTACGAAGCTTATTTTCTCAAGAAATGTGTACACATTTAAGGTAAAAAAAGGGAAAAATAAATAAAAGGAAAAGCATACCCTTTCATAGCCAGTAGTTTTGTAAGTAAGAGCCGCAGTACTGGAATTTCTCCTTGCTCTGAACAACGAGACGAGAGCTTCGACTGGCTCTAGACGAAACGTCTGTAAGAAGGATAGGTTCTAGTTGGCTACGGCTCTACAACGTTGAAAATGTCAATTGTAATATTAAAAATACAAGTAAAACAACAAAATACCAAATGTATTAGCTTCTAAAATTAAAAAAATATCTATTAGAACCAAAGAATGTAATGAATGTGATGGTGAATAGTTCACATTCGGACGTAATATATATATAAAAGTTGACATATTTCTATTTCTGATAAATTTGACGAAAGATATCCTTAAAGCAATGCTCTTCAACCTAAAATATTCTTTAAATATAACGGACCATCTATCTAATATTTCCCATTCTTTTGTAGCCATTCTAACGTTTGGAATATATTAAGAAATTAAATGTTAGTGTAAAGGGTCCCAATTAGCCTACTTGAGAAAGAATAAATATTTTGACCCGGAAAACAGGGAGAATTTATGAATTACTGGGCCTATTGTTTAATATTTCACAACCATAAAAAATACTTGAGTAACAAAATGTATGTGTTGAAAGGCCTCGTCTATTTATACCGCACGTTACCATCTAGTTTTATGCAACTCGCCGCGTTTTCTACAATTCTGAAATATATCGGTCCCTCTCCGTAAATCGGGTTAATGTAACGAAATGGCCGGTGAAGGGCTAAAAGACAGCAGGAACCGTGAGCGCCACTAATTCATTATGGGTAGCACGAATGAACCCGAAAACGAGCACAGAAAAGAAGAACGCATACCGTACAACAGGGGGTGCACACGCACAGACCAGGATCAGGTATTGTGTAGGCTGGGAATTGCCCGCTTCATGTCAAGCCTCAGAACAGCTCACTTGGCAGGGGCACGGTCAGAGGTATGATAATGGATAATACTCGAAGGTTCGGAGGGTCAAGATGATAGAGTTGAGATTATATTGTAACAATTTTACATATTTTGGAAAATTTAGTCCTTTTACTTTAAAAATTAATAAATAATGATTAAAAATGATTCTGCTCCACAATATCACGTACAGAAGGATCAACAAATTAGTGAAGGAATCATCAAAATCCATGAATATTTGAGACTTCTAGGTTTGAAAGTATTACGTATTATTATATTGGTATTAAAATTCCTGTTACAAGCGTGTAAATATAAATTGAGAATTTTACAACTGTTAAGCCTTTGGTACAACAACATGAGACCTGTGCAAAATTCTTGAACGAATTTGGTTCAAAACGGTGGATTTTTTGTCAAAATATATACCTAAACGTATGTATCTTAAGCGACTTAAATCAATCAGGTAAGACGGTAGGTATAGCAAAATGTGGAAATATTCTCTTTTATTTTCTGTATGTTAAGCCTTCCGTCAGGAGTAATCGGCTTTGCTAGAAGTTGGAATACCGAGCTCAATAGCTGCAGTCGCTTAAGTGCGGCCAGTATCCAGTATTCGGAAGATAGTAGGTTCGAACCCCACTGTCGTCTGTCCTGAAGATGGTTTTCCGTGGTTTCCCATTTTCACACCAGGAAAATGCTGGGGCTGAACCTTAATTAAGGCCACTCCTAGCCATTTCCTATCCCATCGTCGCCGTAAGACCTATCTGTGTCGGTGCGACGTAAAGCCAATTGAAAAAAAAAGAAGTTGGAAGGTCTGGATCCTGATCTGAAAGGTGGTTCTTTAAGTTACATTTTCTAAGCTGATCCCGCCAAATACAATCAGACAGGAGATATTCGTAAATGTTAACCTATTTCTGCCCAGGGTATCATACGGTATATGTAATACTAAATAAATTACTTCATAAAACAATGGACAAATGCAGTGATTATTCTTAAATTGAAGTTCAACAAAATCAGCAGTTCTATCTCATTAATACGATCATATTGTGGTAATCACCTGAATTAGTTCTTCGGTGTAAACCTATCTTAATATTTATCCAACCTTAATATTCAGTCCACAAAACGCAAGTATTATTAATTTTATTACCTATTTCTTTATACTGTAGCATCAATGCACTTTTTAATGCTGCAGAATCAAATAATTTCTTCTTTAAGGTAATGAAACTCTTAAAGTTTCTATGAAATAATAATAGGTTTTTTCATTGTTCCTCATTATGTGCATGTTTAGTTTGAATATGTATTGCCTGAAAAAAAATTAAGATTTATTCGATCAAATTCTCATTAACATAAAATTTCATTCGTTGTAGATTCTCATTACTTAATTCAGTGGGCTGAGAGGCTATAATAATTATAACACTTTGAAAAACACCTCTTTCTCCGTTATTAAGGAAATATCTTCGCTTTCAACAAGAACGAAGCACCACATGTCATTTCATTTCAACTACGTCTAGGAGCTGGATAGGAATAACACTCACTTTACTCCATTTCCACCAATGATTTTTGTTTTGTTTTCGTTGTTGTGAACGCCTGTGCAGTTGTAACCTGATGTGCAGGAGTGGTAGCCTAGCAGACGGCGCCCAGGGACAGTGTGAAGCAGGCTAGTCTATGTACCGGGCGCGACGGGACGGAATAACTACCCTGCCCGAAGCAGGCTCCCGAGTGGATTATCTGCCAGCATTGTACGAGACTCTGTCAAACGAGTTCTCATTACACAACGAAGTATACAGGTTTATATCCTCCCGCACATGGATCACGTGGAATAAAGAGCGAAGCAAAACTGAGTAAAATACTGTGCGTAACAAAGGTATTGTGCACAGCAATTAACATCCTGGTAAATATTTTTCAAGAAATAAAAATGATGTGAATTGATAAGAGTCTTCCAAAAGTATAAAATATTAGGAACAATGATATATATATGTCACAATTCTTATTCAATGCGAAAGCAGAAGATAATTTTAATATTCTGCATTAATTGTTTGTTAATTTGTTTAACTATCTACTTGCATTAAATAGGTTGAAATGGGCATAAAATGTATTTTTCAGTATACATTTATGTTAAAAAGGTAGAAATCTGATTAACCCAAGATGTATGCGGTTTCCCGCTAGTAATTTTCTGCTTAAGCTTATGCCATAATGACTGCACATTAGTTTTTTTTTTTTTTTTTTTTACAGAGTTTGTTATAGAGAAATATAAAGTTGTGTACCTTTCAAGTCTTGTTAATTATAGTATATTTCTGGGCATCTGAAGTTATTTACATCAGAAACATTTCTTAGCAAATTTTCCCTTCGTATAATACTCGAGAAAAAATTGGTTTTTACCTAAACATCCGCGGTATGGTAATTAGTGTATGATAAACTTAATACTGTAACTACTGAATTCAAAAGTTTCTCCATACAAGCACATTTCAGGAATCACATATGTTTATAAATTAACCGAATTCACATGGCAATTTGGCTCAAGTTAACTTGAAAAAGACAAAGAAGGCCAGTTTTATCCTGAATTAGCGGAAGTTGAAAGGTGAGAGCAAGTTTATTTTAGTTTAATTTTGGTTACTTTAGTTAAATTGGTTTAATTATCTGTAGTTTAATTTAATTTTTGCTTCGTTCAGTTTATGATAATTATTGTTTAGTGTTATGCTTCCATGTTGGTTTCTTGGCTTGACGATTTGATTCAATGTCGTCATAGAAGACTAGTCTTTCACGATCATTCACGCAATTCGCTTCAAAAACGGTTTCAGTTTGTTGTGTGCACATGAGAATAAACGTTTTATTCTGAATGTATGATGATGATGATGATTATGCTTGTTCTTTAGAGGGGCCTAACATCTAGGTCATCGGCCCCTAATGGTATGAAATGAGACGAGATGTAATGACAACTTAAAAGTCCAAAATCCTCCATTTACCAGAATTCAAAACGTGAGGACGAAGAATGAATTGATGGATATGAATTTAAAACAACCAGTAGATCCGACCCGCAGTGCCTCACATTCACAGAAACTGACGTAAAACAATAGTATTACTGACCAAGGGATTGCTTCTAAAGCACAAAACTGAATCGATGATGCTTGCAGTCTAAAGGAGTCCAAAATACAAGTCATCGGCCCTTCATAATGGTACTTATCGCTAGGAAAGTAGAACCATGTTAATTGTCATGGTGCGGTACTAATCAAAAGTAGTGTAGACTCGCGGAATTCCACACATTATGGCACTACTCACATGTAATGAAATTCGCACGTGTAATACAGACCGATGCTTTATAGCACGTTACGGCGCCATTTACAGGCAATGCAAACCTACGGTGTTCAACACATGTACTAACCACAAGGACTCGTACTATCCCGTGGTGTTCCTCATATAGTGGGTACTAATCATAGGCAAGCCACAACCATGGTGTCGCTCATATAGTGGTACTAATCACAGGTACTGTAAAAGTTGACAGTGCACTCTAAATGCGGGTACTCACTAGGAGGCTGCAACCTTGTATAATGTATACGTTCGTCAAACCTCAATGCGAACACCAGTAGTTCCGCAGCGTTCATTGTGACACATGCAACAATGTCGTCCAGTGTACTCGTCATAAGTGCTGTGTATATTCTGCTGTATTACCTAATTGAAGACTATAAACATCCCCGTCGTTGGTGGCAACGTGACTTTTATAAAGGTAAAGCTAATTCCAATTTGTTTCTGGATTTGAAATCGCAAGAAATAAGTGGATATTTTAAGAATTCCACTCGTATATCACCGACCGATTTCGAGTATGTATTAAATTTAGTTGAACCGAAAATAAAAAACAAGGGACACGAAATTCAGAAAAGCTATCTATATCTGTTTATGATAAATTGGAACTTACTTTGAGATTTATAGCCACCAGTGACAGCTTCATCACCTTGCAGTATCTCTTCAGACTATCCAAGCAAGTCATAAGTATTTTTTTATTTGCTTTACGTAGCACCGACACAGATAGTTCTTACGGCAACGATGGGATAGGAAAGGGCTGGGAGTGGAAAGGAATCGGCCGTTGCCTTAATTGAGGTACAGCCCAAGCATTTGCCTGGTATGAAAATGGGAAAGTGGGGTTCGAACCCACTATCTCCCGGATGCAAGTACACAGCTGCGCGCCCCTAATCGCACGGCCAAATCGCCCGGTAGTCACAAGTAAATTTGTACCACAAGTGTGTCAAGCAATCATCAGCTGAACACGTCAACGAACACACTGCGCGCCGCTTTGTGTTCGCCGGAATACCGACAACCAGATGGATCACAGCGCGCCTCCCTGCGAACGGTTGCAGCAACGAAGCTCAAGGCGTACTCATTAGAAAAATATGGTAACAGCAACCGTTGCGTTGCATGTTGCAGCCTCCTAGTGAGTACCCGCCTGAAGTGGGGGCTGACCCCACGGTGTTCCTGCGTGCTACTGATCACAAACCTATCTGGTACCTAACATAGTGCCTACGCGCAAGTAAAAGCGACCCATGGTGTTGTCCGCGTGGCGGTATTAATCACAAGTAGTTTTAGGGTTCTAATGAAAAAAAAAATGAAATGGCGTATGGCTTTTAGTGCCGGGAGTGTCCGAGGACATGTTCGGCTCGCCAGGCCCAGGTCTTTCGATTTGACACCCGTAGGCGACCTGCGCGTCGTGATGAGGAAGAAATGGTGATGAAGACGACACATACACCCAGCCCCCGTGCCAGAGAAATTAACCAATTATGGTTAAAATTCCCGACCCTGCCGGGAATTGAACCCGAGACCCCTGTGACCAAAGGAGAGCACGCTAACCATTTAGCCATGGAGCCGGACTGGTTCTAATACAATCATCCCTTGGTCGCTCCTTTTAGTCGCCTCTTACTACAGGCAGGGGATACCGTGGGTGTATTCTTCGTCTGCGTCCCCCACCTACAGGGGGTTGTGTGTTTGGTCCGCGAGAGGTACAGTATTTTATTTCCCTCAAGTCCGCCGGCAAGCCGGTTAGGACCCTCCTAACCGCCACCTGGGACGCGCCACGTGGGAGTATCACCTCTCCCCCTGTTACGCCAGCGTAGTAAGTTCGTGGATTGTGAATGTATGCATGAAATGTATGCATCATTATTATACCCTATTTTGTGTAACAGTTAGGATAGCACAACGTACCTACTAATTAATAAATCGTTAATCTGTGTCGCCATGAAACGCCTTCCTCACCTGGCAGTCCGCTTGAAAATTCTGAATGTTTTGAAGTGAAATTTATTCTATATAGACATCGATTTAATTCATTCACTATTTCCTCCATATATGTTTCCAATATGTAAACACCTTGCCCCCCACCCCACACCAAATATTCTCCTCCTTTTTGTAAAATAACATCGCATAAGGAAGATGATCACCCATACCTGAAACTTGGTAAGAACACACAGTGTCTACAAATGGCTTAATTCATCCAAGTTCGAAAACAAATACGAAATCACAATGTAATGGAATCAAAACTGTAGTTTTAATTCATCATTGACGTAATGATCATAACCAACAGATGCGTGAAATTTCAGCTACAGGAACGTGGTCTTTCAATGTCAACGTTCGGTAATACGGGCGCTGGCCCATGGTGAGAAGAGAACACGTGACAGTATCATTTGGCTGTCATGCCCAACAACGTACGGTGTCTACTCATAGACGAACTCACCATATTACCAAAATTCAGTAATAACAGTATATACTGACAGCTAACGTCATTCATATTGAAAACTCAGCAAAAACAGTAGGTGTGTATAGTGAGCTAATATGATTCATATTCGGAACTCAGTAAGAACAAATAGTTCCTACTGATCGCTTGACCTGGACATATTCGAAATTCGGCGAGAACTCATATAGTCTACTGATTACTTGACACCTGTATTCGAAATTCAGTAAGAATACACTGTCTCTACTGATCACTTAGTATATTTTCCTCTTCCATATTCGAAACTCGGTAAGAACACTGATCACTTAGATCATCAAATGAAACAATAAATAATGTTATTGTTTTACGTCACACTAACTAATTTTGATGGTTTTCGGAGACGCCACAGTGCCGGAATTTTGTCCCGCAGGAGTTATTTTACGTGCCAAGTAATCTACCGACACGAATCTGATGCATTTGAGTACCTTCAAATACCACTGGACTAAGCCAGGATCGAACGTGCAAGATTGGGGTCAGAAGGCCAGCGCCTCAACAGCCTGAGCCACTCAGCTCGGCTTGGCTCACCAATATTCGAAATTAAATCATACATAGTGTCTACTGATAACTTAGCTCATTCACATTCGAAATTAAGTACGAATACACACTGTATAATGATCACGTAACTAATCTCTGAATTCAGTGGGAACACACCGCGTATATGCATCAGTTGACTCATCTACACTCATGCTCATAAATGAAGGATAATTGCATACTGTGGTGCCACACAACGTGGCACTACACAAAACTGGCGCTAATAGCATAGGCACATAGTGAACACAAACGAAACATATCTGTAAGTCCACGGTATTGGTGATAAGTTGAGAAAACCGTCCCAAAACACATGTGCTACAAAACGGCACTGTCTCCTGCGCATGTACCCCGACATCAATATGGGATATGATCACCATACTCACGTACACAGGGCGCACAACGGGTTGGCATACTCTGGATCAGGTGGTCGAGCAGCTGCTGGGGTATAGCCTCCCATTCTTGCACCAGTGCCTGTCGGAGCTCCTGAAGTGTCCTAGGGGTTTGAAGATGTGCAGCGATATGTCCACCGAGAGCATCCCAGACGTGCTCGATGGGGTTTAGGTCTGGAGAACAGGCAGGCCACTCCATTCGCCGGATATCTTCTGTTTCACGGTACTCCTCCACGATGGCAACTCGGTGGGGCCGTGCGTTATCATCCATCAGGATGAAGGTGGGATCCACTGCACCCCTGAAAAGGCGGACATACTGGTGCAAAATGACCTCCCGATACACCTGACCTGTTACAATTCCTCTGTCAAAGACATGCAGGGGTGTACGTGCACCAATCATAATCCCACCCCACACCATCAAACTACTACCTCCATACAGGTCCCTTTCAAGGACATCACGGGGTTGTTATCTGGTTCCTGGTTCACGCCAGATGAGAACGCGGCGAGAATCACTGTTCAGACTATACCTGGACTCGTCCGTGAACATAATCTGGGACCATTGTTCCAATGACCATGTACTGTGTTCTTGACACGAGGCTTTACGGGCTCTCCTGTGAACAGGGGTCAGTGGAATGCACCTTGCAGGTCTCCGGGCGAATAAACCGTATCTGTTCAGTCGTCTGTAGACTGTGTGTCTGGAGACAAGTGTTCCAATGGCTGTGGCAAGGTCCCGAGCAAGGCTACCTGCAGTAATCCGTGGTCGTCTGCGGCCACTGATGGTGAGATATCGGTCTTCTTGTGGTTTTTCACACTGCAGGCGTCCCGTACTGTAGCCCGTGGACACGTTTCCTGTCTGCTGGAATCGTTGCCACAATCTTGAGATCACACTTTGTGGAACATGGAGGGCCCGTGCTACGACCTGCTGTGTTTGACCAGCCTCCAGTCACCCTATTATTCTACTCCTCATAACGTCATCAATATGTGTTCGTTGAGCAATTTTCACCACACAGTCACCATTAGCACGTCTGAAAACAACTGGACACTTACTCGCTGCACCGTACTCTGACATGCACCAACACACCTCTGCGTATTTGGACTGCTGCCAGCGCCACCGTGCGACGACCGCAGGTCAAATGCACCACATGGTCATACCCCGAGGTGATTTAAAACCGTAAACCGCCCACCATAGCGTTGTTTCACCATGTATCAGCATTATCCTTAATTTCTGAGCATGAGTGTATATTCGAAATTCAATAAGAACACACAGATGTTTCTACCTTAACTGCTCATCTATATAATGAATACACGCACAAAATTACAATTCTAAATCCTGCAGCCTTCACATATAACTACACCTCGAGTCCAATGTTACAAGCTACGATTTTCGAGACGAACAATCCCATTTCATACTTTACCCTCCACTTTGTCACGCCTTTTAAAAACTTTACGACATCTTTCTTCCTTTCTACCTTTATTCGAATATCGCTAATTTCTAATTCATCCACTAAGAATAAATGATCATACATACAGTTTGGTAATATACGAGTTCTAATCTCATTGCCGAACAACCTGATACTGACTTTCTCCATTCTGGGGAAATTCTATAATGGTTTCTCCTATACGGGTGCGTATGCTTTCTCTCTTCCCCCCTTTTAAACACACTTCATCCTCAGTCCGGTTTCATATTCGTGACCGAGCCAGGAATGGTTTCGTGACCTACAGCGCGGAGAACTCATGAACAAACTCTTATAAATAGATGTGAACAATTACTGTACTCTAATTAGTTTTGCTCATTTATCAGGGCTGGAGGTAAAACTGATTTTAACACTAGTGTGTTGGTTGTATTAACTGGCTAAGGAGTAAAAGTACCAGTCAGTAGAATAAATTCTACTGGATGAAATATTGACAAACCGAATGAATAATATTTTTTTTTAAGTTTTGTGGTTTTCTAAGAGTCTGAGGTGACGAATTTTGTCCCACAGGACATGCCAGCAAATCTACGAATACGAATTCGGCTTATTTGAGTACCTTCAAATACCACCGGACTAAGCCAGGATCGAACCCACCAACTTGCACTCAAAAAACAGGACTTCAAGCATCTGAGCCATTCAACCCAGCCCAATTATCTGTATACAGTACACTATAACTGATCGTATAAATTGAGTGCAATTATTCCTGTAACGGAAAGTGTCTTCAAATATGTCTTAGCGGAACTTTTCTTTTCCAAGTTGATTTACCTCGCTCGGTAAGGACAGCCCATGTAAGATAAAAAGAAAACAGGGCGATGTTCAAAAGGTTGAAGCTTTCAAATAGGAGAGTGGAGATATATATGAAGAACAATGAAAAAAGAGGCAAAATTAATGAAAATGAAGGCAGCATACATGAAAACTTTTAAGATATACAATAAGAGAGTATTATCATGAGGAACTAAGATCCGACACTATCTGACAGTTGAAAGTCCAGAAGTCTTATATGCATCAGAAACAATGATCTCGAGAAATAAAACCTCAAAACGAGAACTGGAGAAATTAGAACGAAATATGGGGAGAAAGATCTTAGGACCCATTAAAAAGGAACAGGGAGGCTCAGAAAAAATGAATTGAAAAACAAGGTGGGGAAAGTAACGGGCGCCATCAGGAAAAGGAGGCTGACTTTCTTTGGTCAGTGTTCCGTATATCCTAACATAAGTTTGGAATCTCGAAGAAAAACCTATATAGCACCAAGCTGTGGCTGATGTCTGTAGCTGAGTGGGATACTGGAGCAAGGTGTCCTGGACGGACGCAACGTTAAACAAAAAATACAGGATTGGATGGTACCTGAAGAATAGGTCAAACCAGCGAAACGACAGGACACAAGAAATGCTGATATTAAGAGAATGAAGGACATGACAGATAGGATACGTAAACATGGTTGGAAACCTAAAGAAACGTGATCCAATGAGCGCGCACCGATATTTTAAAAATCTCGCTCAAACTGAGCTCTCAGTAAGACACAGAATAACACATTTTGTCTTCAGTTCATAAAGAGATGGTATCAAATATAATGAAGTTGTTGTGCCATAAAGGTGATGTATGAGAATAGCCAGTTTGTTGCTTGCCAGCGAGATGATCTCATTCCAGATTTTTCCTTGCTGAATCATTACTGCTTCCACTTGAGTTTAATTTACCTACTTCCCACATTGTTCAAACATTCCATTATATGTTTCATGTACAACGTTTAATGCTAATTGTCCTCAATTTCACTTCATTTCGGCTAGTTTTCAACAGTGTGTTAACAGACCATGGCTTCCGATTCCAGTTATAGGAATGCTATCCAAGCATCTAAACCTGCAGTCATCTGTTTTAGAGTCATAGTTAGGACATTTCCTCCCAATTCATGGTTTTCCTGCCAATACTCGGGTAGTTGATTGAAGTGGATAGTCACTGGATGATGGGGTCGTCACACCCCTATGCCGCTATTTAATGAACGCGCTGACATTTTAGTGGAATCAATTAAACTAATATAATGTTATTGAAAATTCCGTTATTGAATATTTCGGGCCGAATCTAAAAATATCTAGAGTAACATGAATTACTCCAAAACTCATTGGAAGGTTTAGAATAACTCATTGCCATTCATAAGGCGAGCATGTAAAATCCTTCTATCTTGGAAGTCTCAATGTAATTATTCCAACCGCGAGTAACATAAGACAATGGTAAGTATTCACTAGGAAATAATGATGTGAATATAAAAAGTTTGATTCCATGTGATGTATTCTGTGTATGAATACCTAAATTAATCTCTAGTTCGAATGACCACAAGTCATTGTTAATGTGTCGTGAATACATGTGCTAACCAATACATGTGTACTGTATGATATGCAACGTACAATTTGATCTCTTGACTACAGACTCCAAGTTGATTAATCTTGCCTCCAATACATATTAAGCCCTCCACATATGTAACTTCATTATTTAATGGTCGTTAAATAGTCTTTGTCCGGGATTTGAAAAGCAGACGACTTCATGAGAAGCCAGTGACAATGTCACTCAGCTAAAGCTTTGGGATCCACGAGAAATGGTAGTTTTCGTAACAAGAACGGTCACTAAATTTCCAAGCTTACCATGCCAATGGTTCTCAAATGGAAAATCATATTATACACGTATAAATTTCAAACATTTCGTACTACTGAACATCTTTGTAGGATTTACTTTAGCCCTTCAATTTATCGTTCGCTTTACTTTTGCTTTCCGTGTGCATAACAGTGAAAAAACGTATTCCTGACATCGTAAACACTTCATCCGGTTATTTGTTGGCTAAATATATACGAAAATACTTATAATAATCACACATTCTAGCTGAGAATATATTTTTCATGGAATGAGGAGATTGGACAAACTAGTAGCACACTCTTACTGGGTCACAATACTTAAATACGAAGCATTAACAATTAATGTTACTAAATTTACGTCTCATGAAACCCCATGGCGCATCAGCCCCGAAGGGCCATGGCCTACAAAGCGACCGGTGCTCATCCCGAAGGCCTGCAGATTATGAAGTGTCATGTGGTCACCACGACGAATCCTCTCGGCCGGTACTATTGGCTCTCTAGACCGGGTCCGCTATCTCGAACCAGCCTTCAGATCCAGGGAAGAATCCCTAACCTGGCCGGGAAACAAACCCGAAGCCTCCGGGTAAGAGGCAGGCACGCTACCTCTACACCGCAGGACCGGTGAGTTTACGTCCAACTAACAACCAAAATGCGAGACATCGGTTAAAATTCCCCCCCCCCCTCCTCCCAAATGATTCATGTAGCGAATGTGGGCCTGAGTACATCTAGACTCCCGCATTGTGGCACTCTTGTCTCACAGTACGACCTGCACTAGGCATTGCTGGTCGTGTTCGGCACTGTGAGAAGACAATTGGAAACCTGTAATCAGTCAAGAGGAGGTCACTTCGAATATTCCATATGATAGGGGAACAGAGTGTTTTAGCTGGCATTAAGTATTAAGCATACCACTGCAACAGAGCTGGAATAGTCAGGTTGCACTAACGATACTAAAGATCGTATAATTCTCTAATTATGCATTCCTGGATTCACTCTGGTTTTCTTCTAAACAGGAATCCATTCCTGAAGTTTTGTCGTTGGGTTTTAATATACCGAGCATGTGTGTGCGTATAGGATCCAATGATCTCACATCAAAAATTCTATTCATCGCTTCTTGTTATATTATCCCTCTAATTTCAACCCCACATGAATTACATTCCAGTTCAGAAGACAAGTACACTCCATCACATTATTGACAGAAAATGTACTCCAATCCACGTGCACGTTCTTCAGGTAGGTTGTTAGTACTTAATCTTGTATCACGAGCTACTTCAGTAAACACAGCTCATTTCAATTAGGGCTACACTTTACACCCTGCAACACTGGGACCAAATTCTCTATCCTCCTTCCGAGTTAGAGTTTTAATTAAGCAATTTCCTCAATTGTGCCGAAAGTCGAAGGGCTAAAGGTCCCGAAATTGTTTCAAAATTTGAGTCTTGGAAAGCTCTATCAAACTGAAAAAAAAATTCGAAAAATCACTTCCGGTCTAAATGCAGTTCCGGACAAACAGCCAAAAAACGCTTGTTTTTTACTCGTTTTCTTTCGATTCAAATCCCAGCCAAATTAACTTACTTTACATCATTCTTTCTGTAATATATTCCTTGATTCCATACACTCAAATGTTTTTTATTTTTTTAAACATTCACACCGAATGTAGTTAAAAGAGCTTAAGTGAAACTCTACATTGACTCACATTGGCGCTCGTAGTGGTAGAAAAATGCGAAATGCTACTCTAATCGATCGGATAACGATGATTAAGAAAAGGATTGTACCTTTTAGAAACAAAAAATATATTCTCACACTTAATTATATTTTATTTACCTAAAATTCGTAGCTCCTATCCCTATGATGTTTTAACATTGAGTTGGTTACTGGAACTGTGGCTTTTTCATTTAGGATGCAGAGTTGTATGAGAGTGCGTTTGTATGTATATAATGTGCATCACCTTCCAATTATAATACGTGAACTATGCTCATTTTCATGTAGATCTCTCCTGAGAACAAAAGAATATTGCACAGTTTGTTGATACCAGTGCTATCAACTGCAAATAAGGCGCCATTTGCGAATATTTACAAAATGATGAACTTTCGATTGCGTAAAACCTAAGGCAGAGTCATAACACTGAAACACAGATTACTTTTTATGACACCTCATTAGTGCCAGATCTAGATCTGCTGTTTTTAGTTGCCATTTAAAATTTAGCCATGTAATATCATAGAATGTGTTGTGTTTGTTGAATCACAGCTTGTTTCCCTATGGTGATGCTGTTTTGTTTCATCACGAAGAATCAGCAAAGAAGTACATTTCAACTGGTAGTTCCTGGCTGTGATTGTCCAAACGCAATTCTTGTTCCAAATAACAATCAAGGACTGTGTCTGGACATCAACGCTTGGAATGGGACTAACATCATTCATCGATATGCAGAGAGATGGGGATGACTTCGACAAGGATTTTCTTAAAAGGTACGTAATTGATAAATTATGCCCGCCGAAACCGTTGAGAACCGACTGGTAGGAGAGGCAACTGAGGGAATTTCAGCCCATCCGACTACCTCGTTTGGGGACCAGGCCAGAGGATGGCGACAGACAGGAAGCAGCTGCCCAGACGATGTCTGAGGAGAAAGCGACGTCCATCACCACCGCACAGACTGCTAGGAGGTGGAAGCATAATCAGGCGGACAAGGAATCACGCCTCCTGGCTGCTGAGGGACCCAGTGCTACGGGGCTCTACATGGAAGGTGACGTTCCCGAGCGTTGTGACGGCGCGATACAGGTCGTTCTTTACTGCTTCTCGAAGTGGACGCAGACGACTAAAGCCGTCAACGAGGAACGTCGTCCACCACCACCACCACCACCACCACCACCACCACAACCACCACCACCCCCACCACCGCAGGCCACCCAGGGAGTGTCCACCACCCGGGCGCAATTCAAGACGACATCCAGGACCAATGACAGCAGCACGGCGGTGGAAAGTGTCCCCGCCTGGTGTTCAGAGGCCGCTACCCAGACCTTCTGATCTGAGAGCGCCGCATTCACCATGCAGACTCTCAATGTACCCCAAAGGACAAGGACCACACCAAGTCGCCTGCCCATGCACCAGACGCCTTTCAGGAAGGAGAAGCGGTACTGCAGTGGGATCACCCGTTACCCCAGGGTCCAAGGCGGAAGGAGGACCACTAACAAGACAAGGCCTCTTCCCCCACCGAGAAGAGATCACCGACTGCAAGCAGACACCACCCCGGCACAACGAAGAAGAAAAAGAAGACGCCGGCTCATCAGGAATGTGCCACACAGCCACAACTCAGAACTGCTCGCAGGAAGGCAGTCGAACGAGGAGCCAACCAGGAGAGGAGCTCGCTGGGAAGCGGCAGTCGAGTGAGACCCAAACGTCCCCCTCTGCAACTCTAGCAGTGTTCGCGCTGTATGAGGTGAGGCCACCGACTGGGTAACTGTGGGTTCCAGGTACGCTGCAATCGCTGTTCTGTTGATCAGCACCACACAGACTGCACGGAATCTATGGAGGCGCCGGTGTGCGCCAGATGTGCAGGGAGCCATCCCGCCTTTCATCGCAGTTGCGCGGTTTACAGGGTCATGGCTCAGGTGGAGGGGAAAGAGGCCCGGCGTCATGCGCCACAATCATCCAGCAGGACCTCACCTCGGCGTGGCCTAATTGTCCGCGATCGGAGACTGGGTACCAGGGACCCTAAGAGGATCGGGCGCTGCGGCAGGTCCTAAGGCTTCCCACCGCTTGGCTCGGTAACCGGCAAGGCCCGCGCTAGTCACAGGAGTGCCCAAAAGGATTGATCCCCTAAATTACTGGACTGGCGTGGAACGGACTAATGACTTGTGCATGATACCTGTTCCCAAATAACAAACTAAATTCTATGTCTTTAACTAACACAGACTTCCAAGTAGCCAGCAATTAGTACGTGTGGTTGTTCATTGTTGAATAGAATTCTACGTGTATATGTGTGTCTGCACTTATTTAGAATAATAAAACATACGGTGGTTTATACGAAACGATATACCTTCTCACTTTTCAACTTCCTTGGATCCCTTATTATTGTGCTAATATTACAAACTTATGCCGTTCACTTTGTTTTCTTCAACTCTACATGATATATAGCAAAAAAAAGTATTTTTTCTGTGAATTTTTCAATACGACAATAATGCATAACGTTTCATTTTTGTTTTTGTTTCATTATTTTCTCTTAATATAGGCCTATTATCAACCATATTGACATAGAGTGAATTCCGTGCATCATGTACATCATCTTGTGGTTTATTTACATATTTTGATCCAGTGTCTCACATTTAGTCCAATTTGATAACGCTAAAAATTTAAATAATTACTATCGAATTTATAGTTATTGTATTCTATGCATTCATTGTACGAGAGAGGGGGTGGGGGTTAAAAGTGACCACGACCTGTACCGTTAGCTAACATCTAGGTATCTTCCTAGAGTTGGAGCTGAAAACCACGTCTAGATAGTCGAGAGCATTCCATGTGAGAGTGGAGAGCAGTGTGGACTCCATTAAGGTATGTTCCAAAATTCAAGATTTTAAGGATTTAAATAGAAATAAACACAGATGTTTATACATTTCTCAATATATTTGAGTATGATTTGGTAGAATTTGATGTTCTTTCAACAACAAAAACACGCCATTCTATTTGGGCTCGTTTTCGTTGGTGCGCGGACTGGTCTAGTGTGTTCGTCCAGCTGTCAAAATGGAGGCAAGCAAAGAAGAGCAGAGATGTGTTGTTCGTTTTCTGGTGGCTGAGGGTGCTGTAGTACGCGAAACTCATCGTCGCATGTCTGCTGTGTATGGCGAACACTGTATGTCCATGAAGAATGTGCACGAGTAGCATAGGAGATTCCGAGAAGGGCGCACATCACTGCAAGACGATGTCGCGCCCAGGACAGGAACACCGACCCATTACTCCTGATGTTATAGGGCGGATTGATGGCCTTATCCAAGAAAACTGACGAATCACAGAGAAAAGAAGACATTCGTGGACATCGGTTTCATTGGGACAAGGAATTGCACGAGTGGGTGCGGTTGTGGATCCGTCAGCGGCATACGTCTTTCTACAACATTGTAACTGATCGTCTCGTCCCCCAGTGGGATAATTTCTTTTGGTAATTACTTTTGAATAAAATCAAAGTCCACACGCTGGGCTTTATTTGGTGGCAGAACTAATCACTTTCCCATCATTTTGGTTTTTAGTGGATAAAATATGCGCAAGTTCAACAAACCACCATTAAAAAAGGTTATTACTAAAAAACTATAATAGAATTTCGTTTTTACTTAATATGTGAGGAATTTCCACACAATATTTCGCACCGAACAAGTTGGCTGTACTAACGATTATGATTATTATTGTTCCGGGGTATCTGTGGAACAGCAGAGGTGAAAGAAGGTGCCGGGATGAATGGGTCTAACTACAAATTCAAAGTTAATTTAAAATTTTAAGGTTATATTTTCTTTTCTGTTTTAAAAAACAACAACAAATAACAATGTAACAGGGGCCAGTGTCAACAAATAGGTCGAGCCAAGATAAGATAGGTGGCATAAACTGATCTTGGGCTTCAAGCCCTTACTTTACAATTCTGAGCTCCTAGCTCACATTACAACCACAAGTTCGTTCAAAGAGAAGAAATACCCTTATACGTGGAGCCCTTGCTCCTCACTACAATATTAAGCCTCCCAGAGGCATTCTTACACTACTAGAAAAGAGCTGCCACGCTCTCAGAATTCCAAGCCTCTTAAAGGCATTACCAGACTTTACAATTGATTGCCATCAAGGCACAACTTACAACAATGACACGGGGGTATCTTGTACCCAATCTACTGGGCCTTAGCAGAAAAAGAACAGGTTAAGTAAATGGCCCCAAATACAAAAATGAATGGAGGCGTGTATTTGCACTCCTAAATACTCATTTTAAAACCTAAAATGGCACTAGGCCGATGAAACAGGGGCTATTCCCAAACTATGGATGTGACCCGTATAAGAATAATTTAAGACATTACAGAAAGCAAGAAAAACCAGTTACCAAAACGCAGTCACCTCAAACCAATATGAAGGGAGCTCGAAAGGGCAAATCACTCTCTATCCCCGAATTACAGTTGCAGATTTTATGAAGTCTTTACATGTGCCGGCAGAAAATTACATGTTTAGAAAAGTAGGTTACATATTAAAGTTTCGGACCTTTCCCACGGGTTAAACTGCTGAGCTAGCAAGAAATAAGATGTTAAACGGCCATTACCTTGCTAATGAAAGAGGCACCACCCGTCTCCTGCTACATGTCAACACACTAGGTTAGATGTGGATCAAGTGGCCGAGAGACGACAAAATCAACAGTTTACAAACCCTCGGGGAAGGTTCGAGACCTTTCATGAATAATTAAGCCACACCCTCTCGGTTTTATTGGTAGATGAAAGGTTACACACAAAATCGAAGAAAAAGCCCGTGACTGGTTAGAAATTAATTACATAAATTCTGGATTGGCTAAATTCAAAACTGGCGGAAAGAAAGATAAATATTTCCAACCCACAACTGAATGAACGAAATTTAGTAAAGAACAAACTTATGAATACAAAATGTCTTCAAATAAATTTCCTTCACTTCGCACCAAGGTGCATGATCATAGTTTTTTGTAGAGACATCTATGAGAGAGTGTCCACACTTTTTGAGGAACAGAAAAAAATAAAAAACAAGTTGACATTCACACAGTACTGGCAACTTCATAATCACAAAATTAAGGTAGTGACATCTTCTGAGCAAAAGTTTCAGGAGGTCTAATTTTAAGTTCAGAGTTTCTCCTGTACGGGAGTTTTATTGGCACGAGATTTAAATGTGCGGCGTAGAGGTGTACCTCCCGCTACAATAATAATAATAATAATAATAATAATAATAATAATAATAATAATAATAATAATAATAATAATAATAATAATAATAATATATGCGATTCGGGTTACGTAGTTTTCAGCTTGAATTTGGGTGATAGTAGGTTCGAACCCCACTGTCTGCAGCCCTGAAGACTGTTTCCCGTGGTTTCCCATTTTCACACCAGGCAAATGCCGGGGTTGTAACTTAATTAAGGCCATAGAAGCTATTACTCCAATACTATCAGTCTCCCTTCCCTACGTCACCGAAAACCTTTGATGTCTTAGTGTCACGTCGGGAAAGGACTAGCAAAAAGAACCACCTCAATTAATTCAGTAGTTCAGGCGAGATTGGTCAACAAATGAAGAGGTACCATCTCACGCTTTCGTAAACATATTTTCAGGTCAATATCTCGAAATATAGTTTTTCACAGCTCTTATAACGAAATCACTAAAAATTGCGTCTAACCATCGCATCGTCGAATTCGTCTACCAGTGATGCTCTTATTCTCCAAGGCCCAGGCCATCATTCTCCTAGGTAACGTATTCTCCTCCACACGTCTCACTTGACTCCACCGCCGAAGCCCGTTGATACGGTAGAGTTTCATCCATCGCGTTTGTTCCTAACTTATCCTTTTTAACCTCACTAGCTGATGTGCCCGTGCTTCTATACGATATCCTATACACGTTGTGAATACGATTTCATTATATTACATAGCTCTTAGTTTTACCGGAGAAACACGACGGGAAGGTCACCATACGTCGATTCTCATATGAATACGGTTTTAGGGAGTTTTCATTGCGTTGGCAGGCCTTCTTGCCTGCTGCCAGTCACAGTTGAGTTGGACATTTGTCTTTATACTGGCGTAAAGATAATGCTTAGAGAAGCAAGAGAATCGAAGAAAAGAACTGAAGACAAAACGTAAAGGCTAATTCTAACTAAATTAAGACAATGACGTCATTATTATTGTTAGCATGCAATATTAACCGACTGGAATGTCGTGGTTAAAAGCAATGCTCTCATACGAAATGTTCGATCAATTAAAAACGGCAATTTCTCACTTTTCACGAATAGCACTGTACCACGCTGCCATTCAAACCTTGCCAAGTTTCAGAAATGGAAGGATCCAGCCACAAACAGCACTGAATGCTGCTCTACTGCTGTTCGTTAAGTGAGCTACCTCCCCATTCTTATAACATATAACCTAGCAGGGAAATAATAGCTGGAATAGTGTCGCATACCAGTAATTATCAGACCATGTATTAACCAGAGGAATGCCATACTATGAAAAGAAAGATACCTGACTCCCCAGTTACTTCCCGTCGTTTGGTAGCTAACTCCCTTCGCTCACTCGGCCCTAGTTGCTTTACGTCGCACCGACACAGATAGGTCTTATGGCGACGATGGGACAGGGAAGGGCTAGCAGTGGGGAGGAAGCGGCCGTGGCCTTAATTAAGGTACAGCCCCAGCATTTGCCTGGTGTGAAAATGGGAAACCACGGAAAACCATTTTCAGGGCTGCCGATAGTGGGGTTCGAACCTACTATCTCCCGAATACTGGATACTGTACGCACTTGGCGACTGCAGCTATCGAGCTCGGTAGGCAGCAGAAGAGACAATGCACATCACAAAGAACAATAGCCAATTTAATGTTCTTGTTGATCAATTCTGGGGTTTTCGATATTGTAGGGTTTCATATTTATTCTTCTTCCGATTCTCTGATATCAGGGCATAAAATATAAAGCGCCCCTTCCTCCCTTCATGAATTTCTCTTGTCTTATTCTTAAACGATCATTCCTTCGCGACCTTTTTTTTTTCTCATTTTGATAGTCATCTTCACAATTGCTCTTGTCGATATGGGCTGATGACCACGCGATTTTATGACAATCACGACAGAAACAACCACCATCGTCAGTTAACAAGAGTGAGCAACATTTACATGTTAACTGTGTTCGATGTAAAATGGACTAAGCAACAAAATCTAAGTTCGCCTGACAATTAAATAATAGGCCTTCCCCATAAACTAACATTTCACCCATTCATAGCCTAGGCTGTAGTGCCTTATTCCCGACTTTACACACCGATTTTCATTAAATTCTGTCGAGTCATTTTTCTCGTAGCTCGGCGTTCATATGGACTTCGCGACAAAAGTGTAAATCATGAATATCTTGGTTACCCCCGGTAGGGCAAAATTGTTTAAGACATAAATGATCGGAAATAATACTATAAAACTTCAGGTATATAGTATGTGTCGATAGGACCACTAATAACATAAATATTTGAAAAACAAATATTATTAGGCCTTCCCATAAACTACCATTTCACTGAGCGTGAATAAAATGATTTATTGCCTAGATTGTAGCAACTTATTCCCCAACGTTAATACCAACTTTTATTAAATTCTCTTCAGCCCTTTTATCTTGATGTGCATACATACATACATACATACATACATACATACATACATACATACATACATACACACATACATACATACATACTGAACCCATGACCTTTGTGCCCTAAGAATTTTAAGTATGAAAAGTTACTACATTTCTGAACATTTCTTGATATCACGGGAGTGACACGTGGCGAGAGGGTAGCTACTTTCGGTCCCACGCTCTGAGATACGTGACGTCATCCGCGCGTGTCGTACGTGGATGGATACAGAAGAAAGTTTGAGACTGCTAAGCCATTTCGGTGGACTATTTGAGAAGGGTGCGCGTGTATAGCGTCCCCACGCGAAGTCGACAGAAAAGTAGTGCCTATCAAATGAGGTCATCTAACCAGTTAAATTAATAAATATAAATTTTTAATGTTCAAGATCACTACTGCTAGTGAGTTAACAAATACATGGTTACATCCAAAACTCTTTTAAATACGGTTCATTTAAGTCAGAAAGATTACGCAAATTTTCTTGGCGGCAAAGGGAAAATGCCTGGAGAGAGGGGGTAATGGCTATAAATATAGAAGGGACGCCATGATGAAA
Source organism: Anabrus simplex (assembly GCF_040414725.1). NCBI lineage: Eukaryota > Metazoa > Arthropoda > Insecta > Orthoptera > Tettigoniidae > Anabrus > Anabrus simplex. The sequence continues at coordinate 568,075,916 of NC_090265.1, read as the reverse complement.
CCCATGCATTGTGTTATTGAATCTTGCGCGAGAGAGTTAGACTGTTCTGTAAATCAAGCGACAAAAGTAGACTAAGCCCGACGAACAGATTTTGGCCGATGTGGCTGGGGTCTCGAATCCAAATGGCTTTTGTTTGAGCATAGGTAGTCTTATAAAAAGGACGGTCAAGATATTGCAGAAGAAGTATAATGCTGTAAAATATTTTTGTGTTGTAAAAAGTAATTCGTGTGCGGGCAGTAACCACCATCAGTCGAGTGCGATCAACGGAGACACGTGTGAAGGGTATTTTTATGTGTTATTTCCAGGAAAATAAATAAATAGTATGATGTACAGCCAGAAATGTAAAATGGCTAGATAAAGCGACGGAAGGTCACTGGTGATCCGAAGAATGGAATCCGACGTCGATTTAAGGTAGGTGCCTTGCCATCATACCACCTACTATATCTTGTTTTGTGATGTCAAACTTATGTGCATTTGAAATGGATTTTTATGACGCAGTTGGTACCCCTGTGTTTTTGGCGAATGTCAAAATATGACGAAAGGTCAATTGATTTATTTTCTGCTTGGATACATTTAAAATATTGTGAGTACCATGTGACATGTAAAAGTTATTAGTGAGGGCTTCGAAGTGATATCACGTCCAGAGTAGATCGTCAATTTCCGTGAATTTATTGCCTATACGTTTGTGATGTTAATTGAGATAATTTTATCTGACGTAAAATTTTCCTGTTTGAATTCTGACGTAAATAATGTAAGAAATCCATGGTTACCCATTTTCAATCGAGTGGAAGCGCGCTCTCGGGTTGAGAATATAGAGCGGTGAATTTTGCCACGCAGTGAAACGTTATTCTGTGTCCATTTAAACTGTGTCTGACTGACAATAAAAAATGGTAGAATTTTGACAGTCATTTTGTGAAATCCAGTTTTGGAAAATACGAGATCATTATGCGAAGTGTTCATTATGAATGTATTTGTACGTTTATGCGTCGTGGATTCCAAGTATTTTTATTCCAGTCTTGTTTGTCAGTGATAGCCGTCGAGTGGAGACGAGAGGTCAGAGTTGTCGTATGAGTTGAGATGGGATTTGTGAATCAGGTGATTGGAAGCCTATAAATGTTCCGGGATATGTATAAGCCCGAGGAAGATTTTGTGTAATGTTTGGGATAGAAAGTAGAATGCGAGAATCCATGCCGGTATTAATTTGCGACGTGTACAATTATAGTAGGGAATTTTGAAGTATAATCTATGTGCACTTTGCTGGTCAGAAATATCGTATTTGTTTAATTGTCGGCGAAGTTTAAAGGTTTCATTCTGAGAGGCCAGTCAGGCAGTACGAACAGATGTTTCATATCACAGCAGAGCGAGGTTCGCGTCTCAATGCCGTCAGGTGATAGGAGTTCGCAGCTCCAATAACGGAACGTGCAGAGTGTGTTACGCGTTGACACGAGATCGCATTTCTTGGCAGTAAATATCAATAATTAAGGAATCTAGTTGAAATGTTCATCCGGGAATAACGTGTATGTTATTAGATACTGTAAATTTGTTTAATTGAGACCGTAATGTACATTTGAGACCACGAACTTAGAGTATAATGAGCGAGGTTAGCCAATTTCAGGGTTGTCCAAAATATAGAGCGTAATAATGATTTTGTTTATGAGGGGAGCACAAAGCTTCACGGAAATGATATGACAAAGGTATGACATCGTAATCGGTTAACATTGTACGGCGAGTTACTTATGGTTTTGTACTTAATTCTCAGGGTTATCCAAGTAGTAATAATGGTTAGTATTAAATTAAATTAAATTGTGATGTCACGAAATAAGATAAATACTGGAAATAAGTGATGTAAATGTTTTCCAGCTACCGACGATACACATCCAACATGATTAAAAATGAATTACGTCAAGACTTATGTAGGGACTTATGAAAGAAACCATTCGTCCGCGGAGATAGAATTTGTTGTTCATTGATATTTCATTAAATCACTTAAATTAATTTAATTATTAAATTCAGTGGAAACGAATTTTGAAATAACTTTAAATCAAGCGAATGACTTGAAGTTGCATTCTGGAAATCTTAAGTTTATTTTTCTGGGGAATATGTAAATGTTAACGTAACGATTAACGGGACATATCGGAAGGTAACTTATTTTACTGCCACAAAGTATTGTGAGCATTGTTGTTGTTGCATTATTTGACTTTGATTGATGGAGCAGTAAAAGGTGCTAGGGTTAGTAAAGTGGAAACCTTGGTCATCAACCGACGTAACTTAATTGTGTTTAGTTTTCAGCTTAGAAACTTGGATGGTCATGGGGTCATCAACATCAGTGACTTAGAGTAGGGCCATATGCCACCGTAGCATCATTTTCCTTGCGGTCATCATCCACAATGACTTTAAAGTAACTTAGAAGTTTAGATGTCGGTCCATGACATAGTCGCAGGTCACATCGATTCAATTAAGGGTCCGTGCCGTATAACTACTGAGTGGCACACACCGATTGGACTGCCTTAAATTATACCCTGAGTCCAGAGTTCGTGTTACGAGGACTGGACTACAAAGAATCACTATGATGGTACATGTAGTCTCACATGGAAGCCGAATCTAAGGATTTCCAGACTCTCTTTTCTTTAATTAATAGTTGAGACAATGGTTTCTAGTAAGGATGCCCATCAGGCAGTTATGTCAAAGGCTCACACCAGTGTTCTGACCTTCTGTGCAAAATGATTGTGGTGTCCAGTGGACACGATTTCAAATGATACCGATGATAAAATTATTAACTCTTCAGAGATTACTTGAATAAATATGAATATTTTTTAACAGACCTTTCATTTGAGTAGATAGATTAGAATTACAGAATCCTACCCTTTACCTCAGCAAGTGACGAAGAACCCGATACGACCCATGAGACAGATCTCATGATATTTTGCTGATAGGTAAGGAAGGTAGGTATTCTTCATAGTGGACCAAAGGGCTCAATACATATATACATACACACACACATATATATACAGACAGAGAGCAATGACAGAAAATTGCCTTGTTAATGTGGACACGACCGATACGGAAACACCATTCTTTTTAAATTCTGAGCAATGTACAGACAAAACACTTATTTTAAATGTACACAGCTTTTAAACACCGCCCTACCCTTCTTCCCACCTGTTTGTACCAGAAATCATTCTCGCTACTTTCACTTCTGTTCCTTTTTAACTTATAACATAAGAGCAAATGTGCCCGTGCTTCGCTACGGTTCTTTTAAATTCCATGTCCCTTAGCGTTATCCGAGAAATAGCATAGGGAGTTGTGATGATAACGGCAGGTCCACTTGCCTACTGCCATTCGCAACTGAGTTGGGAATTTTCATTATAATAGTGGGCCCCATTGCCTGCTGCCGGTCACCATAGACTAAGTGAATTTTCGTTGCAATGGCAGGCCCCACTTCCTACTTCTAGGCAGATAACAATTTAAGAATTTTTATTATAACGGCAGGCACCTTCCCTACTGCCAGTCAAAATTGAGTTGTGCTGTTATCAATATAATGACAGACCCCTTTTCCTAATGCCAGTCAGCTTACTGCCAGTCACACCGAGTTGGTGAGTCTCCATTATAATAGCAGGCCACTATGCCTACCGTCAGTCACTTTTCACATGGGTAAATTTATAATGGCAGGCACCCTTATCTACTGCCAAACACAATCGTGTAAAGGAGTTTTGAAAAAATGCATGCTCCCTAGCCTTCTGCCAGTCAAACCGAGAAGGAAATTATTCATTACAATGGTACACAAGAGTAAAAGGACCCCATTCATTCTGCCAGCCAAAGTCGATATGGGGAGTACTGATTACAATAGCAGACGCTCTCCTGCTGAGAGTCATTATCGATTTGTAAAGCGTTAATTACAAAGGCACACACACCCTTTCTAGATCGCTACAAATCGACTTCAATGAATAAATATAAATCGACATACGAAAGGCTGTACATTTTTACCTTCAATTAAAGATTAACTGCTCTAAACGGTACATCATATCGACAAACGGATTATACGATAAAACGTCACATATAACGGTCTAAATGTCTCGTCCTATGATATGTTCTCGTATCTCATCTTTTATGGGTAAAATTACGTTAGAAACGTTGAATAGAGTTACATTTGGGTAAGGTTTTCCCACAGTGCATTATTTTTAGGATACACATGTGACAGCTACAAATTTGGCTTGCATATAGCTACTGGGTGGGATAATTTTTACGTAGAATTTGATGATCCTATCTTTCGGATAAGTGAATCAAACTACCAATTACACATGTAAAAAGTGCAAATTTTATGTACAACCCAGAAATAGAGCCAAATTGAACGTATAAAGGATAGAGATACGACTAAAAGTCATAGGACCAAAGTTGTAGATCACTCCGAAATGTGCCATCGGTTTTGTGATAAGACTTGCCGTTTAGCTACCAAATACCTTGAAAGGAATGTCTGAACCGTCATTAAAATTGCCTTCATATTTCGATATTTTTCGGGGATAAAAATAAAAAATTTAAACACCCTGTAATTTTTCCGCCGGTTAGAGGCTAAAAGCTATAATTTTGCCTAATTTCAATTTTCAATCTCGGCTGGCAGATTGTGCCACCACTTTGATTTTTGGGAGGGGTTAAACATTCGGACTTTCAGGAAACTTATGAGCCTATGAAACCTGTAGGTTATGGTTTTGGATAAATATATCCGACAGCGTTCTTATGCTGAGCCCCAAATTTGAGACTCCCAGAGAGGCCCCCTCAGGGTATTTTGAAAATATTCAATTTTTTAGGAAACCTGAAGTCATCAGCTTCTCGGGTACCAAGTTTTAAGTTTCTAAGATGACTGAACGTGCCTCATTAATTCACGTCTATTTTAATGTTTATACCTTCCATTTATTATTGTAGATTATATTTCACTCCTTCCCTAGGGGTTCTAGCAGCGTCTTGCCCCAACAGTATATTTTCCAGATAGTAGGTAATATTTTACGCTCCCCACCCTAAAGTGAGCCGAACTTTTACTTTTAAAATATCCGGAGTGTCTCTATTGTGCCAGTTCACTGTCCTAAATTGATAGTTTATTGGAACTAAAATGGACGCAATTGTCACGACATGAGTAAATACGGCACATTAACTCAATCATCTATGTCAATAAAATAAAAGTATGGCGTGTTCTAGGCAGAAAAGATCAAGGCGGCAGTGAATAAGACAAAGTAAAGCCTGGAATTGTTACGACACTGCTATTAAAGAAAACTGCAAATTGAAACAGCAAACCGAGGCAACGATCTTATTGAGACATACATCGCGAGCAGCAGATCAAGACTTGAAGAGAATAGTAAGGAAATTTAAAGAAGAAGATTGACTTCACATAATTTAACTGAAAACCGCAGAAAATAAAGACCGAAAATAAAGCGGCAAGTTCATAAGGAAGATAGGGAGAAAAGCTTACGCCGCAACTTCTAATTGGCAAGGGATGACCATTGATAGCTACCAAGAAATAAATATTTAAGATACGGGAAATAACTAAATTGACATATAAAACAGTAATTATAACAAATAATTTAATTAAAAGCAGACATTTTGGTAATCAAAAAGCGGTATTAGAATTGAAGCTAAAAACGTCAGACTTGATATAGAAATTACCATGTTAGAAGGCTATGAAATCCCTATGATGACAAAATTGACTTTATATATATTTATTTTTGTTTCAATTGCGCAAGAAATGGCTGTCAAGATGTGCTAAGAAGACGATGGCCCGATGTCCGGAGGAGACTAAACTGAGATGACGCCAAGGAAAACCCTACCTGTCCCACAACATCCCAATGACCAGCAAAGGATGTAGCGGCCGTGTCTGATCTATAGATGTCCTAATACATCTAATGCAAACTCCGTTGGAGCGGATGGGAAAAGATAAGTCATATAGTAGTGCAGTAAGTAGAATAAATATTTTTGGAGTAAAATTATATTTTTGTGCGCGGTGAACAAATAGACATTGAGATTTTCAACTTAGCTCAGAAATAGTAAATTCTCGCGAATTAATAATATATTTGTGTCGAAATGAAGGGATGATAGGTAGTCATCTGTACAATATAACCAATCCTTGGCTAGGACATACGTGAAACATATAACATGTAAGTGCGTTCGCAATGACATATGTGAATTATAAGATCTATAACGACATAATGGTTAATATCATGAGTGAATAAGTACTAATATCTTGTAAGATGGAAATAGTACAGTGCCATATATAGATCATAGTTAGAGTATATGAGTATATGAGAAGAATGTGAAGTGAAACAAAAATTGATTAAGAAGAAATGGAATTATCAAGTAGATAGATGATGGTTACAGAATTCTGTGCGTCAAGTCAACGTGTATATGAAAGTCGTTTGCGAATGAAAGAAGAAATATGATAATGAGATATGAAGGAAATGGTATATGAATATTGAACAAATATGAAGAATAAT